>NC_091702.1:8599111-8910861 GCF_041296265.1 Equus caballus | reverse complement strand
CGCTTCCATTTTATATGTGGGACACTGCCACAGCATGGCTTGATGAGTGGTGTGTAGGTCCTTGCCCTGGATCTGAACCTGCAAACCCTGGGCCACTAAATAACCACTGTGTCACTGGGCCGGCCTCTCATTTTCTTAAAACCACATGTTCTTTATTCCAGATTACAAATCTGAATGAGACTTCTACTAGGAAAGTGCCTTTGAAAGCATAGAGTATAGACACTGCTCCTGCTTTCTTCCTACTTTCTTATTTCTTCCTGCCGTCTGAGACTTCTTTGAACCTGGTTTTTTGAACGTCTGCAGGGGCCTCATAATTGTCATGTGTGATGACTTGTGTTCAAGCTCTCATCTTAGATTTTTCTGTGGGATGCGGCTTTCTTGACCTCCTCTCTCTTCTTGAGACTCATCTTCTTGGCCTTAGTGACACCACTAAATTTGTTTTTTTTTTTTTTTTTGCTGCTTCTCTGATTTCTTTGAGGATTTCACTTGTTTCCTGAACCTGGGTTTCAGGGAGGGCCATACTCAGTGTGCTGGTCCCATTTTGTTTCTTTGCACTGGAATGTTTGCAGCTTGCGTGGATTCAGCCACGCTTGGTGAGCAGAGGGCTCCCCTTCCCATCTAGAACCCACATCTTTGTGTGCTGACTTTTAGTATTTTTTTTCTGGGTATCACCTTGGTAACAACCCATCTGAAACCACATTTGCCTCCTGTGTCCCTAGATGACTCCAGACTTGCCTCTTCCTCTCATGGTGCTGCCATTCTCTCAGGCTCCCACCCTTGAGTCTACCCTGTCATCCATGCTTCTTCCCTCTGCGTTCAAGTCTGTGAGACTTTGTATTATACCTCTCATCTCTGTCTCCATCTTTACCGTCATGCCACCATCGTGCCAATTCTGGTTTTCATCACTTTCTGCTAGGATTGTGACAGTGGCTTCCTAACTGGTCACTTCGTCTCTGTCCCTCTCCTCTGCAGTCTGCTCACTGACGTCTCTGATCGATCGGTCTTGTCAGCTCAGTGGGTTGTACGTGGTTTGTTTTGAAAAAGTCTATGATTTTTGCCAAAGGTGATTTATTTCTCTGAAAGTTGTTTTTTGGGTTCTCCTAATGTCATCCCTGACTACTTTACGGTCTTATCTTCTGTCACTCACCTACACAAAACTCTGCGCTACAACAGAATTGGTCTCTTTATTATTCCCTGACTACCTGACGGATACACATGCCCACTGCTGCTACTCTGTGAAATCTGTTCCATTCTCTGAGAGATTTCTCATTCCTCCTCCCCATAGCTATGTCTTGGCCTTATTTCAAGGTTTTCCTGTTTCCAGTTCTTCCCTGAAGTCTTGCTTGGTCATGTCATCTTTAAGTAATCATTCTCTCCTTTGAATTTATGGTCTGTGACAGGCAGTTGAACCTTTTGTGTTATTGTTCATTTTTCAGGAACTTTTCTTCTCTAACCAGAATTCAATTTCCCTGAGTTCGAAGTCTCTAAGTCCCTGTGGTGTGCGTGCACTCTTCCAGATGCTTGAGTTCTAATCATAATGATGCCTTACAATAATTCTAGAAATAATGATGCCTGACAAAGGAAGAGGAAACACCGGGTTGTATGACTGCATTTGCTACCACTGATATCTGGTGGAAACCAAAAGATTCCACTCATTCTGACTGTTGAGTGCCTGCCATGTGCCAGTGCTCTCACGGATTCCCTCATGCTGAATCCTAGTGGTCTTTTGAGGCAGCTGTTTTTATCCCCATTTTACAGTTGGTGAAAGTGAAGCTTACACCCGTGTATGCCCAGGGCTACGCAACTGCTTAGTGGCCGAGCTGGGATTAAAATATTTCCCCTGTCTGTCTGACTCCCAAACCTTGCTCTTCCCTGTACCATAGTCTTTGCAGGCCTGGTTGGCGAGGCCTTCATATGGGGGTTATTCTGAGGTACTGTTAACACTCCGTTTCTAACACTTCAGATTATCTGTAGTAAATGTTTCAAGTACATGGGAATGGAATTAAGTTGAGGAGATAAAGCAATTCATTTACACCATTCACTCGTATTTACTCTCTTTTTCTCATTGACTCTCACGGTTTGTGCAATGTATAGTCCATTCAGAAGCCCTTTAAATAATGGCCAAGGAAAGTGCAGATTACGTATATAGGTTTCTGAAGGTTAGCCTACGCAAGTGGTTTTTGTCAGTTTGACAGGTAACTCGATTTCTGGTTGTAGGGCAGGAATTTTGAGAATTGAGGCTAGCTTTTCAGAGGAAGCTAGGCAACATTCTTAGGTTGAACTCAGTCTGCCCTTGAAAAGGTGGTTCAGTTATTTGATTAGGGGTGTATGGATTATAGGACGTTAGACATGCCTCAGTTTCCAAATGTAAGTACAAAAGAACGTGTCCTAGACTCGCTTGAAAAAAAGTTCAATCTGTAGCTTCCCTCCCCAAAGCGTCATGTGAAATAAGATTATCTGTAGTATTTAGTGAGTATCAAAGAGTGAGGAAATATAAGTGAACAATTTCAGCTGCCTGGGGGCAGAAAAAATGATTCATATATTTGAGATCTGCACCCCAGACCTTCCTGGTTTGTACCCAGTCAAGAAGAGAGGCATCAAGTAGGTTTCACGACAGAACAGAAAACAGTTTATTGATGGTGTGGGAACACCTTAGAAAGGAATAGAAATCATCAACTTTAGCACCCACCGGGGTCTGTGTCAGCATGCCTGGACCAGTTCAGAACAATGGCCCCCACCAATGTCTCAGTCTCTGGAGAGGTCCCTCCTCTCACCAAGATGCCCCCAGAACCCACCAGACCGGAAGGACTCCAGTGCCTTTAAGGGACCTCCAGCCCACGAACCCAAGCAGAGTCTTTCCAGACTGCAGTGCCCTCACCTTCTCGCTCTGCCTCAATGGGCTCTAGATGCTCCAGCTGGAATCCAGAGAAGATTGGCGTGGCTCTCCATTTCTAAGCCAGACTGAAAGCTCCTGGAGGACGGAGACCACTTGGCCATTTTCAGCACTCAAATTTGACCCTCTGCGTCACCTGGCGCAGGAAATACAAGTGGCCACATATAGTCAAGACAATCTAGAAGAAGAACAACCCCAGAGAGCTTCCACTACCAGATATGAAGCCTTAGTATAAAGCTACAGGCATCAGGGCAGCGTGCCGTCCTACTGCAAGGACAGCCACAAGGAGAAGTAAGAAGAAGAGAGAGTCCCCCTGAGACCCACAGACGTGAACATTTGTATGTGACAGAAGAGTCAGGCCGAGCACTGGGGAGAAGACAGTCTTCTCAGTCAGTGGTCCAGGGGCACTGGCTATCCAGACGGGAAAGAATTCACCTTGACTCCTGCCTCACACCATAAACAAAGGTCAATTCCAGATGATTTTACATCCAAATGTGGATGTTTAAAACAATGACATTTGTGGTAGATAATACAGGGGAATATTTTCATGACTTTGGGGCAAGCAAAGATTTCTTAGGCAGGTCAGAGGGTACACTAAACATAAACACAAAAATGTATAAATTGGACTTTATTATTAAGACCATCTCCTCGTCAAATGATATCTTCGAGAGAGTAAGAAGGCAAGAACAGAATGGGAATAAACACTTGCCATATTTTATCTGGAAAAGCCTCATATAAGATATGTAACTAACTCCCATAAATTGTTAAGAAAACAGACAATCTGCCAGAAAAAATGGGCAAAAGATTCAATTAGGCGTTTCACAAAGAAGAAAATTAAATGCCCAACAAGTATTTGAAAAGGTGCATAACATTGTTACTGGTGGGGAAAATGTAAATTAAAACCAAGATGTGATACTAATGCACAATGACTAAAACAAAACCACTTAAAATATGAAGAGTCGGTGAGGATGGAGAGTAACTGGGCCCTCACAGACTGCTGAGGGTGTCAGCCACTTTCAAAAGCTCTTTTAAGATCTCCTGAAGATGGGCCTTCACATACTCTAGGTCCCCAAAATTCCTCTCTTAGATAAACACCCAATAGAAATGCCTACATATGTTCCTCACTGCAGAAGAACATTATCACTTAGTTTACCTATTTCCAAGTCCTCAGGACCTAATTCTGTGTTTTTATTGTTTTCCTTCTGGTCTGGGGCTTTTATACATTGCTGGGTGGTAGAGGAGTGGTTTTTTTCGCATGTTGGTAGAATTCGGTTGCAGTTACAGCCTGTCGCCACTAGATGGGGGTCTAGTGCCGCGCGTTCTGAGCTCTCCGCCTTCGGGCAAGATGGCGGCACCCAGTGCGGTTTGCTGGTGCGGGGGTGGGGGGGGTGGGGGCGGTTTCTCTTGCGCACCCATCTGGATTCGATCAGTTTTGTTCCCTGGTCTCCCGGGGCCCTGGGTTTATGGGGTCCCCGCACACGGAAGCTTTCCCCCCTCAGCGGGTTTCCACTGTACTGGTGGACGGGAGTCCTAGATGATCCCCCGTCATGCGTCCCCTCCCCCGCTCCTTCCCGGACCCGCGCAGCGATCCCGGTTTCTAGGGTAGGGAGCAAAGTTCTCTCCTACCCCATTCCAGCTCCTCCGAGGTGGGCAGCAGGGGCTCTGTCCTGTGTCTTTTGATACTGTAGGTCTCTGAGTCGTGGCATTAGGTTCATTAGCTGAAATTCAGGGGTTTTTTTCAGTCCTTTTTTGTACTTTGGAGGGGAGAGAGTCCCGGGTCAGCTCACCCCGCCATTTTGCTCAAATCCTACCTGAACAGACTATGTTGTTAACTAAACAAGCTTCCAGCTGACACCCCCACTGATTCTGAGGGGGCTTCTTTCTCAAACTCTCAGAGCCACACTGGCGGGAATGAGACCGCTCCTTCTACTGACGGAGCTACGCTGACTCTTTCTGCCTCCAGCGTCCCTCGTGGGTCGGACAAGTGGGCGGGCGGTTCGTGCCTTGACTTCCCTCCGGACCAGGAGGCTGACTGCGTTCTTCCTTCTCAGCATCACCACCATGAGGAGAGGTCCGCCCTGAGCCAAGGCTCAGGGCGCAGCCCCGCACCTCTGAGACCTGACTGCCAGGCGTCCCCCACACAAGTGCCAGACCCGCCCTCCCCGAGGCCTGGCCCCCAGGGACCGGCCACCTACCCGTGTCTGCTCGCTCAGGGTTCCTCTGCAGGATGGCTAAGCCTGTCCCTAGCCCTGACCCCAACCCCTAATTAAGGATGGTGCATTGTGCTGCATGTTTTAGATATCTCACTCTGTCAATTATTTGGGACTAGGAGAGACTACTTCTCTTCCTATTATTTTTCTGTTTGTTCATTTGTTTTTCCCGCAAAATCTCTATAGAATAGTCAATACGCTTATGCAATGATGTTCCACCTCATATTGATCAGAGAGAGGCTGGGTCCAGCCATCTGTGCCTAGAATAGAGTCTGGGGCCTGATAAAGACGTGTGAATGAATGGGACCTAAAAGTGTGGGGGGAGCACACACACGGGCCCCCAATGCCCAGGAGGTTCCAGGCAGACACAGAGCAAGGTCAAACGCCACAAGAACAGGCCTGGCTTGTCTGAGGACTGCTGGGAATTCCGTGTCACTGAAGCCAAGTGAGCAAGGGAGAGACTCCTGGGGGACGAGAACACTTGTCAGCCATTGTGCAGCCTGGTTTGACTCTGGGCGAGATGAAGAGCCAGGGGAGGGCTGGAGCAAGGAGGGGCGCCATCCCACTTACTGTGGCCCTGGTGCTGTGAGGCAGGAGCAGGGGCCAAGTCAGAAGCAGGGCCAGCCAGGAGGCCACAGGAGTGACGTGGGGAGCTCAGGCCGGGGTGTGAGCGGTGCAGAAGGCGACACGTGCTCAGGGCTGAGATGTGCATTTGCAGGGAGAACCAGGGCTGGCTCCGCAGGCATGTGACTGTGCTGTCATACGAGGCCCCTCGCTCAGGAGAGCCCCGTGCTTGCTCTCATGCTCTCCTGCTGCCATCCTGAGGTGCCGTCCCCCAGCTCTATCGTGTTATGATTGACGTGTAACATTGGGTGAGGTTAAGGACTGCGAGGCCATATTTTGACACACGCGCATTTTGTGAAATGAATTGGACAGTAAGCATTGTGAACACCTCCCTCCCCTCCCATATTTACCTTTGTGTGCGTGTGTGGTGGGAACATTTCAGATCCGCTGTCTTATCAACATTCTAGTGTATCATAGAGTATTGATAACTGCAGTGATCATTCTGTCGAGTCGATCCCACAATTTATTCATCTTCTAAAGGAAAGTGTGTACCCTGTGTCCTACATCCCCCCACTGCCCCCACCTCCCAGCCCCCGGCAGACGCCATGCTGTTCTGTTTCCATGAGCTTGGCTTTTTTAGAGTCCACACTTAAAGAAAATGTAAGGTAAGAAAAATCCACATACTCACGTTTCAAGTCCTCTCCGTAACGGGACTTTGGCTGACTTCTCAGGGGCTCTGATTAGGGGCATGCTGCTCCCCAGGCACTGGGAGACTGGAAGGAGAATTCCTCCTCACAGTCAAAGGACCACTTTGGCCACTTTCTCACTCACCTCGTGGTTGTACATCTGGAAGTAAGCCGATTAAGTGTTTCTTCTCAGGAATATCTATCAGCCTCTTGTACATTTTGTCAGGATTAATTTCTGTGACGGTAGAGAATGTAACCTGTGTGTCCATGCACTGAGGACATGTAGACTGCAGGGCAGCGCGAAGTGCTCCAAGCACAGGGAGTGAGTCCCCTGCCCACCTCTCCACACACTGAGTGACAGCAACACAGACCATCCTGGATGCATAAGACGTCTCGTCGCGACTGAGTGATGGCACTCACATCAACCCACACCTGCTACTACAGCTATTATCGTATCTTTCTGACATTTTAGAAAACAATGGCCCTTTGATAATCAATGGGAGTCACCCTTTCAAAGAGCCAGTGATGCCATGAACTTTAATGAGTGACATCCTTGTCCTGTTCCATCAGTTTGTTCCCTGTGATTAGTTTGGGTAATCAGACACTGAGTCACACTTTTTACTGAATAAAATGTGTGCAAGCAAGAAAATTGGTTGTTTGTTCTAAAAGTAGCATTTGTGAACATATTGAAAAAGCAATAGCCAGCCCGGTGGCATAGTGGTTAATAACGTTCATGTGCTGCACTTCAGAGGCCGGGCGGGGGGGTTCTTGGGCTCAGATCTGGGTGCGGACCGACCCATTTCTCATCAGCCAGGCTGTGGCGGTGACTTGCATGCAAAACAGAGGAAGCTTGCCACAGATGTTAGCTCTGGGACAATCTTCCTCATCAAAAAACAAAACAAATAAAACAACCCCAAAAGAGGCTTCTAGACCAAATTCTCTCTTTTTCCACTAGTACCACAATAATATTTCCTTTCCAGCCTCTTTGCTCTCTTCACTCTGTGCCCATGTGAAGTAGTGTTCAGCAAAGAAATGGGCTGGAAGGGCTGTTTGCATGTATAGGCTCAGTCCATGAAAACGTGCCTCAGGATGTGCCATACATTTCCCCTTTGCAACGTTCTGGAAGGAACCTAAGGACACGCCCAGAGCCGAATCCACATGTCGAAGAGGGCAAATCCCCAAATTGAAGGTAGCTGGGTCCTGACCCTCTGACTGGAGGAAAATCAATAGGCAGAGTCACTTGCTATTTGAAAGCTTGTGTTGAGATGCTATATGCAGGAAACAAATCTATATAATGTTCCAATAACTGATATTTTCATGTATCTTTGGGCCAGCAGATGACTTGACTTGACTTTAAAGAAGTCTGTAACAAAAATTGTTCTGAAGCAAGTTTTCCATGAAAAAATATGTTTCCAAATCTGGAAACAGTAAATAGCCCTTGAAGAGCTGAAAGGGTAAATTAAACATGTAATTCTTAAGTTTATTTATTTATTTTTTCTTATTGTATAAGTTTCAGGTGTAGAGCATGATAATTTGCCACCTGTGCATAAGTTTATTTAAAAAGCAAAAATCACATTCTCTCCCAACAATTTTTTGATATTAAAGATGTATCACATTTTAAATATATTACCATTCTTTTGTTTTCAGATAGTTTGTAGCTGGTAGGAGTGCAGATTACTTTCTTGTGCCTAAAAATACAATCGAACAGAGACAGTCAGGACCCGAATATTCTTCCTCACTTCATCAGTTTTGGATGCACTTGCTACACAGCTGGATTCCCTCCCCGACAAGCTCTCAGGCAGACCAGCTGTCCTCCAGGGCTTCAGAGAGCTGCGGATTCCTCGGAAGCACCTCTGGACCACAATTCAGGACCACAAATGAGGACGAGCCAACAGATTTTCAGCTCTCATCTTTGGCTTCAGTTCTCTGTGACTGTGATCAAGTCTGTAGGGCAGTTTATCAAAGAGGGTCTGATCACAAGCAGAGCTGCAGTCCTTTGAGTCTAACACCTAACATCCTGTGGAGACTCTGATGATGAAAATGGGTGGCTGTATTCTAGGGACTTGAAATGGGTGCTTTCATTGTGCCGTGGCATCGAGGCGGTCTTGTTCAAGGACTCCAAAGCCTGGTGACTCCCTTGTTCTCCAGGCCATGGCTCCAAGGGGTGGGGCATGTCCTGGGCAAGAGAGCAGCGCTGGCTGCAACAGAGCGTCCTCGGGACCATCAGCAAAGAGACTAGGGCACTCGGGTTTGAGGAATTTAGCACCATTTCCGGAAGGGGCGCCCATCCACCTCCAGCTGTGAGTTCTGAGCCTCCTGCTCTGCCCCCGGTGTCCGGCAGGGGGCGCATGGACCTCCATTTGTGAGCAGCGTGGGGTGCCTGCGGGTTCTGCCAGAGGCCGCAGGAGCTGCATCCTCAGCGGGGAAGGTGCTTCGCTTGTCAGGAGGATGGAGGAGACACAGCTGCGGTCATGTTGGGGTCTCCTGCACAGAAAGAACACACCTCCTGTCTGGCCCTCATGGCTGACGAGGGGGCTGCGTTCGGGGCCCCGCGACGTTTTTCTTAAACGGTCAGCACAGAAGCTTTATTTTCTGGGCTGTTCCCTCGTGGTTTATTCTCTACTTTCTCAGTCATGTTTTAAGAAGACTTACTTTACAAAAGTATCTCTTCATTGAGGTGTTGGAAGGCTCAGAATCACAGCATGCTGGGTATTTGTTGCATATTCAGGATTGTTTCTGGGGAGAAATTCTGATACAAATTAAAGGAGAAGGGAAACCTACATGACTGTGAAGTGAATATGCCAGATATTGGAACTTTTCAATCATGAGTGATGGGGACTGGCAGATGGCAGCCTGGGGTGAAAGGGGAAATGGTTGCAATCGTATAGGTGTCTTCTTTATTTTTAATGCTTAATGTGTCTTAGGATGTGAAAGTGATCGAAAAATGCCGTGTGTGGTTGGTGGTTTAACACCGCCTTACTTTCCAGCTCTGCAGGACTCTGCAGCATTGTCTTGTGCATTCTCAGCCTCAGCCTGGAATCAGCCTTTTCCTCAAGGAACGCTGGCTCCTTGTATGAGACAATGGCATTAAAAACATGGATCTGTGAGCTCAGTGTGCTGGTTGCTCCTGGGTGTCCTTGCTTCTTGGCTCTCTCGGTGGCAGGATGCTTAAGTTAGGCTGGTGTGCTGACCTTACCGTGTGTACACTGTCTGCTATAAATGTGTCTATATGGAAACGGCCATGTTTAGATTAAGGTCAGCATCAGTTCAGAGCACGGCTTCCCACTCGAATGCATGGCCACATGGAGCCCTCCAGCCCGCGCCCTGCCCTCCCCGAAACCTGCCCCTCCAGTAGTGGAACCCTGTCTCCTGCTGTCTGGCGACCACTCAGTCATTTCTCCAATCCCAGTCTAGATGCATAGGGGCCTCACAGTTATTAACCAGTAACTGTTGAGAAAGAACTTTATCAAGTAGGGTTCTTTGCTTGGTCGGTTTCTTTTCCTGTCGTTGTACAGATTCCAGTCATTTCCAAAGGTCCTTAGATCAACACCACTTCCCCCACCACTTGCTGTGTGTTTTTTCCATTCGCAATATAGTTACACTCTTTAGTCTCATTTGCATTCCATCCAAGGATCCACCCACCTAAATCATTTTACTAATTTGTGTAAGTCAAGATTTGCTCTTTCTACTGTAAAAATCTGGGGATTTTGTCAAAGGCAGAGAGGCAAGTATCCGCCATTAAAGCATCACACAGATTTCCTGACCTCTCCGCCCACACCATCCCTGCACAGCACTGGGAAGCTGATCTGTGTATCAAATTGATTGCTTTGTGTTCGCAGAATGCCATATCAATGAGATCATACTCTACCCAGCCTTCATAGATGCTTCTTTCAGTTATAAAGATGAGTTTGAGATTCCTCCATGTCTGTTCATCTTGATAGTTCTTTCAGTGTTGGCACTTGATCGCATTACATTGCATGGATGTACCTCATTTGGGTGTGCTTTCATTTATTGAAGGTTATCTTTGTTCATTCAAGTTCCCTGCCCCTATAAATGAGGTGCAGTCTATATATGTGTGCTGGCTTTTTTGTTGACGTTCTATTTGAAAACAGTGTGTAAATACCTAGGAAGATGGTTGAGGGATCACGAGTTAAGATGATGTTTAGCTTTGTAACAAAGTACCCAAGTGTCTTCCACAGTGGCTGCACCACTCGGCATGGGCAGCAGCGATGACAGAGAGTCTGTGCTGTCCTGCCCCCCAGCCATGAATTGATATCGTCTATTTGTGTGTAAAGGTTGTCTCACTTTGTTTCAGTTTTCTTCTCTCTAATGATAAGTGATTTTGAGCGTGTTCTTGCATGCTTAATTTATGCTTATATCTTCGTTAGTGAGGTGTTTGTTCAGATCTTTACCCATTTTTAATTGGAATGTTTGTTTTCTTATTGTTGAATTTATGATGCTTTGTACCTTTTAATACAGCCTTTTCTTAGATATGCTTCTTGCAAAGATTTCTCACAGTCTAGAGTTGGTCTTTTTCTTCTCTTAACAGTATTGTCACAGAGTAGAAAATTTTAATTCTAACAAAGTCCACCTTAACTTGATTTTTCTTTGAAGACTCATTCTTTCAATGTTGAGGATAAAAGGTCCTCATGAAAACCGAGGTCATATCTTCTCCTTTGCTATTTCTAGAATTTTAATAGCTTTTTAGTTTACATTTACATCCATGAACAATTTTGGTGAATATTTGTGTCATGTGGAAAGTTTGTGTCTTTGTTAATTGTTTTCCATAAGGTCACCCGATTGTGGCATCACCATTTGTTTAAAAGACTAACTTTTCTCCGTCAAATTGCCTTTGGTCTTTGGACAAAGATCAGTTGACCATGTTTGTGAGTCTATCTATGGACTCTGTGTTCTTTTCCATTTATCTCCTGGCACATTCTTACCCCAGCATCATGCTCGCTGTACCTTTTTAAATCCTGGAACGGGGAAGTGCGGCTTACTCAACTTTGCTCTTCAGTGTTGTGCAGGATATTCCAGGTGCAGAAACGGTTTGTAGATATCTACAAAGTGTCTGACTGGGACATTGACTGGGGTTGTGTTGACTCTATAGGTCCAGTCGGGAAGAGCTGACATCTTCATTATACTGAGTCTACTGATCATGGAAGTGAAATACGTCTCCTATTAGGTAGGTTTTCTTTGCCAGCTTTCCACAGCATTTGGTAGTTTTCTGATACAGATTTGTCTTTACTTGTTTATATTTTTACACAAGGATTTTATTTATTTTCCTTTTGTACCCTTTTGTGAAGGGTATTTTCTTTTCTTTTAAGTTCCCCTCATTCATTGGCAGCACAGAGAATACGCACCGCGTGTTGCATTTTGACCTGTACTTCTTGTTATCATAATCCACTCTCCTCAAGGCCTGGGATACTGTGCCCATTTCCGTTTGAACTTCAGAAATTAAGGGACTGAACAGTGTGACCACTGAGCTGCTGTGCCTCGGCTTAGGAGTCCCTGCTTAGCGGTAGCCAGCTTGCTCCCCGGCCGGGGGCACAGGGCTCACACCACCGCCTTGTTCTCACCAGGGCCCCAGAGACCAGGGTGTGGCGCTGGGTGTGCTGCCCATGGATGCTGGTTCCTGGCCGCAGTGAGACAAGAGCTTCCTGTCCCCAGGATCGATGTGCCGCTCCCTGGGGAGGAGGATGCTCCCTGCCCGCTGCCGGCCCAGCAGTGGCCTGGGTGCCTCCTCTGACCTTCTCCTTTGGTCGTGCGCACAGAGCTGCATGGTCTGGACTTTTCCTGGGGCTTGTTCTCTACTCCCTCAGGGCGTGTGTTCCTGAGGCCTATTGTGCACAGGATCGTCCTTTACGGGGCTCATGGGGCGATCACAGCCCGCTGTGCTGTGTCACAGGCTCGCGGGGTTTGTGGGAGGAATTGTGCACAGATTCAGACACACAGGTGCCCTCGTGAAAGGATGTGCGAGATGTCGGGCCTTCCCGGGGAAGGAGCTGGGAACACAGGACACGTCTGGAGACTACAGAATTGCTGGGCGAAAGGGAAAAAGTGTACAGATAGACACGCACTACATGAATTGTTGATGGGTAATTTTTCCTGTAACGAGAAAGTAGCTGAAAAAATATTGCAAAGGTAAAGATGACGTATTAATACACATTGTTTCAATATTTTAAGTATATCAGAGTGAGGAGTTATTACAGTTTTACTTTCCTGGCTTTAAAGGAAGACAAATTATCTATAATATATTTAAAATACACTTCTTTGCTTATCTTGCTTTCAAATGAGAATATTACCATGATTGGCATTTTCTCATAACAGAGCTACAATCTTAAATATTTTTAAATATGAGCTCGTTGAAACATTTTTGCAGGATTCCAATGTGGCCAGTATTGTTAAACATCAATAATGAATCCAGGCCCCAACCAAATTATTGGTAAGAATCTGATATGAATATATCATGAATCAGTTTTAGACAATCCAAGCACAATGGTGATTTTTAAAATAACAGCATTGCATGCTGCTTAAAGCATTTAACATGAAATATACTCAACTTAAAGCTTCATCATATTAAAGACCTAAGACAATGACAGTTTTGTAAATTAGATACATTCATTGCAAACAGATTTTCTCCTTTAAAAATGTAAAATCTGAAAACATCTTAAGTTTGTATATGTCCATTCAAAAGGTAAAAGTAAGATATCTATACCTTAGTTTTATTATAAACGTCTTTCCCAGCAGAATTGATATTTTTATCTGTAGCTTCTTCCTTGCTCACTCCTTTATTTTCTTGTTGTTTATTGTGTAAATCAGAAAGTATGTTTCTGCGTCTCTCTCGCAGATTTCAGTTCCTTTCTCACGGCGGCTGTGGGCAAGGGGTGCGGCCTTGTACTCGGCGCGTCTTCATCTGGATCAGGAGTTTTCGCTGAGAGCTCCCTGGACAGTTTCCACTTGCTGCACACAGTCATCCCGTCATGGGAACTGCGTACAGATCTGTGGTCTCTTTGCACCAGGACACTTCTGCTTTCAGCCTGGGGTATTTCCCAATTTCATTTTACATTACATCTAATTCTAATAAGATAATATGTGATTTTCAGGTATGTATTATAAACTAACATGTTTTATACATATGTGTACACGTATTTCAGCATTTGCTAAATGTCGTTAGTTGTGGGACGGTGGCTGGTTGCATTTGATCTTGATGACCATTGGGGCACCAGTAGTAACCCTGGTGGGAGCACAGGCCAGGTGGTCAGCAGTGGAGATGGCGACAAGTGCTCAGATTTTAGATGCGTTTTTGCCAGATTCACAGGTGTGACACCTGTGCTGTCACACAAGGTCCTTCGTGCAGAAAAGCCCTTCCTTGATTTCCTGCTCCATTGTTGTCATCTTGAAATTCTTTTTACTTCACAGTTTTATTGACATATAGTTGATGTAATATAACATTGTTTGAGTTTAAGGTGTACAATGCAATGATTTGATACACATGTATATTGTGAAATGATTACCACTGTGAAATGATAAGGTTAGTTAACACCTCCATCACCTCCCATAATTACCATTTATTTGTGGGGAGAACATTTCAGAGCTACTCCCTTAGCAACTTTCAAGTATACAATATAGTGTGTTAACTATAGTCACCATCCTGTCCATTAGATTCACTAGAGCTTACTCATCATGTAACTGGAAATTTGTAGCCTTTGACCAACATCTCCTCATTTCCTCTGTAACTAAGCAAAAGGGGCGCCTTCTGCTCACCACAATCTCATGCCAGTCAATTGCACACAGGCCTGTGGCTGAGAAAGGAAAATTTATGCAGTTAGCTAGCATAATCGGAAGATGGCGGACTAGTGTCCGAAAGAACCACCTTCCAATCCTACAGAACCTTGAGGCAGTTTATGGAGGGGAGATGGGCAGGGAAAGAGAGGGTTTAGGGATGTCAACCATCTGGTGTGACAAACTGCAAGGCGCCGATTTATCTCTTTGGTCTGTCATTCATGATGGGTAGCAGTGCAGGATTTTTCTTTCTGGAGGTTGTCATGTTCCTGGGGAACTCAGAGAACAAAGTTGTCTTGTCACAGCTGGAGGATGTACATAAGCAAGAGTCTCAGAATGAGCAGGTGATGTATTTTGCACCAGGGAGAGGTGCTTAATCACGTAGGCTGCGTGCAGGCGAGAAGGTATTCCCAGAGACTAGTGAGTCAGGGTCCTGGTTACAGAATTGCTTCCTTTCCTAAGCTGGCTTCCCTCATGCTAACTTCAGATCTAGCTGTTAGACTCCCACCACCAGCCCCTGGCAAAAACCATTCTGTTCTGTTTCTCCGAGTTTGGCTCTTTTAGATTACACATATAAATGAGATTTTACAGTATTGGTCTTTCTCTGTCTGACTTATTTCACCCAGCATAATGCCCTCCAGATCCTTCCTTGTCACAAATGGTAGGATTTCCTTCTTTTTTTATGGCTGTATAATATTTCCTTTTCTGTATATACCTCATGGTCTTTCTCATTCATCTGTTGCTGGACACTTCGTATGTTTCCAGGTCTTGGCTATTGGGAAGAATGCTGCAGTGAACATGCGAGTGCAGAAATCTCTTCAAGATTCTGATTTCGTTTCCTTCGGATATATACCCAGAATGGGTTTGCTGGATTACATGGTAGTTCTGCTTGTAATTTCTTAAAGGTGTACAGTGTGTTGATTGATCCTTTTATATATTTCATATGATTACCATCATAGCTGTAGATAACACTTCTATCACATCACATGATTATAACTTCTTTTGTGGTGAGAACATTTAAGAACAGATCTCTTAAGAATTTTGAAGTATATAATCTAGTGTTTTTGCCTGTAATCACTGTGCTATGCACTGGATCTTGAGAACTTATTCCTTTTCTAGTTGCACATTTTTACCCTTTAACAACATCTCCCCAATTCCCCCACCCCTCTGCCCCTGGTAACCACCATTCTACTCTCTGTTTCTATGAATTCAACATGTGAGATTCCATATATGATGATGTCATACGATATTTGTCTTTCTCTATCTGGCTTATCTCACTAAGTAGAATGCCCTCAAAGTCCACCCATGTTGTTGCAATTAGCAGGATAGCCTTCTTTCTCGTGGCTGAATAATATTCCCTTGTGTGTGCATACACCTCATTGCTTTATCCATTCATCCATTGATGGACACTTGGGTTGTTTCCATAGCTTGGCTATATTACTCGCTGTAATAAACATGTGAGTGCAGATATCTTTTCCATATCCTGTTTTCGCTTCCTTTGGATGTATAACAGGAAGTGGGATTACTGGAGCATACGGTAGTTCAACTTTTAGTTTTTGAGGATTCTCCGTATTATTTTCTATAGTATTTGAACCAATCAACATCCTCACCAACAGTGCACAAAGCTTCTTTATTCTCCACAATGTGGCCAACACTTACCACTTGTCTTCTTGATGACAACTATTTGAACAGGTGTGAGGTGATAGCTCAACGTTGTTTTGATTTGCATTTCCCTAATGATTAGCGATGTTGAGTATTTTTTTAATGTACCTGTTGGCCATTAGGATTTCTTCTTTGGAAAAATATCTATTCAGATCCTCTGCCCATATTTAAATCGGATTATTTTGGGTTTTTTGCTGTTGAGATGTATGAGTTCCTTTTATATTTCGGGTACTAACCCCTTCTCCACTCTACAGTCTGTGAATTGTTTCTCCATTCCATACGTTGTTTTTACATTTTCTTGATTGTGATTATGCTGTGAAGAAGCTTTATAGTTATAGTTTACAGCTATATAGCTTTATAGTTCCAATTGTTGATTTTGCTTTTGTAGCTTGTGCTATCGATGTCATATCCAAAACGCAATTGCCAAGACCTGAGTCAGGAGCTTCTTCATGTATTCTCCCAGGAGTTTTAGGATCTCAGGACTTAGGGTTAAGTCTCTAATCCACTTTGAGGTAATATTGTGAGTGGTGCAATTTAGGGGTCCAATTTCATTTTTCTGCCTATGAGTATGCAACGTTTCCACCACTATTCATTGAAAAGACTATCCTTTTCCCATTCACAATAGCATCAAAAACAATAAAATTTTTAGGAATACATTTAAGCAAGGAAGTGAAAGAACTGTACAATGAAAACTACCAGACTTTGGTGAAAGAAATTGAAAAAGATAGAAACACGTGGGGAGATATCCTGTGTTCATGGACTGGAAGAATGAATACTATTAAAATGTCCACAATCCCAAAGCCATCTCCAGATTCAGTGCAATCCCTATCAAAATTTCAGTGGCACTTTTCATAGATAGATACAGAAAAAACAATTCTAAAATTGGATGGGACCACAAAAGACCCCAAACAGCCAAAGCAATTTTGAGAAGGAATAAATCTGGAGGCATCACACTTGCTGACTTCAAACTACATTACAAAGCTATAGTAAATTATGCCAATGGGATAGTGGCACAAAATGGGCCTAGAGAACAAGGGAGCAGAATAGGTAGCCTAGAAATAAACCTCTGCATGTGAGGTCATGTAATTTTTGATAATGGAGCCAAGAACACATAATGGGGGAAAGCATATTCTCATCAACAAATGGTACTGGGAAACTGGGTAACTCCTTCTAATGTTTTGAGGAACTTCTAAACTGTTTTCCATCATGGCTGTACTAATATATATTCCTAGCAGCAGTGCAAAAGGATCTCCTTTTCTCCACATCCTTGTCCACACCAGTTTTCAACTATAGCCATTCTAACAGGTGTGAGGTATTATTTCATTGTGGTTTTGATTCACATTGCCCTAACGAGTAATGATGTTGAGCATCTTTTCATGTACCTGTTGGACGTTTGTACGTCTTCTTTGGAAAAACATCTGTTAAGCCCTTCTATCCATTTCTTACTCAGACTGTTTTGTTTTTGTTTTCTTGTTATTGAGTAGTATGAGTTATTTATAAACTCAGAAGATGACTTGCTAATATTTTCTCCCATTTTACAAGCTGCCTTTTCATTTTGTTGATTATTTTGCTGTGTGTAAGTTTTTAGATAGTTGTAGTCTCATTTGTTTATTTTTGCTTTTCTTGTCTTTCCTTTTGGGGTCATATCCAAAACGTCATTGCCGTGACCGATGTGAAGGAGCTTTTCTCTTATGTTTTCTTTTAGGAACTTTATGGTTTCAAGTCCTACATTTAAGTCTTTCATCCATTTGGAGTTAATTTTTGGGAGTGGTCTAGTTGGGGGTCCAATTTCCTTCTTTTGTCTGCGGTTAGCCAGTTTTCACAACACCACTGACAGAAGAAATTATTCTTTCCCCATAGAGTATTCTTGGTTTCCTTGTGAAGGATTAGTTTACCATATATGCATGGGTTTCGCTGAGGGCTCTTGATTCTGTTCTGTTGGTTTCTGGGTGTGTTTTAATGCGGGTATTATACTGTTTTGATTACCATAGCTTTGTGGTATAGTTTCAAATAAGGAAGCGTGATGCCTCCAGATTTGTTCTTCTTTCTCAGGATTGCCTTAGCTGTTATTTGGGGTCTTTGTGACTCTATAGATATCACTGAAATCTGGTTGATTGATGGTGCTGTTGAGGTCAACTGTGTTGTTACTGATTTTCTGCCTGCTGGATCTGTTCATTGCTAACAGAGTGATGCTGAAGTCTCCATCTATGATGGCGGATTTGTCTATTTCTCCTTGCAGTTCTATCAGTTTTTGTCTCACACGCTTTGATGCTCTGTTGTTAGGTACGTAGATAGTAAGGATTATTACGTGTTGGAGTATTGACACCTTTGTTATTATGGAATACCTTATCCCTGATCATTTTTCTTGTCCTAATGTCTGCTTTGTCTGAAATAATATAGGTATTCGAGGTTTCTTTTAATTTGTGTTAGCAGGATATATCTTTGTCTATCCCTTTACTTGTAATTTGTGTATATCCTTAAAGTGGGTTTCTTATAGGGAACATATAGTTTATTTTGTGTTCTCTGACAGTCTCCATCTCATAATGGTGTACTCAGACCATTCACATTTAGTCTGGTTATTGCTGCATTTGAATTAATATCTGTCACGTTTGTAATGGCTTTCTACTTCCCTCTTTTCTCTTTCTCTGCTTTAAACTGAACATTTAATTTTATTTCATTTTGTCTCCTTTCTTAGAGTATCAATTATAGTTCTTTCTAAAACGTTTTTAGTGTTCGTCTTAGACTTTGCACTATATGTTTACAACTAACCTAGGTCCACTTTGAAATAACGCTATACTACTCCATGGGTCGTGCAAGTCCCATGTAACAGGATATTCGCAATTCCGCTCCTGCATTCCTTATAAAATTGTTGTCGTTCATTTCACTCATGCCTATGCTGTAATCACATCATTACTATTAATTTGAACAAACTTTTACCTATTAGGTCAATTAAGAATAAGAAAAAGAAAAGATTTATCTACCTTCATTGATTCCTTCACCAATGCTCTTCTTTACTTTATATAGAGTCGAGTTTCTGACCTATATCATTTTCCTTCTCCCTGAAGCACTTCTTTTTTTTCTTTTTTTTTTTTTACTTTTTATTAAGATGATGATAGTTTACAACCTTGTGAAATTTCAGTTGTGCATTATTGTTAGTCATTTTGTAGGTGCTCCGCTTCACCCTTTGCGCCCTCTCCCCACCCCCCTTCCCTTGGTAATCACCAATCAGTTCTCTTTGTCTCTATGTTCACTTCCACGTATGAGTGGAGTCATACAGAGTTTGACTTTCTCTATCTGGCTTATTTCACTTAACATAATACCTTCAAGGTCCATCCATGTTGTTGTGAACGAGACGATTTTATCTTTTTTATCGCTGAGTAGTATTCCATTGTGTATGTATACCATAATCTTCTTTATGCAATCATCTACGAGGTTGATGGATGTTTAGGTTGCTTCCACATCTTGCCTATTGTAAATAATGCTGCGATGAACATAGGGGTGCATGGTGCTTTTGGAATTGCTGATTTCAAGTTCTTTGGATAGATACCCAGTAGTGGGATGTCTGGGTCGTAAGGTATTTATATTTTTAATTTTTTGAGAAATCTCCATACTGTTTTCCATAGTGGCTGCACTAGTTTGCATTCCCACCCGCAGTGTATGAGAGTTCCCTTTTCTCCGCAACCTCTCCAGCATTCATCACTTTTTGTGTTGGTTATTTTTGCCATTCTAACAGGTGTAAGATGATATCTTAGTGTAGTTTTGATTTGCATTTCCCTGATGACTAGTGATGGTGAGCATCTTTTCATGTGTCTATTGGCCATCCATATATCTTCTTTGGAGAAATGTCTGTTCATGTCCCCTGCCCATGTTTTGATTGGGTTGTTTGATTTTTTGTTGTTGAGCTGTTTGAGTTCTTTATATATTATGGAGATTAACCCTTTGTCAGATAAATAACTTGTAAATATTTTTTCCCAACTCGTGGGCTGTTTGTTTTTTTCAATCCAGGTTTCCCTTGCCTTGAAGAAGCTCTTTAGTCTGATGAAGTCCCATTTGTTTATTCTTTCTATTGTTTCCCTCGTCTGAGGAGTTATGGTGTCTGAAAAGATCCTTTTGATACTGATGTCAAAGAGTGTACTGCCTATATTCTCTTCTAGAAGACTTAGTGTTTCAGGTGTAATCTTTAGGTCTTTGATCCATTTTGAGTTTATTTTTGGGAACGGTGAAGAAGAATGGCCAATTTTCCTTCTTTCACATGTGGCTGTCCAGTTTTCCCAGCACCGTTTGTTGAAGAGACTTTCTTTCTCCCTTGTAGGCCCTCAGTTCCTGTGTCAAAGGTTAGTCGTCCATAGATGTGTGGTTCTATTTCTGGGCTTTCAATTCTACTCCATTGATCTGTGCACCTGTTTTTTGCACCAGTACCATGCTGTTTTGACTACTGTAGCTTTGTAGTATGCTTTGAAGTCAGGGATTGTGATGCCTCCAGCTTTGTTCTTCTTTCTCAGGATTGCTTTAGCAATTCAGGGTCTTTTGTTGCCCCATATGAATTTTAGGATTCTTTGTTCAATTTCTGTAAAGAATGTCATTGGGATTCTGATTGGGATAGCATTGAATCTGTAGATTGCTTTAGGTAGTATGGACATTTTAATTATGTTTATTCTTCCAATCCATGCGCATGGAATGTCTTTCCATTTCTTTATGTCGTCATTCATTTCTTTCAGGGAAGCCTTGTAGTTTTCGTTGTATAGGTCTTTCATTTCCTTGGTTACATTTACGCCAAAGTATTTTATTCTTTTTGTTGCTATTGTGAATGGGATTGAGTTCTTGCGTTCCTTTTCTGTTATTTCGTTGTTGGAGTATAGAAATGCTACTGATTTATGAATGTTGATTTTGTATCCTGCAACTTGCTGTAGCTGTTGATTACTTCTAATAGTTTTCCCATGGATTCTTTGGGGTTTTCTATATATAAGATCATGTCGTCTGCAAACAGTGAGAGTTTCACTTCTTCATTGCCTATTTGGATTCCTTTTATTTCTTTTTCCTGCTGAATTGCTCTGGCCAAAACCTCCAGTACTATGTTGAATAAGAGTGGTGAGAGTGGGCACCCTTGTCTTGTTCCCGTTCTCAGAGGGATGGCTTTCGGTTTTTGCCCATTGAGTATGATGTTAGCTGTGGGTTTGTCATATATGGCCTTTATTATGTTGAGGTACTTTCCTTCTATACCCATTTTATTGAGAGTTTTTGTCATAAATGGATGTAGGATCTTGTCGAATGCTTTCTCTGCATCTCTTGAGATGATCATGTGGTTTTTGTTTCTCATTTTGTTAATGTAGTGTACCACGTTGATTGACTTGCGGATGTTGAACCATCCCTGTGTCCCTGGTATAAATCCCACTTGATGATGGTTTATAATCTTTTTAATGTATTGCTGTATTTGGTTTGCCAAACTTTTGTCGAGGATTCTTGCATCTATGTTCACCAGTGATATTGGCATGTAGTTTTCCTTCTTTGTGTTGTCCTTGTTAGGTTTTGGGATCAGGGTGATGTTGGCTTCATAGAATGTGTTAGGGAATGCTCCACCTTCCTCAATTTTCTGGCATAGTTTGAGAAAGATAGGTATTAAATCTTCTTTGAATGTTTGGTAGAATTCTCCAGAGAAGCAGTCTGGTCCTGGGCTTTCATTTTTGGGGAGATTTTGGATTGCTGTTTTGATTTCTTTGCTTGTGATTGGTTTATTCCGATTCTCTATTTCTTCCTGCTGAAGCACTTCTTTTAATATTTTGTGTATGGCATGTCTGCTGGCAAGCAGATCCCTCAGTTTATTTGAGAAACTCTTCAGTTCCTCTTTCCTTTTGAAGGATGGCTTCACTGGATGTAGAATTCTCCTCTTCTCCTGCATGTCTTCTAATGAGAAGGGCACTGTACTTCTTACCCTTTTTGCACTAAAGGCTTTAGCTCCTCTTGGCTCTTTCAAGAGTCTCTCTGTCTTTGGGTTTCTGCAGTTTGAGTATATGCCTAGATGTAGATGTTTTGGTATTGGTTATTTGTGGTGATCTCTGAGCTCCCTGGATCTGTGTTTTGGAATCGGTCATCCCTTTGGGAAAGTTCTCAGCTATTGTTACTTCACATATTTTTCTTCTCCTCTCTCTTTTTCTTTTCCTTCTGTTATTTCCATTGTGGATAGGTATTACTTTTGTAATTGTCCAAAATTTTCCATATCCTGTTTCCCCCCACACACTCCCATTCTCTCTTTTTGCATTTCAGTTAGGAAAGTTTCTATTGGTGTATGTGCAGATTCCAAGATCCTTTCCTCAGCCTTGTCCATCAAAGGCATTCTTCACTCTCTTACAGTGTTTCTGGTTTACAGCATTTTCTTGTGTTTCTTTCTTACCACTTCCTCTCTCTTCTTACATTCCTCATCTGTTGTTGCATGTTGTCCGTTTCTTCCATTAGTGTCCTTAGCATATTAATCACAGTAATTTTAAATTCTAAGTCTGATAATTCCAAAATCTCTGCCATATCTGAGCACGGTTCTGATGCTTGCTCTGTCTCTTCTGACTGTATTCTCTCTTGTCTCTAGCATGTCTTGTTTTTTTTGAAAGGTGGACATGATGTACCAGATAATAGAAACTGAGGTAAATAGGCCTTTAGCTTGAGGTGTCATGTTAACCTGGCTAGCGTTCTGGCTGTGTGTCTAGTCTCTACTGTAGTGGCCACTGTACATGACAGGGCATCAGATTCCTCTAATGTCCTTATTTTTTGTCTCCTCTCTTGCCCTGAGCTTCTTTATGAACTTTTTCATATGGTCTGTACCTTGTGGCTTTTCTGCTTTCATTAGTGGGTCATAACATATTAGAAACTATCAATCTAAAAAAAAAAAAAACCTCGCTCTTGGCTCACTGGAATGATGATAGAAACCACCAGGGCATCAGTAAGAACTTCTTTGTTTTATAGCTGCCGTGGGATTTATTGCATCAGGAAAACAGGTAGCGCTAAAGTGGAGTTCGGTAAGGGTTCAGGGTGTATACAGCACGTATTTCTGTTTAAGAGCTCTGATGCTTTACGTGGGCTGGACTGAACTTTCGGAAGTGTAGTCTATGTAAAGAATATTACAGACACGCCAAGTTTTGTCTATAGTCGCCTCCCTCACTTAACCGTGGACTTCATGTCTTCTTTGCCATAGGAAGTGGAGAGGCTGCCGGTTTTTAAGCCTGTGCCTTTGTCCTCACAAGCCCTGGGTGGACTGAGTGGGAGTCAGGTACACAGGTTGAAGATGCTTTATCTGGGACTCCTCTTAGTATTGTCATAAGTGCTCCTTTATCTTTCTCATTCCTGTTTCTAATGTGGATACTCCCAAATTAGTTCTAGGTGATAATGTTTTACTTCTGCTGAGAATGATCTTTTATTTCCCTGACCTCTTTCTTTATTTAGGAGATATTTTACTTTTTAGAGTATTTGGAAAATACTGTATATTTCAATGAATATTTCCCCATATATAAAGCCTGCCATCTAACATTGCTTAAATTGGTACCTCTGCAATAAAGAGAAAATAAATTTTTCTTTAATTTGTATGTTCTACATGCGCTTTGCTGCTCCTTACTTTATTCCTAGGAGTTACCCAGTAGAATTGAACTAATTAGCAATTTTTATTTCTATTGAAACACTAGAAAAAAGTGTTTGTGGCACATGGAATTTGTAGTTAACTTGGTCCTCCTAAGCATTTTTATAAGAACTGCCTAGCCTAAGTCCGGGCTCTGCAGTGAGGCTGGTCTCTGCCCAACAGGGAGAGCAGAGTCCTCCCTTGTCACCCATGGGGAAGAAACGGAAAGAGCCAGGTGCTGCTGAAGAAGCCGGAACGTAATTTCCAGTTAAACGTCGCTTTTTAATTTGTATTTTAAAATCACATGAATCAAGTTAGACTATGACCAAATATGGCTTATTTCAGCAATGAGGCTAGTCAGATATTAGAAAATCTATCATCGTAATCCATTGTGTCTCCAAAATGAAGGAGAAAGTCCCACGATTACATAAATAAATAGAGAAAAGTAATTTGGTAAACTTTAGCCAGAATTTCTAATAGAAAGTCTAAGTAAAATAGAAATAGAAAAAAAAAATACCTCAATGTAATACTCGGTTTCCAAAAAACTGTCAGCAAAGGGTACGCTAAGTAGCAAAAGACTGAAACTATTTTGAGTAAAGCCGGGACTATACAGACTTTCCTACGATTTCATTATTATTTGACATTGTTTCAGATATTCTAGATCTGATCTGTTCAATAGGGTAGCTATTAGTCACATGTCGCTATTTACATCTAAAGTAGTTAAACTTCAATAAAATTTAAAGGTTTCTCAGTCTCACTAGGCACACTGAAAGTGCCCTACAGCTACGTGTGCCTAGTGGCTACTGTGTTAGCACAGCTGTAGAACATTTGCATCATCAGAAAACTCCATGGGCCATGCTGTTCTAGAGAATGAAGTCAGAGAAGAATATCTGTATGTATAGTATGAAAGATGAGATTAAATGATCCATCTCTTTTGGTTAACATATGTTTATATACGTAGACAACCCAGGAGATTTTAGTAACCAAAATGTATAATGAACGAGCCAATTTAGATCCAACAGAAACACACAATGAATAATTTTCTGTGTTATAGCTGTATACACCTAGAAAGGGAAATGAGACAAACATTACATTTACAAGAGCTGAAAAAACAACTCACAAGCCAGACACAGAAATAGATCTACTGCCTGATTTCACTTATGTGTGGAATCTAAAGTAGTCATACTCATAAAAGCAGAGTAGAGTGGTGGCTGGGTCTAGGGGGGTTGGCGGGAAATGGGGAGACGTGGGTCAAAGGGTACAAAGTTCCAGGGCTGTAGGATGAACACGTGCTGGTGATCTAATGCCCAGCATGGTGACTGCAGCTCACAATCCTGAATCGTGTCCTTGAAATTTGCTGAGAGTTAATCTTCAGTGTTCTCAGCACAAAAAAATCATAACTGTGTGAGGTGTGGATATGTTAATGAGCTTGATTCTGGTAATAATTTCGCAAAGTATACATATATCAAAACATCGCCTTGTAGTCTTTCTAGTGAAGACCACGTACCCAGAAGCTCCAGAAAAGAGGAGAGACTTATTCCACTATAAACATTAAAAGTGTAATTTTAGAAAGAGAAATATAAATCAATTTATTCTGATATTTCCACTTCAACATTAAGACTAAAGAGTTTGTTCTCAACTTCCTTAATTTTATATTCATCTCTCTTTTATGCTGAAATCTCAGATGCTAATTACATTAACATAATTATTTCTTTACTTTCTTCTACGATATATATCTTACAGTTTAAAAATAACAATTCCAGTATTATTACTAACAAATATGATTATTGAATGTCATTTACAATTTCTTTTGGATTCCTTTTGTCTTTGGGGTATCTCCTACCAGTTTTGTGCAATTCCTGTGCCTTAAGAAACCTGGAATAATTCTCTCTGTTGCTCCTGCCAACAGCTGATTTATATTTGAGTCATTTGTTGTATTTTTTTTCATGTTTTAGGAATTTTTTGGTGTAATTTTTATAGTTATGAAAATAATTCCAAAGTGAAAATGATGAAACACATTCGGAGAAGTCTAGCTTCCCCTCCTGACCCCCAACCACCTAGTCCTTCTTCTTAGAGGTAACCATTTTTATTAGTTCTTAGTTTCTACTTCCATTGTTTATTTTGAAAACATAAACAAGTAGTCATATCTGGTCTTATATTGCCCCTTTGTTTCGTGAAAAGTACCTCCTGTAACACTGTCCTGAACCTTGCTCGTTCCCGTCCTGGTGTGTCCTGGAGATCAGTCCGTAGCAGTATATGGAAACCTTCCTCATTTCCTTTGACAGCTGCATGGGGTTCCATTGCTCCGATGCACCATATTTTATCCAGGAAATCTTTTATGATGTGACTCTTGCTGGCAAAAGTTATTGCTGCTGGGTGTGTGGGAAAAAAGTACTCCGAAATAATAGGAAATATCTATTTTGGCCTCTGCTCCCAGTTCCTGGCACAGAGCTCCTGAAACCTTGTGCTCTCCTAAATGATGGAAGCACCAGTAGCATCTTCTGTT
The DNA here is from genome assembly GCF_041296265.1 of Equus caballus. NCBI lineage: Eukaryota > Metazoa > Chordata > Mammalia > Perissodactyla > Equidae > Equus > Equus caballus. The sequence continues at coordinate 8,884,958 of NC_091702.1, read as the reverse complement.
CTAGCATTTGTTCTTTGAGCCTGGGTCCTGACACAGAGCTCCCGAATCCTTTGTAATTTCCTGGGTGATAAGAGCATCCCTTGTTCTAACGAGGTGACTCTTCATGGGTTCCTGAATAACTTCAGGATCTGAGCTCATCACCAGAAAGGCCAAGGGTGATTAGAAGTTTGGCACTTTCAGTCCTACCCGATCCTCCAGGAAGGGCAGAGGGTCAGGAAATGGAATTAGTGTCCATCAGACCTATGTGATGACGCCTCCATAAAAATCCCAGTAGTACAGGGTTTGGAGAGCTTCTGAGTTGGTGAACACGTTTACACACCAGGAGGGTGGCACATCCCAAACCCACGGGGACAGAAGCTCCTATGCTCAGGGCTCTTCCTGACCTCGCCCTATAAATGTCTTCATCTGGCTCTTTATCCACATCCTTTATTATGCCCTTTAATAAACCCGTAAATGTAAGTGTTCCCTGAGTTCTGTGAGCCATTCTAGCAAATTGTCACACCCAGGGAGGGGGTCATGTGTGCCCCAGTTGATAGCTGGTCAGTCCGAAGTGCAGGTGACAACCTGGCCCTTTTCAACTAGCCTCTGCAGTGGGGCCAGTCTCGTGGGACTGAGCCCTTAACTTGTGAGCTGTGGTGCCCACTCTAAGTAGTCAGCGTTAGAACAGAGTTGAATTGGGGAAGCCCAGCTGGGGTTGGAGGATGGCTTGGTGTGTGGAGCACTGCCGGGGTTCAGCCTTGGCAGAGTCCAGGTTCCCACGGGAGAGATGGCGCCGGCAAAAACCTGAGGGAGGGGGAAATAAAGAGGACGTGAGACTTGGGTTGGTGTTAGCAAGTCCGCCTTTACTGTGCACAAGTGTCGTTTATATATTTTTCAGGATTAGTACAGAAATGGTTCTACAAATATTCTCAGAGAGATAAGGAAGTAAAAAACGAGCACAAGAATATTTATTAGCATTCTATTCTATAGAGCATAAGGTTAATGGTAGTCTTCTCCGCAATTAACTAGTGTTTGTTGTCTCTAAGCTAAAGGAGATAGGTACCTAGACACCTGTTGTAATTCATGGCAAAGTTAAATCAAAGAGAGAAGGTCCAGGCCTCCGGACAGGACAGCAGTCCGTCTGGTTGCATCCTGGTGGAGCCATCCCTGCCTCCCTCAATCATTTACGCCATTAGTGTAGATGGTTAATGGGAACAAAAGGCGACTCCAGGGTGTCTTATCCCCAGGGCTATCTGCATTCTCAGCGGGCAGTTAAACATCTTTACTTTTTCGTGCCCTTTAGGGGGTGGAAGCATTCCTTTGTCTTTTAGATTGTAGAGCTAACAGTCCCTTAAGCACACTGCCAGAGAAAGTATCATTTTGTTAGTAAAGTAAAGGGCTGAAAAGCTAAGCTAAACTATATATCTTCAGGAATAAAAAACAGAAATAAGTATAAACATAACCTTACTAGAAAGCGTGCATATAATTCAGAAAATATCAGGGGTGTCAGCCGGCCATTCTTCACCGAGGGGCATTCTTGCACCCCTCGGCCATTCTACTCATCAATCATTTATTATTTATTGCTTTTAGGAGAAAACCTCTATAACATTTTAACAGAAAGCAGAAGGTCCAGAATAATATGTAGATACTTCTTGATCATCCAATCAACCAACTTAGAAGGACGATGCATATATATATTTAGACAAAGAACTGGAGGGAGAAGGAAACATTAAGCAGACAGGGGCCATAAACCTAACTCGACATCTTATCTGGGCAGGATTCCTTTCTGATTGTCTCAGATGGGACTGTGTGCTCCTCCAATAATTAACTGAAAAATATCTTGAAAGTTACCTGCAGGTGGTCACATTCTCTTACTATATCTAATTTTCCTAGGAGGTAGTGCCTCCCAAGCAGCCACCCAAAGGAGTGAAAACTGGAGGTTAAGAAAGGAAAAGGAATGAAGGGCAATTAGAAGCAGCACAGGTTTCAGAACTATGTGAGGGGCTGGCCAGTTATTCTTCACCAAGGGGCGACCCTGCACCCCTCGGCGTTAATCGGCTGGACCCTGTCAAACAGCCGATCAAATGATGTAGCCACGGCTCCCAGCAGAGCACCCACACATCTGGCGTCAGGAGTGCTGTGTGGCAGTGGAGTGAGAGTCAGGAGGCACCCGGGAGGAAGAGTGTTTTTTCTGTGCAGGCACTCTCACACATTGATGGGAGAAATATTTAGTATTACAGCCATGGTAAGCAATCTGGTGAGAGGTATTGAAGATTTTAAAGATGTATATAATAACGTCTCATCTTTCCAAACAGTCAATGATCAAAAAAACGTAACTACTTTATGTGTCTATCTATCTATCCATCTGTCTGTCTAGGTGTATCTCTGTATGGGGAAAATAAAAAGATACGTATTAGGTTGTTGAGATGTGGGGCGGGGGTAGAAGTGGAGAAGACTTAGGGTAACCCAGAAAAAGCAAAAGAAAGAAAGGCTGTGGTTGATCAATAAAGCACCCGCATATTCACACTGGTGCATCTAGGAAAAACTGTGTGAATATACATGGAATATTTTAAAAATTATTTAGCAAATATAATGGGGGAAAAGTTGCCATTTAATATAGCAGTGTGAACTTTTAGGTTGCCCGGGAATGAGGTGGATGTAGAGGCCTGTGTGTAGAGAACTTTGCGTCTTACTGAGAAACATAAAGAAGGCTGGACAGAGGCATTGCGTGTTCCCAGGAGGACACTCGATACTGCAACACTGTCTGCTCTCAAATTATTTTTCCCTGGATTGCAGCTCCCGTAGGATTCTTATGCTGCAATTTGGTGAAATATTCTGTATTTCATGAAAGAGAAACAGCCCATTTTGGGGGAGCACAACAGGCGCACAACAGTAAGCAGTACAGCATGGCAGTGGTGCAAGGCTGGGTGGTGGGTGGGTGACCAACTGTCCCAGTTTGCCCGGGACTGAGAGTGCCCAGGACCGGGGCTGCCAGCGCTAAAACTGATACAGTCCTGAGCACACTGGGGTGAGTGGTCGGCATAGCCGTGGGAAAGAGCGGGCAGCTCAGAAGAGCAAACGTTCACAGGGAACAGAGGATCACACATCAAGGGGCCAAGGAAGGACTCTGTAAGAGGTGGTGCTCAGAGGAATGGTAACTATTTGGAAAAGAGCAAATCAGACCCCCCTCATACCATATTCCAAAAGAAATCCCGTATGGTTTGGTGAATTAGATATACATAAAAAGTGAAAATGTGAAACAGTGAGAATTTCTATAGGTAAACATTTCTGCCATTCTGATGTAGGGAAGAACGTTCTAAGAATAAATCCAGCAGAAGATACCACAGAACAAAAGACTGATCCATTCGAATATAGAGTTTATTTTTGATATACATCAGGAAACAGCACACACAAATGAGAAAGGGAGATTATAAATTGGAAGGAGGATTTGCAAAAATGAATGCTAGGCAAAACCCACCTCAGCCAGAGGAGCCCAGGGAGCCCTGGCGGCTAACCGTGGGGTGCATCCTGGGTGGGACCCTGGGACGAGGGACTTAGGTGGGAACAAGGAAACAGAGTGACGTGTGGACTGTAGCTCGCAATAGCGCGTCAGTACTGGTTCACTACTACCGGCAAACGTACCATCCCACGGAAGGTGTTCACAGCGGGGAAACTGGGTGTGGGGCATGTGACAGCGCGCTCTACTATCTCCCAACTTTTCTGCAACTCCAGAGCTGTTCTAAAATCAAAGTTTATTAAACATATTCCTGATAAAACTGGCTAATATCTATACTATATAACTATATAAAACCTAATAGACAATATATGTAACATATATGCATATATACACACATAACATATACTGTAATGTATGACATAATGTAATATATAACTATACAACATAGAAATTAGAAAAATGAACATGTCTAAAGAAACATGGACAAAGCACATAAATAAGGAAATAAGTGGAGATGAGCAGCACTCGGGGCCTCTCGTGGTCAGCTTCACGGTCTGTGCGTACTCTGAGGCTGTTCAAACGTATGGAAGAAGAGTGTGGCATCAAGGGCGCAGGTTTTGCAGACACATCTCAATTCAAGTCGAAGCACCATCAGCAGCCGTGTGATTTGGGGCAAATCACTTCACATTCTTTCTAAGGCCCAGTCTCTCGTCTGTAAAATAATGCCAATAACACATGTAATCCATAGGGGTTTTGTGAAAATCAAATGGGATTATTCAAGTCTTTAGCACAGTGCCTGGCAGATAGCTTAGTAAATAGCAACTCACACTAATTTACAGATGAGAAAATGGGAGCAGAGAGAGGACCAGTAACTTACCCAAGGTCACACAGCTGGTGAGTCGTGAGCTGGGACTCAGACACAGAACGCTTGACTTCACATCCCACGTTCGTAACCACAACTCAAGTCTTCTTCGCTCTTATTGATGCAGTTCCGCTGCTGCTGCATAATGACCTGGGAAAATGCTCATGGGAAAACGCTGAGTAAAAAAAGTACATACAAAATTATATGTATTGTATCAATCTTATTTTCCCCTGAAATTTTTGTATGTGTACTAAACATGCATAGATGAAAGACTGGAAGGAAATAGGCCAACATATTAAAAGGATGATCTTTGAGTAAAGCGTTGAGCACATAGGAGATGCTGTGTTCTCTCTGTGATCACTTGTGCTGGTGTTCTGGTGACTCACCTAAGTGCCTTGGGTGTGAAGGCAGCTGTGTTCTTCCTGCTCAGGACTCACTTCCTGAGCTGAGCATTCACATCCCACTCCATCTGTCTGGGAACAGTCTCCCCATTGCTTCTGTGAAGGTGACTTTTTTCCCTTAGCTCTCTGTGTCTCTTTCCCTCTCTTTCCTATTTCTGTTTCTCTCTCTGTGCTGTGTTCTGTGTCCGTATTCCATTTCACCACTTTTCTCCTTAGCTGTGCTCAATCTGTGGTTTAACCTCTCCATTGAGTTTTTAACTTGAAAACGTTTTTCTTTTTAATTTCTGGAATTCTCTTTCACAACCACTTGGTCTTTTTCTAAAAACAAAAGTCTGTTCTTACTCCCTGTTTTCACTTAGACCTTTAATCGTGTTAACACGGCCGTTTTAGCCTGTGGGTCAGATGATTCCACTGTCTGAAGGGCTGGTGTCGAATGCAGCTCCTGGTTCTCACAGGGGCTCGTGGTGGTGCTCTCGTGTGCTCTGTGAGTTTTTGTTGTGCATCGTGCTCAGGGCGGCTTTGCCTGTGTGGATCCTGTGGGAAAGATGACCCTCTAGAGCCGTGTTTGTTGTTTCTGCCTGGATTCGAGGGAGACCAACAGCGAGGGGTCCTTCATGCTGACTTTGACCTGGAGGATCACTGGACCTTGCAGGAGAGACACATCCTGAGGCCCAGGCCCGCGTGCAAGCAGGCTTGGAGCTCCGCGTCCTCATGGGGGACCTTTCCCTCCACCTCACCAGGCCCAGGCTGTCTCCACGCTCCTGAGCTCGTTCTTGTCTAGCTCGCCCTCACTGAAGCTGTGGGCCTGTGAAGGCTCCAACTTTCCACAGGGGTCTCGATTCCAACCCCGGCCGTACTGAGGTCCAAGGCTCTGTCTCCTGCCTCCACATGGCCACCAGAACCTGAGCACCTCACTAGGGAGATGACCAAGCTGCCGTGGCCCAGCCTCAGAGCTGCTGAACTCACGTCCGCTAAATGCTCTGGGCGTGGACCCCTAGGAGTTTCTTCAATTACCTGCAAACTCAGCTTTACTTAAAGAGGCTGACGTTTTTTAGTCCTTATTTCTAAGTGTGTCACTCTGTGGGAGGAGTTTCAGGTGATTTTGGCCCCCATGTTACTGGAAATGGACCCCAAAGATTATTTTTAAGGGAAAATAGTCTTAGGGTGTCAGGCAACATTGGCCTAGAAATTGTTTTCTTTTAGAAGGCCATCCTGTTTCTTTCATAGGAGAATGTCAGTGGATTTTTTTCTGCTCTATTTCTTCATCTTTAAATAGTTTTGCTTGCCTAAAAACGAAAACAAAACTGTCAGCCTTCCGGTTACCTGTGCTCTGCTGTGTCCTGTTTCGTTTTTTCATCCTAATCCCGGCACATTTGGCAAGAAGCCAGGTTTCTTGCCAGCTTCTTGCAAAGGACTCTAGTGAGGGTGAGGACAGGGATGCATCTCACATCTGTGCTTATAGATACACTATGAATGGGTCTTTTTTTCTTTCTTTTTTGCCAAGGAAGAGTCACCCTAATCCAACATCTGTTGCCAATCTTCCTCTTTTTGCTTGAGGAATGTTAGCCCTGAGCTAACTTCTGTGCCAGTCTTCCTCTATTTCGTGTGTGGGTCACCCCCACAGCATGGCTGACGAGTGGTGTGCGTCTCCACCCAGGATCCAAACCCCTGAGCCTGGGCTGCTGAAGCAGAGCACGTGGAACTTGAGCCACTCGGCCACGGGTCAGGCCCTGTGAGTCGTTTATAAAATGAGGAAAATGACCAGAGTAATGATTCCAAACTTTTTTGATGAGCCCTGCTACAAACGTAAAAGCTGTTTGGCATGCTTCTTAGAAAGGAGAGTGTAATTAATTTCCTTTCATGCCTTTCAGAAACAATCGTGTACTGTGATGCGGACACAGAGCAGGTTGTAAGTGGTTGATCATCCCCGTGTTTTCCTCTTGCTTCTCTGCTTTAGTCGTCCACAGGTAGCCTGTCTCCCTCGGAATGACGTTGTGCAGTGAACATCGATCTTGTCCTTGCGTCTTGTCCTTTCCGTCCTGGACACTGGTGTGGTCGCATCTTTCTAAAGCCCCTCCTTATGATTCCCTAGAGCTTCCCCATGGCCTTCAGAACCACATCCAAACTCCTTAGCACAGCGTCACTGAATAGCCCGTGTCTAGCTTGCGATTCTCATCTCCAGAGATTCTCCAACGTCTGCCTTGCATTGAAGTTGCACCAGATTCCTAGGACTTCCGCCAAAGTCTACACTTTCTTAGGATAAGCTTCTGGTTTGTTGTTTTTTGTTTTGATGAGGAAGATTGGCCCTGAGCTAACATCTCTTGCCAATCTTCCTCTTTATCTTTAAGAAGATTGTCCCTGAGCTGACGTCTGTGCCAATGTTCTTCTATTTTGATGTGGGATGCTGTGATGACTGGTGTGGAGGTCCACGCCTGGGATCCGAACCTGCAAATCCCAGGCCGCCAAAGCAAACACATGAACTTAAGCACTACAGCATCGGCGCGGCCCCAGCTTCTGTTCTTTGTTCTGTTTTGTTTATTGTTTTTACTGAGAAGATTGGCCCCGAGCTAACATCTGTTGTCAATCTTCCTCTTTTTGCTTGAGGAAGGTTGTCGCTGAGCTAACACCTGTGCCAGTCTTCCTCTATTTTGTCTGTGGGACAGTGCCACAGCGTGGCCAGATGAGCAGTGAGCAGGTCCAGAGCAGGGATCCGAACCTACGAACCCTGGGCTGCCAAAGAGGAGCCCACGAACGTAACCACTGCGCCACTGGGCTGACCCCACGGTCTTTCTTATAGCTGGTAGGAACATTATCGCGCAGAAACAGTATTTAAGCACTGTCTTATTGAGAGACACGTGGGTTGTTTCCAGTCCCTTTGTGTGAGAAGCAATGCTGTCAGTCACCTTGTTTCTATGTCATTTTGCACACGTGAGGATATCTGGAGGGTGAATTCCTGGAAGTCAGATTTCAGGAATGGAAGGTTGGTGCATCTGTAGTGTGGTGGATATTGCTGGACAGCTGTCCGTGGAGGTGATGCCAGTCTACACACCAGCAGGAGTGTAAGAGAGCACGTGTTTCCTCACACGCACACACACAGAATGTGGCCGGACTCCTGCTTTGCCAGTCTAAGGGGTGAGGGACATCTCGTGGTAGGGTTTTAAATTTCTCTTCAGTAGGAACACCTCACATGTTCGAGAGCCATCCATATTCCCATTTCTCTGCACTGCCTCGTTATATCCGTTGCCCGTTTGTCTACTGAATGAGTGGTCTTTTGTTATTGCTTTGCAGGAGCCCTTTATATACTAAGGAAATTGGTCCTTTGTAGGGAAGTTTCAGTTACTTGTTCCCCAAGTGTTGTCTTTCTTTTAAACCTTGCTCATGGAAGTGTTTGCTGTTTGAGATTTTTTATGTAGACAGAATGAATATGCTTTTATTTTATGGCTTTGGAGCTTTGTGTGAAGTGGGGAAGCTGGATGAGACCCCACTCGGGAATAAGGCCCAGGGGGATCGTAGTAATCGCCATATCACTGAGGATGGTAATGTGAATCAGAGGTGCCTCTTAGGAATTTATACAGCTCCATGACCTTCACAATTCCCCAGATTTATTCTTTGTGTTGTCTTCTGTCTGTCTCCCCAGAGTGAGTCAAAGCAAAACCCTCACCGTGCAGAGAGGCCTTGTGCTTGTCTTGAACAGGAGAATGGAGCACAGGGGGAACAAGACTCATTCTGATGGGACGAAGAATCCCAGCGTGGGAGCAGTTTTCAGAAAAGAGAGCATCCTGGACCTGCCTGAGGGAAGGACAAGGAAGAAAGTGCTAGAGAAATGGGGATGGGCACTTTCCACCTGGTGGGACATCCTGCCACACAGCGATGATGCAGGACAGCTGCTCAGAACCAGCGCCAGGCAGTGCTGATAAGGTCCCTGTGTAGTGAGAAGACGCCTCTACAATAGCTTGACCACATGGTACTTCTAATTTGGATGACACTGCTTGAGGACACAGGTCAGTCACGTTAGGAAGCAGATGGCCTGAGTCTGAAGCAGTTGACTAAAGGTCTGAAGCCCAGTTAACAAGTGCTGCTGAGTCCCTGACCCCACTCTGTCCTTCTCGTTCCTTTTTGTCTTTCTACTCCTTCCTCCTTTCTTCATCAAAGTCCAGTGTTCAAAGCCAAATGATATCTTAGCCTTGTTTCTCATGGCTTGTTTCTCAATTTTTCTGTTAAAACTCATAGAACATTGCGTTTGTGAGTAATCTTTTAAGTGTTTCTGACTGTAGGTGTGTGCTTATGGTCCTTGAATCAGCAGGTGGCAATAAACCATTCCCGGGGTCCCCCAGACACTGGAGCTCTGGACCTGGGATACCCATTTGCATCGCTTCCACTCCGCAGCCCGTTCAACACCAGCAGGTCTGTCATCTTCCTCTCTTCCTGGTCACTTGTGCGCCCTTTGAAGCCCAAGGCTTCCTCTCATTGGCACGTGACTCTCCATCTGACCTCCTTTCCTAGCATCGCATTGATTCCCTCTCCACTTGACTGCAGACTTCTTTCTGACAGCTCCCCCACGAGCTCCTCTGTCCCCTCCTGCCCGGCCCCACTGCCACCCTCTGAGTTCAGTCGTCCTCGGTCTCCTGCCTGGACTGGAGAAGTACCCTAACCACTGTCCTCTGCCTCAGTCCAACTCCCATGTGGCTGCTGCAGTGACATTTCTAAGTGCTCATGGGAGGGTCAGGGGAGCTCTTCCTTCTAAGCAGCTCTATCTTGTTTGCAAGTTTCAAAACAGGCATGTAGCACTTTTATCATTAAAAAGTACAAATATTACTATATTACCCTATTATTTAAATCATCCAATAGCTTTCCATTGATTGCAGGAGGAAACTAAATTCTCAGTGTTATATGCTCCGTTAGCTCTGCCACTTCCTCAGTCTGTCAGCTTCCTGAAGTGCCTTCTTGGTTTTCTCTTGTTCTCCAAGACAGAGACTCTGCCAGGGTTCTCAGAGATGCTCTGTTCCGGTTAACAACAAATAGCAGCTACCATGAGGCCTCACCAGTGAGCCCAGTGCCTTCCGTGGGATCTCATTTTTCAACCCTGTAAGGTAGGCGTGACCATCTCAGTTTTCAGATAAAGAAACTGAGGATCACAGAGGTGAAGTGACGTCTCTGTGGTCACACAGGTGTTGGCAGAGTCTGGATGTGAACCCAGTTCGGCCTAACTCTAAGACTTCTGCTCTTCGCGCTCTCCCGAATGGAGGCAGTTTACCATGGGAGTTCAGACCATGAGCTCTGGAGTCAACCTGCCTGGGTTCCAATCCTGTCCCTGACACCTAATAGGTGCGTAACCTAGAAGAAGTGAATTTCTCTGAGCCTCAGCTCCTCCAGCTGTGAAACAGTGTGGTAGCAATAGTTCCTCCTGCATAGAATTGTAGTTTTTAGAAAGGTGATCCCTTGGAAACACATAGAACAAGGTGTGGCAGATAACATACATCCCCTCAATAAGCACAGCTCTTATCATCACTATATTGCAGACTCATCTCCAAATTCTGTTGGCCCTTTTCTTCATCTAGAGTTCCCGATCAGTACATCGGAATCCCGGTTTGCTGTATGCTAATTGTCCCTTGTATGCATTCCTGTGTAGCAGAAAGTACCATAATTATATTGTGTAGGCTTTGCTGTTCTGAGTGATTTTTGCAAAATGGAGCTTTAGATACACAACACGAATTTTACTTGTTCGTACATTAAATGATGAACGGCTCAGGTGCTGCTCGCTCGTTCAGCTGTTACAGATTGTAAAGATTTAATGGTCTCATTGCTTTAGCATTTTTTGTAAAAGTACTAACAATAGTAATTCCATGCTTTTATCGCAGGGTTCATCTTTCTGGCCCCGTGTGTAGTGATCAGTCCCAGTCGCTTGTGTTCATCGTGGGACCTGGAGATGCCACAGTGACCTCCCGGTGTCTGTCCACACCCACTCCTCTGTTGCTCACCTTCTGTGTCCGGCATCCAGTTTGGGCGTTGACTTGAAGCAGCTTTTTTAGGGAAGCCAATCATGAACGCAGCCCTGGGCTGGAACCCTGGGTTTGCCTGTGACTTGTGTGAGCTTGATTCAAATGCACAGTCTGAGCAAGGCCTTGGGTGTTATCTGTCCCTCTGCAGTCATTCCCATGTCATCTTTCCTTCTCCCTACTGCTGTCATGACCTGCTCTGCCGTTGTTTTCAAGGAATGGCAGCTTATGGCCCTCCACAACTTTAGTGGTACCACCTGTGGTTTCCTTTCCGTCATCTTGGATGTTTTTTCTCCGTACCTTTTGAGATGCCCCTTGTAGTCCATACCTGTTGCCCTTTGACTTGAGATCAGTACATCTAAAGAATTCTCTTCCTCCTGCATGGAATGAAAAGGAAGGTTGGCAGGTTTTTCTCCATCACCTTTTTTGAGTCTGGAAGATGCCCATAGAAATGAGGCTTGAGGAGAGTATGAAGAGTCTTAAGGAAAGCAGTATTTGGGTGGTCTTTGGAATAACATCTCCCTAGGCCAAGATTTTTCATGAAGGTATTGACATGAGGGAAAATGGGCTTAAAGAAATAAGGAGCATCAACTGCTTTCCACGTGAAAGGCTATTTTACATGGGGTTCATGGCCTTGTTATGTTTTTTAATTCAAGCTCCTTATAGAGATCTGTTTTTTACCATCAATAAATATGAAGATCTTGCTTGATTGCCTTGTGTCTCTCATCCCTCGTGTTCTCTCATGGATTCATGGGCGGGGGCCTGAGGGACTGTCTTTTTGATAACTTCCTTTTTGAGAGTTTTCATGATTTATGTGTAGAAATGCCATTGAGTTTTGTGTGCCATCTTTGTATCCTGCTAGTTTGCTGAATTCATTTATTAGGTTGAGTAGATTTTCAGTGGTCTCTATAGAATTTTCTCTGTATAAGAGTATATCATCTGCAAACAGTGATAGTCTTACTTCTTCCTTTCCAATTTGGATGGCTTTTATTTCTTTTTCTTGCCTAAATGCTCTGGTCAGCACTTCCAGTACTATGTTGAATGAAAGTGATGAGATCACACATCTTTGCCTTATTCCTGATCTGACAGGAAAAGCTTTCAGTCTTTCAGCATTGAGTATTTTGTTCACTGCGGCTTTTTCCTATATGGCTTTTAATATGTGGAGGTCATTTTCTTCTATTTCTATGTGTAGAATGGTGTTATCATGAAAGGGTGTTGTATTTTGTCTAGTGCTTTTCTGCATCGATGGAGATGATAATGTTTTTTCTTCCCTTCCTTTTTGTGATTGGCCTGTTGCATTGATGGACTTTTGTATGTTGAACCATCCTTGCATTCCAGGAACAAATCTCTCTTGGTCACATCGTATACTCTTAATGTGCTGGTGAATTTTGTTTGGAAATAGTTTGTGGAGGATTTTGCAACTCTAGTCGTCAGAGGTAATGGTCTGCAAATTTATTTTCTTTAGTTGTCCCTGTCTGGTGTTGCTATCAGGGTAATGCTGGCCTCAGAAAATGAGTGTGGAACTATTCTCTTTCTTTCACTTCTTTGACGAGTGTAAGGAGGTTTGTTGTTAATATTTCCTTATAAGTTTGGTGGAATTCACCAGTACGTTATCTACTCCTAAGTTTTCATTTGTTCGGAGAATTTTTTCAGATTTATTCAGATGTTAGTGACGTAAAACATATGTCAGTTTAAGGTGTGAAAGACGATGATTTGATACAGGTATGTGTTGAGAAATGATTGCCCCAATAAGGTGAGTTAGCACCTCTATTCCATCACATAATTAGCTTTTTTTTTTCTAGTGATAACTTTTAAGATTTACTGTCTTATAATCTTCCAATTATGTAATACAGTATTGTTAATTATGGTCACCATGCTGTACATTAGATCCCCAGAGCTTACTCATTTTATAGCCGGAGGTTTGTACACTTTGACCCACATGTCCCCATTTCCCCCACCCTGCAGACCCTAGCAAACACTATTCTCCTGTCTATTTCACTGAGTTCAGTTTTTTTAGATTCCATGTAAGTGAGAACATGTAGTATTTTTCTTTGTCTGTCTGACTTATTTCACTTAGCATAATGCCCTCAAGGTCCATTCATGTTGTTGCAAAAGGCCAGATTTCATTGTTTTCTATGGCTGAATAATATTGCATTCTATATTATATTTGTAGTTACATATCTATATATCACATTTTCTTTACATATTTATCGATTGGTGTGCACTTGGATCATTTCCATGTCCTGGCTCTGTGAATAATGCTGAAATGAAGATGGGGATGCAGACATTTCCTCAACTTATTGATTTCAGTTCCTTTGGATATACACCCATGAATGGAACTGTTTGATCCTAGAGTAGTTCTGTTTTTATTTCTTTGAGAAGATTCCCCACTACTTTCCACTGTGGCTATAGCCATTTACCTTCATGCCATCAGTGCACAGGGTTCCTTTTTCTATGCAGCGTCACCAGTGCTTTCTGTCTGTCGTCTTCTGGATAACCAATTTGGTAGGTGTGAGGTGATAGCTCATTACAGTTTTGATTGCATTTCCCCAATGGTTAGTGATTATGAGCATCTTTTCATGTACCTGTTGGCCATTTTTATGTCTTCTTTGGAAAAGTATTCAAGTCCTTTGACCATTTGTAAATCATACTTTTGGTTTCTTTGCTCTTGACGTGTAAGAATTCCGTATGTATTGTGGATATTAACCCCCTTTTTTTGGCTGATTGTTTCTTTTGCTGTGAGGAAACTTTATGGATTGATGTAATCGCACTTGCTAAGTTCTGCTTTTGTTGCTTGAACTTTCGGTGTTCCATCCAAATAATCATGGCCAAGACCAATTTCAAGGGGCTTTTCCCCTATGTTTTCTTGTAGTAGTGGTACCGTTATGGGTTTTACATTTAGGTCTTTAATTCCTTTAGAGATAATTTTTTAGAGTGGTGTGAAATTGGGGTCCAATTTCATTCTGCATGTGCTTACCCAGTTTTCCCTACACCAATTATTGTGGAGACTTTCCTTTCTGCCTTGAATCTTCTTACCTCAGATGTGAACTGTTTGCTGAGTGTATGTGTGTGGTTTTACTTCTGGGCTCCTGATTCTGTTGTGTGGGTCTATGTGTTTATTTTTAAACCTGTACCTTACCATTTTTATTACCATATCCTTGTAATAAAGTTTGAAATCAGGAATTGTGATGTCTCCAGCTTTGATTTTCTTTCTTGGCATTGCTTTGGTTATTTGAGGTCTTTTGTGGGTCCATAAGAATGTTAGGATTGTTTTTCCTGTTTCTGTTAAAAATACCCTGGGAATTTTAATGGGAATTGCGTTGAATCTTGAGATGGCATTGGATAGCATTGGGTGGTAGTTTTAACACCATTAATTCCTTCTGATCCGTGAACGTAGGATGTCTGTCCATTTCTTTGTGTCTTCTTCAATTTGTTTCATCACTGTCTTATAGCTGGCAGTGTATAGATGGTTCACCTTCTTGGTTAAATTTATTCTTAAGCATTTCATTGTTTGTGATGCTTTTGTAGACAGGATTGTTTCATTCATATCTTTTTTAGATGGCTCATTGCTAGCGTGCAGAAACGCCACTGATTTGTGTATTTGTATCCTGAAGCTTCACTAAATTCATTTATTAGTTCTAACAGTTTAGGGGAAAGTCTTTAGGACTTTCTCTAAATAAGATCATACCGTCTGCAAACAGAGGTACTTATATTTCTTTCTTTGAGGTTCGGATGCGTTTTATTCCTTTCTCTTGCCAAATTTCTCTGATTAAGCCTTCCTAAGTCTTGTTGAGAGTGGGCACCCTTGGCTTGCTCTCGATCTTTTGCAAGAAAGCTTTCAGCCTTTCACCGTTCAGTATGCTCTTACGTGTGTGTTTGTCGTGTACACCTTCTATTAAGTTTGTGTATGTTCCTCCAATAATCAATGTATTGATAGTTTTTATCTTGAAGGGGTGCTGGATCTTGTCAAATGCTTTTTCTACATCTGCTGAGTTAATTTTCTGATTTTCGCCTTCATTCGATTAGTGTGGCATGTCACATTTATTGATTTGCAAATGTTGGACTTGATCATGTTGTATGATCCTTTTTTGAGTTCTGATAGTTTTATTATAATCTGCCTTGGAGAAGATGATTTGAGTCTGAAATGTTGGGGTGACGTATTAGCTTCCTGAACGTGAATGTCTAAATCTCTCTCCAGATTTGGGAACTTGTCAGCGATTATTTTTGTTAATCAACTTTGTTTTCCGTTCTCCCTCTCTTTTCCTCTGGTGATCCAATAATGCACAGCTGTTTTGGTTATGGGATCCCATAATTTACATCGGCTTTCCTCACCCCTATTCATGCTTTTTCTTCTTGCTCCTTTGACTGGATGATTTCAAACGTCATGTTTTCTTCTTCACTACTTATTGCTTCTACCTTGTTGAATCTGATTTTGAAGCTCTTTATGGAATTTTTCAGTGCAGTCTTTGTGTCTTTAACTCTAGTATTGCTGTTTGTTTTGCCTTAATGATTTATATTTCTGTGTTGATCATCTCATTTGTTCTTGCACGATTTTCCTAACTTCCGTTAGTAGGGATCTGAATTCAATAGCTGACTGAATTTTGCAAGAGCAGTGTTCTGAAGCGTTGGTCAGATAGTTCTTATATCCCCATTTCTTCTTCAGACATTGGAGTTTTATAATTCTCTTTGGTGGTGTTATGGGTCTTTGATTATTCACGATCTTTGTGGCGTTGCTGTGAGGTCAGAAAATTTGAGGAAGTGGGCACCTCTCCCAGGCTTTACTGACGGGCTTGGGCACAGTGAGCCCATCTCGGGGTTCCATGTGGGCCATCTGGTGGGGTCCCGGGGCAGGCTTGCTGCTGGAGTCCTTGGGCAGCCCGGTGCTGGGGTGAGTGGAAAGCTTGGTGCATGTCATCCAGTCTGGTCCTGGGCACAGCTGGGACCTGAGTTGGTGAGTACCAGCCCTGGAGCATGGGTTTGCACGTGGTGATTGAGAACCGGGGGCGGCAGGAGTCATCCGGGGCCATGGGCGTTGGTTGGTGCTGAGGTGAGCTGGGAGTCTTTGTTCACGGGAGTCTGGCAGAGCCAGGTGTCATGAGAGACAGCATGTGCTGGAGTGGGTCAGAAGTCTGGGATCCTGGGAGCCAGCTGGGAGCCAGGAGCTATGGGATGAGCCAGGGGTCGCAGGAGCCAGCAGGTGCTGTTTTAAGGTGGAAGCCTGGGTTCCTGGGAAGCTGTTGGTGCCTGGTGCCGTGGGAGCTGTCGGGGGCCACCTGAGTCAGCAAGCACATGTGTTAGTTGGGGACCTGGTTTTGGAGGGGCCTGCCAGGAGCCTGTTTCCCTGGGAGCTGCCTGGGGCTGCTGGACCTGTAAGGTGCCCTGGTGAGACATGGGCCTGAGTTCCCAGGAGCGCATCAGGAGCCTGGTGCCCTGGGATCTGCCTGGGGTCGCTGGAGTCAGTAAATGCTGAAGTGAGCTGGGGTGCTGGTTTGTCAGAACCCACTGGGAGCCCTGCCATGGAAGCTGCCTGAGGCCACGGGAGAAAGCAGGCACTGCGTCAGCCACAGTGTGGATCCTCCACTACCCACCAGGAGCCTGGTCCCAGGGACAAAACTTGGGGTCACGGGAGCCACCTCGGGCTGCTGAAGATGGCAGGCACTAGGCTGAGATGGGGGCCTGGGTTTCTGGAGCCTGCTGAGTCCCTGGTGCCAAGGACTCTGCTTGAGGCCACTAGAGCTGGCGTGAGCCAGGGTGAGCCAGGGGCCTGCGTCTGCAGGAGCATGCAGGGCGCCAGCAGGTGCATAGGAGTCAGCCTGCTGCTGGGCAGGCCGGCTCTGCGTCTGCGATGAAGTCGGGCCCTCACTCCCTCTCCTCCTTGTGGGAGATTTGTGATCACTGACTCAGCCTCCTTCTCTGTCACTGGTCTCTTCAGTTGTCTGTTTCCTCATGGGTGAGACTGGGTAGGTTGCTTCTAGGAACTTACTCAGTCTGCTGGGTCACCCATTGTGTTAGTGAGCCAGAGCTCAGAAGCATCTCTATGATCTTTTTATTTCTGATGCATCAGTTGTAAGACCTGCTCTTTCAATTCTCATTTACTTTACTTGCTTCTTCTGTCTTTACTGAGGCATTCTATCTTCTAAGCATTGGTCCATTTTCTTTTTTCAAAACATTAGCTCATCCTTTTAATCTTTTGCCTTCCTCCTCTATTTCCTTTTTTCTGTTCTCACCTTTGTGACATCCATCTCTCTGCTAACTTTGGGTTCAGTTTTCCCTTTTTCTAGTGCTGTGTGTTGTCAGTTAGGTTGTTAATTTGAGATCATTCTTTAAGATGTTACAAGTTAATCACTGTAAACTTCCCTCTTAGTATTATTTTTGCTGCATCCCGTAGTTTTGTTGTGTTTTTAATTCTTTTTGTTTGTCTTGAGCTATATTTAAATTTCCCTCTTGATTTCCTCCTTGACCTAATGTCTGTGTAAGAGGCTGCTGTTTAATTTCCGTCTCTCAGGAATGATGCAGGTTTCCTTGCGATGTTGATTTCTAGTTTCATGCCATTGTGTTCAGGACAGATACTTGGTATAATTTCAGTCGTCTTAATTTTGTTAAGATTTGTTTTGTGACCTCAAACATGATCTCTTCTGGAAAATATTCTGTGTGCTCTTGAGAAGAATGTGTATTCTGCTGCTCTTCAATACAATGTTCTTAGTATTTAATGTCATTTATTTCTGCCGTTTCCTTAGTTTCTGTCTGGATGTTCTATCCATTGTTGAAAGTGGGGTCTTGAATTCTCCGACTTTCAACTTGTATAATGTAGTCTTCAGAATACATAAATATCTCTTAGAAGTCAGTAATAAAAGAGAAATAAAACAATTAAAATAGGCAAACGGTTGGAATAGACATTTCTCCAGAAGATATCCAGATGGCCCATAAGCACAAGAGAGATGCTCGATGTCATTCATGATTAGGGAAACGGAAATTCAAACCACAATGTGCTACTGTTTCGAACTCAGTATGTAGGCTGTATTCAACATAAAGGAAAATCACAAGTGTTGGTAAAGATGAGGAGCAAGGGGAGCCCTCATACATCACTGGTGAGAATGTAAAATGATGCAGCCACTGTAGAGAATAGCCTTGCATTTCTTAAGATCTTCGAGCAATCAGTACCATTGAGCTGGATAGTCCGTTGTGAGGCAGCTCCAAAAGAACATGGAAAACATATGGTCACTCACAGGAAAACCTGTCCATGGACATTCGAAGCAGCAGTATTCGCAGTAGTCCAAAAGTGAAAGAAACCCAACTTTCTACCAAATTATGAACACATAAAGCAAATGTGGCATATTGATACTATGGGATATAACACAGCCCTAAAAAGGAGGAAAGCACTGCGACGTGCTCGGCCCTGGATGATCCTTAAAAAAAGTGTCTAATTGCAGTGGTACACAAAGCCACAGGTTCTTTGATTCCATTTGAATGAAATGTCCAGAATACCAAATCCGCAGGGAGAGAAAACAGATGAGGTGCTTCCATGGCCTTGGGTTAGGGCAAAGCACAGAGGGAGTGAGTGTGGTTTCTTTTCAAGGTATTAAAAATGTTCTGGAATTAGATAGTAGTGATAGCCACACAACATTCTCATTGTCCTAAACCTCACTGACTTGTGTACTTTTAAATACTGAAAATGGTGTATTTTATGCTGAGCAGATTTTCTTCAGTGAAAATTTGAAATTAGGGTAATTCATGCAGCTATTAGGGGTAAGGCACGGTGTAGCCCTGAGAGTAAACATCTGATTAGGGTCTAGAGGCAAGTATGAAAATCACACAAGCAACAGTCTGAGATCCAGTCCATAGTCATGGTCTCCACCTTGAAAAGACCAGCCGAGAAAATAGCTCAGTGGTCTTGGGGGCCCTGGGAATCTGTTCAGAGATCTCGGTTATACTCGACAATATTCTCACCTCTTGGACCCTCTGGTGTAGGTAGGTTTGAACTTGTCAGTTGTTGATGTACATGCAGGTGGTAGACCATGGGAGGGCCCCGACCCCTCCTTCCTTGGCCAGTAGAGATAGTCTGAGGCCAGGTGGTTTCCTAAAACCATTTGGCAGAGACTTAGACGACTGTCCTACAAGGAGTAGAATAGAGTCTCATGGAGCTGCTGTCCGTGTTGGGTTGTTTGTCCACACTTCTGGGTGGCCTCAATTACCTGCTTTTCTGTGGCTAGGGCCACTCCTCTATGTCAGTCCAGTCATCCTAGTAGAACAGACATATCTCTTTGGGTCGGTGGTAGCCTGTCAGGGCAGGAAACTCAGGGACTTGTGGCCTGTGGGGTGCACCTCTAGGGGCAGGTCGGTGGAGACAATGATGTACTGCAGAACATCGCCTGGGGAAAGCTGGTCAGAGGATGTGGGGGAGAGCGGGGTACCAGGGAGCGCCTTGTGACGTGCGCCCACAGGAAGACCCGAAAGTGGACGTTCCCACTTTAAAATATTCACAGGGCTCTTGGTGGTCAAACCAGTGATTGGTGCCCATCCAGTGGCTCCCTGTGCTCTACGATTCCAGGTGATACAATCAAAGCGTGTGTGGGCCAAGAGCTGCTTGTGCCCGGGCACAGAATCACCAAGGTGGCCTCAAAGGCTCCCCCAAAATGACTCCTCAAAAAACAGCTGGGGCAGAAAATGTGTGGAGTATTTTGAAGGGAAGCTTGGGGCAAAGATGCTGTTCGATGGAGCTGGCTAAAATTGAGTTTCTCATCAGGGCAGGCACTTCAGCTGGGGTACCGGTGATTGGAGGCCATGTGACAGGCCCACCAGTTTCTGAGTCCCGATGCTGGGCAGCCCGCTCAGCCCACTGGACTGATGAAGTGGTGCTTACGAAGCCTCTTGCTGGCCTTGTGGAAAGCAGGGCAGTGTGGTGGGAGAAGTCGTGACAGTGTCAGAGGGAGTCATGGCGGGGATTGCGGTGTGGAAGGGGGAGAACTGGAGGCAGGGGCAATGGATGTGTGACCAACAATGGTCAGGAAGGGAAACCCGGGTGTACCTGGGGCCAGCAGGGGGCCAGCAGAGTCATGTGTCAAAACCAGACGGCGGGCCCCAAGAGGAGCCTCTTACCCACCTCACCAAACTGAGTCTTGACTTCATTAGATTTTCGACTCTCCCGGAAACAGAATCTTAAACCAGTGGATTAGGAATCCCCCAATCAGCACTAGGTAGGTATCCCACATCAGAGACTGCTGCTGTCCCCTGAGGAAAGTAACCTTGCAATAACCGAGCGATCTTCCCGCCTGCTGTGACTTCTTTTTCTTCTCCCTTTTGCCTTTCAAAGTCTTTCATTCTGTACAGCTCCTTGGAGCTGCTTTCTATCTGCTAGATTGGATGCCTCCGGATGCAGGAATTGGTGAATAAAGCAATGAAGTTCTTTAGACTTACGCAGTTGTATTTTCTTTCTTAACAGCTTGGTGGCAGCAGCGGGATTCGAAGGAGACTTCTCATGGCTTCGGGGATGAGAAACCACAAGCATTGGTACCCATGAAGCCTTTGGATTCTCCGTCTTTTTTGCTGTCTCTGAGGGCTGTGGGTAAGTGTCTCGTGCATCTCAGCTCCACTCTCCCTGCATTGAGCTCCTGGGCTAAGTGACTTTCCAGGCGCAGGTTAACGGGCCAGTGTAGTCTGACAGGATGCTCTAGCAGAGCATCTGTCTCAGCCCTGGGTTCGTCCACAGTGCCAGTCAAAGTGGTAGCAGGCAGCTGGAGCTGGCATATGGTTCCCTGAGACACTGAGTCTCTAGCCCTTGGTTAGTCCACAGTCCCAAATTTGGTGGGGTCCGCTGGTTCTGCCTGCAGTGCCGACTGTTAGGGTCTGCTGGTTCCGTGCGTAGTTCTGGCCAGGGGAGAGGGTGGCACAGACGTGTGCTACATCCACACCCAGTCCTTGAAAACTTCCCACATGCATTTGACACGCATTTTTCTCTCCCTTGACTGGATGCAGATGTCGATGAGTTCTGAGGAAATGCTGAAGGCACAGTGTGGAGGAATTCTGGGACCCTGCGTGACTACTTGGAAGAGTGCTGTCCCCTCCACCTGAACAACCACCCGGCACTACCAGAAATGAGAGGCGTCCTGTGATCGTGGATTGGAAGCCTCCTTGTTGTTAAGATGTCAGCTTCCTCCAAAGAGATGAACCAATTAAATGCAGTCCTTATCAAAATCCCAAGGACATTTTGTGCTGAAAGACACCCATCCTAAAATTCATATGGAATCTCAAGTATGCCCAGATGTCTAAAATAGTCTTGAAAGGAAGTACTAAGTTGGAGGACTCTCTTTTTACTGATGTAAAACTTGCTGCAAACCTACAGTATCAAAACAGCATTGTAACGGCATAAAACAGACACATAGAGCATCGGAACAGAATAGAGAGCCCAGAAATAAGGTGGCCAAGGTTGTTCAACGTGGAAAAGACAGTCTTTTCAACCAGTGGTTCCTGAAAAAGTGGATATTTTCATGCAAAATCTAAACTTGGATTCTGACCTCACACCAGATATAAAACTTAATTCTCAATGGATCAAGACCCAAATGTAAGAACTGAAACACTTTGAGGAAAACATGGGACAAAACGTTTCACAATAGGACTTGGCGATGATTTCATGGATATGACACTCAAGGCATGGGCAATAAAAAACAGAGTACAGACGCCAAAATTCGTGAATATTAAAACCTTTTCTGCCTCTGAAGACAACCTCAACAGAGTAAAAACACAACCCATGCAGCATGGGAGCCCATATTTGCAAATGATCTATCTGACAAGGGCTGAATATCCAGAATAGACATAGAACTTCTCAACTCAACAACAAAAAAACAAACAACCCAAATCAAAAATGAGCAAAGTACTTGAATAGACTTTTCCTCCAAGAAGATACGCAAATGGTCAACAAGGATCTAAAAAGATGCTTAATGTGACTAATCACTGGGGAAATGTAAGTCAAAATCTCAATGAGACATCACCTCACATCCATGTGACGGCACCCCCAAAAATCAGACAGTGAAGAAAGGCATGCTGGCAAAGATGTGGAGTTATTGGACCCACGTACACTGTGGCTGGAATGTAAAATGGTATAGCTGCTGTGGAAATCAGCATGGCATTTCATTAAAACAATTAAAAATAGAATCACTAAATGACCCAACAATTCTACTACAGGATATATACACCTCAGAGCTGAAAAGTTGGTCTCAAAGACATATTTGAACACCCATATTCACGGCATCATTGTTCATGATCGCTGAAACGTGGAACACCCCAAGGATCCATCCAGGGATGAATGGAGAAGCAACATGGGCATGTATATATATACAATTGCATGTTATTCATCCTTAAAAACTAAGGATATTCTGAGATATGAGACAACATGGATGAACCTTTAGGAAATTATGCTAAATGAAATCAACCAGTCCCAAAAATACTGGCCTTGTGTGACTCCACTTATATGGCATTCCTGAAATGGTCAGATTCAGAGAGACGGACAGCGGATGCTGTTGGCCAGGGGTGGGAGCAGGGGAAGGGGAGTGACCGATGAGTGGGGACAGAGCTTCAGTTCTGTGGGGTGACAAGAGTTCTGAAGATGGACTGTGGTGATGGCTGCACCACCGTACGACTGTGGCCAACACACTGAGGATGCGCGTAAGGAAGTCAATGTGCTTGATGGCGTGCACACAGAAAAATGGGCCAGACGGTAAGTTTCACATTATGTGCGTTTTAAGCCAATAAAAATAGATTTTCTGTTAAAAGTGCAAATACAAAGAAATGAGCAGAGGATGATTTAGTGTTTCCATTCGTGCCCTTCCATTCTGACCCTGGTGTTTGTCTCAGCCCTTGTACCTGAGGCAACTTTGATCAGACAAATGTTTTCATTCTGGGCCTAAGAGAACCTTGAAATCAGAATTATACAGAACTCTGCAAAATTTTTGTGACCATGTATTTTTCAGAGAAAACATAGTAAGACATTTTTAATATTAAATTTAAGTTTGTTTTATATCAGTTTCAGGTCTACATCAGAATGATTCAATATGTGTGTATATTGTGAAATGATCACTATAAGAAGTCTGGTTGACGTCTATCATCAAGAGTTACAAATGTGTTTCTTGTGATGAGAACTTCTAAGATTTACGCTATTAGTGACTTTCAAAATGCAATATAGTAGTATTAATTCCTTGACTGCTATAAAATAAGCACCATAAAACAATTCCAGTGTATCCATTTTGTTATTAATTCACTGAATCTATTTTTTCTCAGAATCAATTAATTGTTATGCAAATGACTGAATTTCTTTTAATCTACATCATAATGTACTGACTACAGGTTCTGACATTTTAAGTTTTGTTTAGGTGTTATTCTTTCTAGCAAGTAAACTTTCCTGAATCTTATCAGTCATATCAAAATATATTCGGATGTATTTCTTCTTCCATCGATATTTAGTCACTGATAAAGTTCACCGTGTGCCATTTTAACCATTATCAGTTTTGTGTGCTGAGGGTGATTTTACCCAGTAATAGACACCGTGTAGGTTCGAAGTCTCCTTGGAGGATAAACAGTGGGGGGAGGTCAAAGCATGGAACTTGTTTCATTTGCAGAGGGTCCATTTTGACTTTGCTCTTACAAAACGTGTTCTTTGTCCATTTGGGAATCTGAGGCCCAGAAAGTTGGAGGGACTGACCCAGACCTCAGGAGGGGGTCAGAATCCAGAGAATCCGGCAGGGCTCTGGCTTCCTCGGCCAAGGCTCAACCCCTTCCCTTCGGGTTTTCTTTGGAAACAGGGACCTCATGGTCCTAGGGGAGCCCTGCCCACCCCGTCCATGGGGGGGCCATCTTCCTGTTGGCATCCAATCATGCACAGGCACACTCACACCGATTTCTCCTGTGTGGACCATGCAGGGACCCCAGGAAAGAGCAGACACCAGGGAAGTGACAAGAGGCCGAGGAGAAGGCAGTTGGAGGCAGCTCTGCCATGAACAGTAGCATCCCTCCTCCTGGCTACATGACCAGAAGGCCCGAGACGGACCGAAGAATCCCTGAGGTTTCTAGGTGTGTACCTGTTCCAAGGGCATCCCTGACCCAGCCTGGAGGGCACAGGACTGGGGAGCTGGAGTCCACTTCTGTGGGCACCTGCTACTCTGAGGAGCCGTTCTCCTCTTGTGTAGACATTGGGTAGAGGAGAGAAGACCTTGGTGTCCTCCTGTGTAAAGTGGAGTGCGTCCAGCGGGTGACTCCCTGGGTTCCGTATGATGCTCACGAAGGGTCTATGGCCCTTGGTTCTCCATCGATGACGCCCTGTGCTCTGAGCACCTGAGAAAATGCTTTCCCACCTGCAGGAGATCCTTTAGAACTGAGAGAGGTTTGGGGGTTCGGGTGGATGAGAACTTGGGATAAGGAAGAACATGCCAGAGCACTGTGAACTAAGGCCAGAGTCCAGGGACAAGACCAGTCCTTGTTGGACCCCCGAGGTCCTCAATTGGCTGGAGAGGAGAATCATTGCCTTGGTTGAGGTCAGGATGCCTCCTGAGAAAAAAGGACACCCAAGTGGAGGGACAGAAAGATGAGGGAGAGGGAGGCTCCTGAGGTTCCTCCCACGGCCTGGAAGCCTGCAGGTCCTGCTCCTTTACCCCTGGGACAGTGGGGAGCCTCTGCCTTGAGGACACCCAAAGAGACTTCCTGTGTGGTGGCTTCTGCCAGGGCTGCAGTGCTGGTGCTGGCCACCAGGGGGCAGGCAGCCTCCAGCGTCAGTGGTGCCCAATGAGGTTGGGTTTTCACTGTTGTCACTTCTATTGGGATGTAATTGCCACACAGCACTGCCTAAGTTAACACTGCTGTGTGGTACATTTCAAAATTGCTAAGAACCAAGAAGCTAAACTTCTCATCACAAGCAAACACTTACTTTTCTGTTTTCGGTGACGGATGTTAAGTGAACTGGTGGTGTCATTGCGCAGGCTGTGTGCATCCAGTCCCTGTGCTGACTTCTTAAACTTACACGGCGCCCACTCAGCCTGCCTCAGCTGCTGGAGCAGCGAATAGCTGTGCAGAGGCCTTTCCGGCTGTGCCCCGCCTCAGAGAGAACTCACTCCTCCTGGTACTAGCGCTCCTCTCCACAGTCTGACTTGGTGAAGAGCAGGAGGAGGGGACACGGGTTTCACAATTCTTCACTCAGCGACTGTGCACCGAGCACTCACCCTGTGCCAGGTGCTCAGGTGGGTGTAAGTGCAGGGCTGACAGTGACTGAGTGGTCCCTGCCGGTCAGGAGCTCACACTCTGGAGGGGACAAGGACAAAAGCATGAAAGCAAAGACATGAGAGGGGAAAGAGCCAGCGCTGAGGGGACATTCAGGGGCCTGTGTGGGAGGGCTGGGGGTCACCGGGTAGGGGTCTGAAAGGCCTCACTGGGGTGACATTTCCTGGGACCAGAATGACAAGAGGGAGCCAGCCCTGCACAAGTCTGGGAGCGGCGTGTCAGGGAGAAGGCACCCCTGCTGTAGACGCTCATGGGCAGAAGGGGGTTTGGCCAGAGGATGTGAGAAAGATGGCCAGTGTGGCTGGAGGGAGCCTGGGGGGAGAGAGGAGGCGGCGGAGGGCAGGGCCAGATCCTGGGGCCTGAAATCACGGTTCCAGTGCCTTGCATCTGTAAACGGCAAATGCCTCATATCTCACAATTTTTGTGGTTGAGGAATCAGACATAGATTAGCTTGGTTCTTCTGCTCAAGATGCCTCAAGGCCGCGGCAGCGGCCTCAAGTGATGCTCGACTGGCAGAGAATTTCCTCTCAGGTTCACTCAAAGGAGTCGAGGTGCACTTTGGACTCAGAGCATGGGTTCCTTTCTGTCTGTTGGCCTGGGTGCTGCCTCGGTTCTCTCCCATGTGGGCCTCTGTGTATGGCAGCTCAAAACGTGTGTGCTTGATTCCACAGCTCAGGGACAGGAGAGCGAGAGAGACACGGGAAAGAGAGAGAGACGGAACTTAAGAGAGGGAATAAGAAAGAAGTGAGAGACTTTCTGTGTTTAAAATTTAGACATGACACTCGTCCACATTGGCTGTGTTCTATTGGCGAGAGCCAGTCACTAAGCACTCAGCGGTCACACAGGAATCTGTGAGGGATGTGTGTACCACGGGTGGGGATCTCTGGGAGCCACGGTGAAGGCTGCCCACCTCACAGATCAAGATGAGGCTCTTGGGTCTCTTTCTAAACAGAAGAGGAAACAATGGAGAGGTTTGAATCCAGAGGATGACAGTGTCTGGATTTCATTCATCAACCCTCTCCTTGTGCTGACATTGAAATGAGGCCAAGAGAGGAAGTGCCTGTTGCAATAGCGCATTGCTGAACCCAGGCCTGGTTTGAGTGGTGTTCATGCTACATCCCTTCTCGTAATTCTTCCATCTCTTTGTTTGTGCATTCCTTGCACTTGACACCACCTCACAGGTGGTATGGATATTATTTCATATACACCTGATGATGTCCCTAGTAAGTAGATTCTAGGCGGATTCCCCTTGGGCAGGTTTGGAGACTGGGGAGGCCCTGAGAGGCACAATGAGTTTTCCAGGACAGAGAACTGGTAAGATAAAGGAGGTCTGAATTCTGCTCTGCCTCCTCAAAGCTGGGACCCTCATCACATTCCCAGGGAGCTGTGGCTGGGGCTGTGGAAGCTCCTCATGTAGAGTTAAGAAGAAGACATGGGGGTGGTTTGGGTAGGTCCGATTACAGGAAGCAGCCCAGGTAATGGAATCTTGAAAAAGTGACCTCACTTCCTTGGCGATAGACCCCAACAGATTTAGAACTCTGGTAACCAGGCAGTTAATTCTAGAGACAGACCCCTAGCCAGTTCATCTGACTGGAGACACTTCGGAGTAAAACATGTTTACTTGTTGTGTACCAGTTTTCAGAGGCTCTAGGCTCAGGAAAACCCAGAGTGTGAGATTGTTGTGTTGTTGTGGACATCGGATCAAGCCTCATGGCCAATTTGGCAGGAGGTACCCAAAGGTAATGTGGGGCAGCCCAGGGCAGCCCACTGTAGGGCAGGACACAACTCGGATCCCACCTGAGCAGCCCCATAGCCCTTGCACCTTGTGTGAGGGTTTGTGTGTGAGTGTCGGTGTGTGTGTGTACGCGTGGGCGCTGTGCGGGAAGGCAGCAGGTGAGGAGTGGGTCCCTCCTGGGCAGGAGGAGAGGGTTATGTGCTGTCAGCCAGGTGAGTCTGTCATATTGATACCCCGGGGCTTGGCTGGCAGCCTGAGCAGCTGGGTGCTGGGATCAAGCTGCTCTGCCCTTGTGTTAATCCTGAGGCGTAGAAGTTTCATCTAGTTCCCTCCCTGGTCAGATGTCTGTGCAGACGTCCCTCTGTGCCTGAATTAGGGAACAGAATTCCTCATGGGGGTGTCCCCCTGTGGCGATGTGCAGGCAGGCCCCTGATGCCTCCTGGCCCATCTGCCGGGCACTGTCTTTCCAGAACTCCACGCAGGAGATCTTTGAAGAGCTACATGATGGGTTCGACTTCTCTCCCTCCCTAGTCAAGGGGCAGGAGCAGCAGGCCGCCAGCA
The DNA here is from genome assembly GCF_041296265.1 of Equus caballus. Classification (NCBI taxonomy): domain Eukaryota; kingdom Metazoa; phylum Chordata; class Mammalia; order Perissodactyla; family Equidae; genus Equus; species Equus caballus. The sequence continues at coordinate 8,857,708 of NC_091702.1, read as the reverse complement.
GCATCCTGTGCCGGTCTGAGGTGAGAGCAGGAGCAGAGGGTCTCCCCGCCCACCACCCCAAGATGTTCAGGTTGGGCCTGGAACCCAGGTCCGAATCTGAGCACACCCCTGGTGCCCTCACAGGGCTTTCCCACTGAGTGTCCTACGGCCTTACTCCCAAAGGAGTCTGGGCCTCCTCTCCTCCCCAGCCAGCTGAGGGCTCGGGTGGAAAGACACTCTCCACATGTTTCTTGGAATCGTAGAGGAAAGGTTTACTGTTGTTGTCACTTCTCACGAGGCCATGAGGACCTTAGCATTTTGCTCCTGTTTTGATTGATGTAACTTCCCGGCTGGGAAGCTGTAGCACTCAGCGCCACTGTCCTTGCAGACCTGCTCCAAGCCTCACAAATCATCACACTTGCTAGGCTGATTACACACAAAGAGCATGGGTGTGGATTACAGGATTCTATACATTTCTCTGCACCTTGTCATCTCACAAAACACTTCGAATCAGAGCAGTTTGTTACGTGCTGTAAAACTAGTGAGTCTGTGATATTCATACCCCAGGCTGGCAAGCTGAGCAGGTGGGTGCTGGGGATCAAGCTCCTCTGCCCTTGTGTTAATCCCGAGCCTTAGAAGTTTCATCTAGTTCCCTCCCTGGTCAGATGTCTGTGCAGATGTCCCTGTGTGCCTGAACTAGGGAGCAGAAATCCTCATGGGGGTGTCCCCCTATGGCGATGTCCAGCAGGCTCCTGATGCCTCCTGGCCCGTCTGCCGGGCATTGTCTTTCCAGAACTCCACTCAGGAGATGTTTGAAGAGTTATGTGTTGGGTTCGACTTCTCTCCCTCCCTAGTCAAGGGGCAGGAGCAGCAGGCCACCAGCAGCATCCTGTGCCGGTCTGAGGTGAGAGCAGGAGCAGAAGGTCTTTACCCCCACCCCCCCAAGATGTTCAGCGTGGGCCTGGAACCCAGGTCTGAATCTGAGCACACCCCTGGGGCCCTCACAGGGCTTTCCCAACGGAGTGTCCTACGGCCTTGCTCCTGAAGGAGTCTGGGCCTCCTCTCCTCCCGAGCCAGCTGTGGGGTAGGGTGGAAAGACACTCTTCACGTTTCTTGGAATCATAGAGGAAATGTTTAATGTTGTTATCACTTTTCACGAGGCCATGAGGACCTTAGCATTTTGCTCCTGTTTTGATTGCTGTAACTTCCCGGCTGGGAAGCTGTAGCACTCAGGCCACTGTCCTTGCAGACCTGCTCCAAGCCTCAGGAATCATCACACTTGCCAGGCTGATTTACACATAAAGAGGATGGCGGTGGGATTACAGGATCCTATACATTTCTCTGCTACTTGTCATTGCACAGAACACGGCAACTCATTGTAGGCCGCTCAGGTCAGGAGCTGAGGCCTTAAGTGACTTCATCATATTCCACAGAGGTGGACATTTTGCACAGTGATTCAGCCTCTCGATGCTGTTGGACCTTGACATGACCCAATTCTGTTGCCATTTGAGCCAACACTGCAGGGCACATTTTAAGCGTGTCCGAACAGACTCTAAGTTTTCCAGGTCTGCCATGACATAGAACCGCAGATTGGCGGAAGGTCACTAATCATCTGTTTGCTCCTGTCTGTGGTGGGGATGTTCATTGATGACTCCCTGGGATAATGCTCTTACCTCAGGCTCTTAATGCACAGCGGTGCGATTGTTCCTCAGGTCACAGAATGCCTTGAAGGTACTGAGTGTTTGTCATTCCCCTAAAAATCAAATTGTACTTTTAAGTCCAAAACCATTTTCAAGGCGGGCTCTCGTCCCTCTTGCACAACTTCCTGAGGTGCTGGGAGGTTCTGGTCTGAGCTCCAGACCCTGATGCCCCTGGTGGTTCATGGTGACTCCACTGACTCTGTGTCCCTCCTTGTCCACGTGGTATGCCAAGGAACCCACCCTGTCCGTGGCTGAGGCCCGCACGATGCTGACCCTCAAGGCAGGCGCAGTGCAGAAGGTGGTAGGCTGCCTGCAACCATCTTTCCACGGCAGATCCATCTCCGTCACCACCTTCCCGTGTGTGTACCAGGCCTTCTACCCGACCCCACAGGTCCTGGACCAGCTGCTCCAGAGGTGAGTGCCCACCCCTCCACAGCACAGCAGGGAGTCTCCTACCTAATAAACGTGTGCCTTGGGAACGTCCCCACACCTCTCTGAGCGTCACCTTGCTCATCCGAATAGTGGGGTGGTAAGAGGGTAAACCTCACAGGGTCACTGAAGGAAATCACGGGAGAAAGCACGGCAGACGCTTGCCTGGTGCCGGACTCCACAGAAGGGGCTGCTGCTCATGCTGCGTGTCCTCACGCTTACAGCTTCCGTCCCCAGTGAGGAGACTCCCTGCCTCTCCCCTCGCTGGCCTGTGGCCTTCCTGAGTGTGGAAAAGTACATGAAAGCAAACTGTTTTCCTATTGGCAAGACAATTTAGCGAGTCCATCTAGCTGATCCTGGTCCTTGACTTCGGTGCGGCCAGAGCAGTGGTCTCTGTGGGCAGCAGAGGAGGTGCAGGCCCACTCAGAATTCTGGGAAGGCTCTGGATGGGGTTCATTCATTCAATACTATATGTTAAGCTCCTACTACATTCATTCCCTTTCCTACACACTAAGGATGTCCAATGAAGGAAGCAGACACTATCCCTGGGGCTCAATTCTAGCCTGAGAGCTAGAAGCTCACTTCTGGGCATCGTGAGTATTGATGCCCAGAGGACGTTAGATGTCACACCCTCTTGGCCTCCTCTAGATATGGACGCATCCTCTCATAGTCAGACCACGATGACAGACTTCAAGGACCAACTAAGACCATGAGTGGTGTTGGGTCCAGCGGGAGGGCCTCCTGTGTCCACAGAAGGGGCTAGGAGACCATGGGGACTGTGGCTATGGATGGACTGGCAGACCCTGGATCTCACACCTCTTGGGGTTTCTGTGGGAGGCCTGAGGTCTGCGGTCTTCCCTACAGGAGGAAATGAATCAAAGAGACCTGTTCACAGGGTCCCAGTCCCGCCATGGGAAGCAGAGGAGAGGCTGGGCTGAGTCGGCCACTGAGAGACTCCTCGCTTCCACACTTCCCTCTCCCTCTCCCTGCCCTCTGCACATGCACCTCTCCTAAGCACCGCCACTGGGGCCCAGAACAGTAGGTGGTGAGCAGCCTGGTCACAAATCTGCCTCCAACCTCAGTCCTGATGCTCGAGCGTGGAGGATGGGGCAGGCTATGTCCAGGCCCTTTGGGAAAAGAGTGTCAGGTGGAAGACCAGACTCACACAGGCTCTCTGTTAGATTGGCTGATGACCAGGCCTTCCAGTGCAAGGACAGCCACCCAGGGATTGGAGTGGCTGGTCCACCCTCTGGGGCTCAGGCACAGAGAAGGTGCTGTGGGAACACAGTGTGGAACAGCAGGCCAGGCCTGTGACTCTCTTCACACATGCCTCTCCCCAGTGCCCTCTCTCCCATCTGGGGCCCCCGGCCTCAGGAGAACTCCCAGGATATGTGGCAGATGCTGCGCCACTCCAGGATCAATCTGACGTTGGCGTATCTCCAGGACCTCTTGGCTGGCTCAGTCCTCAAGCACCAGGCCACCCCTCTTCTCATCCAGGTGGACCTTTTCCAGGCCACTGAGTTGGAGACAGAGGGTAAGGGAGACCGTAGGCTTGGAAGACTACCCCAGTGGGTGGGTCACGACTGGGGATTCATTTAAAGACAGTGGGATCTTTCCTGTTTGGGGAAAGGCACATGGAAAGCAACTTATGTAGCTGACCCTTTCTCTTTCTCCAGCTCCTGCCCCAGCTCTAGCACTTCTGCCAGGTGCAGAGGCAGAAAAGGGGTCACATCTGGAGCTGGACGGAACTCCAGTTCTATTTCTGCCATCACTTCTAGCGCTGGAGCCGCCAGCAGCGCCCTCAGCTGCTCCAGACCCCGAGCGAGTGCCATCAGCAGCCCCAGCCCAAGTGCCAGGTCCTGAACTGGACTCAACGGGACCAAGGGGCCTGCTGGGATTTCCACCTCAGGCTCCAGTAACAGCCGCAGACTCAGCTCCGGTTCCAGAGGCTTCCCACCCCTGTCGAGTGACCGGGAAGAAGCAGCCCGATGGGAAGCCTAGCCTCATGGCCTTCTCCCCAAGGGATGTGGCAGAACAGCTGACGGCCATTGACGCGGTGAGCACCCGGGCTCTCAGGGCGGGGTGGGGCAGGCCACCCCTATGCCATCAGCTGGCCCAGACCTGCTTTTCCCTGTGGCGGCTCCTGTGACCTGGGTCCCAATCCCAGCTCCACCACTTCCCAACCATGGGATCTGGGCAACTCCCCAGCCTTCGTGTTCCACCCTCACACTGTAGAGATGGGGACCAAGAGGACCTGCTGGACAGAGGGGCTGAGCACATGGAGTGAAGTAGAACACAGAGGAAGCCTGGTGGGGCCTGGCCCGAGAGGTCGGGGAGGAGAACTCACTGTGTGCAGCCAGGAACTCAGGCGGCCCAGCCATCTGCTCGGGATGCTCAGCAGCCTCAGCATTTGTGAGGCACCAGACGTGTACTTCACTAAAAGGGAGACAACCTGACAAAGCCCGTGGGTGTAGCTGGCACAGGGGAATGTGCAGCGGAATGGGGCCTGGGACCAAGGATGCTCAGGATGCAGGGAGATGCCCCCTTGGGAGGAGCCAAGCGGAGCAGCCCTCTGGAGCTTGCAGTTTGTGGGGGTGGGCTGTGTGTAAATGCTCCTGTCCTTTCCCCACCAGTCTGGAGTCCCGGGTCCTCCTGTGCTGGGTGCTCTCAGTGGAAGAACAATGAAAGCGAGGGGCTCCCACCACGCTGAGAACACATCCTCAGCTTCCTGAGCCCCTCCTTAGACCGGTGACTCCTGCTTGGACACTAAGCTGGGCCGTGGCAGGGCTGAGTGACACTCCCCCTCCTCCCCAGGAAGTGTTCAAGAACGTCGAGCCCTCTGAGTGTCTGGGTTCCACCTGGGGCAAAAGAAACCGGCCCGGACATGAGAACGTGGCACCCACCGTCTGGGCCACAGTGGTGCAGTTCAACAGAGTAGTAAAGTGTGTCATGACGTCCTGCCTTGGGGACCCAAACGTGACGGCCCGGGGCAGGGCCAAGGTTCTGGAGCGGTGGATCGAGGTGGCCAGGGTAGGCGGGGGCAGACCCTCTCCAGAGCCGTGGAACTGCCCCTTCTCCTTGATCAGCTCTCAGGACTGAAGGCTGCACTCTAAGCCCCTGCACAGTCGCTAGGTCCTTCCTGTCAAGGGCACACTGACCTTGACTCGCATGTCCCAGTGGTGGGATGCCCACTTCCTCCCTGGCTCCTTCCTACTTTGAGCGAAATTCCTCCTCCTGGAAGTGTTACTCTTTGGTCCACCTGTGGCCACCCTGGCGCCCTGGCCCTCTGTCCCACTCAGGAGGGGAGAGTGGAAGGGAGGGGGACTGAAGCCAGAGCAGACAGGGCTCCTGCTCCCCCTCCCAGCTCCTCCTCTCCCTCCTCAGGAGTGCCGAGCCTTGAGGAACATCTCCTCCCTGCACGCAGTCCTCTCGGCTCTGCAGAGCGTGCCCATACACAGACTGAAGAAGACCTGGGGGAAAGTGTCCAGGTGGGGAGGCCTCTCCGCAGGAGGACCAGGGGGAGGAGGGAGCTCCCACGTGTCTGCCATTGCCCTCTCGTCGGCTGGAGCTTCCTGGGTGGCAGTAAGCCCTGGGCACAGGGCCTGGGTGGGTGTGCAGTGTCCCTGATCCTCACTGGCAACTTAGGCCCCCAGTTCTGCTTCAGGAATCAGGTTCCCTGGATGTCACATAGTAGGTTGAACCAAAGTGGAGATTTTCAAGTGTTTGCCATACAGCAACAGAACTCTGTGCCCAGTGGGAAACCAAACTGGTCAAAATACAGCTGCTGCATAGAAAAGGGAGTGGCAGCCCCAGGTGACCAACATGAGAGCCCCCTCTGCAGTCCCATGGTGACGTCAGTGCTCAGAGGACCCCCACGAAAATCCTCATTCAGGCAGTTTGGATTTTCCAGATTCTCATCGAGAAGGGACTTGCACTTATGCCCCCTGCCCCATTGTTCCTGAGTTTCTCCTTCCTCCTTTCCCCCCTCAGGAAGAGCTACCGAAAATTTAAAAAGCTCTGTGATGAGGACAACTCCCTTAGCTGGGAGCTGCTCATCAAGGTAGAGTGGAGGCTGGCATGTGGAGGGAGAGGCGGGGTGTGTGGAAGGGGGACGGGGCAGGATGTGGATGGTCATTTCTCACTTGAAGTTTCTGTGTACAATTCCAGTCTTCCCTGGATGAACAGGAAGATGGGGTATGTTTGTTCCATGGGCAGGTGGGGGAGGTGTTTGTGGGGTGGGAAGCCCCGGTCATGGCAGGAAGTGGGGGTGTCTGGGCTGATCCCGGAGGGGATGCTGAGCTGGCCGGTGGAGCAGGGGCTGCCTTCCATTTTGGTCCACGCTGTCAGCACTTAGATTCTTCCAGGCTGTTGCGTGCATGGGGTGGACGGGCGTATGTTACTTCCCTGAACCAGCTCAGTGTGTCTTTAGGAAGCCAGGCCCCCACTGCTCCTTCTGTCTTCACCACTTCTCCACGAGGAGGGCACCCTGCCTGCCCTCGGGATGGGCACTGCCAGGCATTCCCCCAGGCCAGGTGGACAAATGGGCTGCCCAGCCTTGAGTCTGAATGGCTGGAGCCTGACAGATGTTTGTACATGTGTGACTCCCCACTGGCCCTACCACGGTCCCTGCTAGTCTGTCCCTGTCAGGAACACTCACCTGGGTCCTAGTCAGCAGTAACTGGTGCCCAGGTGGCTTATGGGAAGTGTCCAGGAAACTGGTGGTGCTCGGTGGATCTTTCCTGAGTGGACCTCATAGGCTTCACATGAAAGAGAAACCGAAGTGTCCTCTCAGCCCCGCCCCACCCTTTCACGCTGGGTGGGGTGAGAGCCAGAACCATGTAGACCGTCACTGATGCTGAGTCCTCAGGAGACCCTGCGAGGTAGGGGGAGTTGTCACACTTTCCAGATGAGGAGGCTGACTCAAGGAGGACAGGCGTTCGGCCCAAGGTCACACAGCGAGAGTGTTGGAGCTAGGATTGTTCTAGAATCAGAGTGTGCTGGAGGATGGAGTAGCATGGGTACCAGCTGACTTGGTTCAGACGTCCAGGGCTGAGGTCAGAGGGGCTGAGGAGAAGTGGGGTGAGGGGAGGATGGCCTCCTTGACCCTGTCCTCAATCCTGGCAGAAGCAGCCCTCCAAGTTTGCCACCCTGCTGAGGACCCTGCAGAGAGGCCGGAAGAGGCAGCAGCAGAAGGTGAGTGCGCCTGTGGGGAGGGGCTCCAAGGTCAGAGGAGATGACTCTGCCCTCCCAGCTGGGGGCTCCAATCCAGAGAGGGGGCCTTCCTCCTGCAGCCCTCCTCCTGTTGCCGCAGAGCCTGACACCCGCCCTTAGAAGTGACCAGGAGGAGGGCTTGGGGAGCTGCAGCAGGATGGGTCGGGAGAGTGGAGGGGCCAAGGATTAAAGGCCCTGTGACCAGCCAAAAGCAGGCCCTGGGAGGTGACCAGGAGGAGTCTGGTGTTCTTGGAGGGTGAGGGGTGGGGATTGAGGGCCGGCTATAAAGGATTTGAGGCTGCTCCATGTGGGGACCCCGGGCTGGGCCAGGAGGCTGAGCATGAGGAGTTTTCAGGGGAGGGTCATGGGGACACCTGAGACCAGGGCCTCATCCCATCTAATCCCAATGGCACAGGGCATCGTCCCCTTCCTGGGCACCATGCTAACTGACCTGATCATGCTGGACACTGCCATGGAGGATTACGTAAATGTGAGTGAGGCCGGGGGCCAGAAGGGGATGACCAGGTTGGGACTTGGGAAGACACAGTCCCAGTACCAAGACCTGAGTGGTCAGAATGTGGTAACTTCCTGTCGTGACAGCCTCCCAGGCTCCCCTGTGGGCTGGGACAGTGTGCCCCTCTTAGGGATGAGGGAACGAAGGCTCCACGTGGAGCCCGTCCCGGGTCCCCAGGCTGGCGAAGCAGCAGAGCTGCCCGCCTGCAGAGCTGCATGGGCTTTGTTGGAGGCGAGAGAGAAGTCAGCCTCCAAGTCAGGCAGCACACTGCTGGAGCTGTCCCTTCCTGCCTGAGGACTCAGCTTCCCTGTCCGTCATCAGAGGGCCTTGGGCTACAGGGTCTTTGAGTGTCGGCCCCCATGTCCTCCCTTCTCTGGAGCCCAGAGCCTGGCCTGGGTCCAAGTCCTGTTTTCTGTCAGGCCCAGCCCCCTCCTGGACCTGGAGCTGGGCACCATGAGAAGGGGTGTGCACGGGGGCTGGTCATAGCTAGGGGGCTCGTTCTGATGGACTTTTGCTGTCTGCCTTCCAGGGCAATGAGATCAACCACGAGAAAAAGAAAAAGGTGAGCAGCTGTGGCCTTCCATGTCAGGGAGGAGAGGGGCGTGGAAACCAGAGCCGCCCCTGGGCGGAACTCTCCTGGGCACCGCCCGCTGCATCTTACATTTACTGAGAGTGTTGGATGACAGAGAATCAGGAGACCCATCCAGTGGCGGGGGGGTGGGGGCAGTGGTGGGCATCAAGCAAAACTTCCTGCGGGAGGGGCTTCTACCCATCTCTGAGAACAGGTAGGTCCTGCGTGGAATTGGAGGGAAGGAGGGTCCCATGTGAGCAAGGACCCAGGACCAGCCCCTTGCCCCACTCCTCACCCCCTGAAGACCCTGCAGCATCCCCAGCAGGCTCTGTCTGCATCTTCTCCTCCCTCTGGTGCCAGGAGCACAAAGTGATGATGGAGATCGTGCAGCTCCAGGAGGCTGCAGAGAATTACAACCTAGAGCCCCAGGAGCGATTCAGGGCCTGGTTCTGGGACATGGAGCAGCTCAGTGAGGACCAGAGGTGAGGCTGGACAGGACATGGGGAGGAACAGGTGCACTCTCCCTGCTGGCCAGTCCGGAGAGCCTGAGTCCATGACTCCCTTGTCAGCCCTGACCTGTCGCATGGTGATGGCTGGGGAAGCTGGGCTCCAGCTGCTGGGCAGATGCCGGGAAGGACACCAGGGCTGTGGATTGTGGGAGGCTCACAAGTGCCACTCTATCCTGTAGCTACAGCCTGTCCTGCCAGCTGGAGCCCCGGTGCTAGTTGGCCAGCAAATCTCTCCAGGCCCAGAGAGCATGGCCATCATGAAGCTGAGGAGAGAGTGAGCGTCCCGTTGTCGTATGACCTCTTCCTTAGCAGCAGGGGCCCAGCTGGGGCACTCAGGGTGCAAGGGCCCCACCGCCTGCCATCCCTTCCTGAGGCCAATTTCCATCTCTGTAGGGGTGAGAATCACTGCTTGTAAATAGTTCATGCCAGATTTGCAAACTGTTGTATTAAAGTCCTGTTTCTCTTAGAGCCTGGGAGTGGTGGTTCTTTCACATTCTGTGCTAATTTAAACGCTGTCCAGACTCTCAGATCCCTCACTGGATTAAGACATTTTGCAGTCATCCGATTATTGTGTGTGGGAGAGGGGGGAAGGTGCAGCCCCTCCCTGGCTGCTGAAGGAGACCCCCAAGTGCCCCTCCTCAGAGGACAGGTCCGTGTCAGCATCATGAAGCTGGGCCAGGAGCAGAGACAGCCCCTCAGACCCCTGAGATGGGAGGTCGAGGTGTTTTCTCAGGCCGAGCATCCACCACGGAAATGTGGGGGGCCCTAAAGCCACCACTTGCCAGGCCCACTCTGTGCCCCAGGAGTGGGGCTGCCCATCCACACTCTGGAGGGAGAGGGAACATTTCCTGCGTCTCTTGTGGAGGTCTGTCTGGACCCCATGTTTGGAACTTGTAGTTTCTAGTTCAGCCTCTGGAAACGCATCAGCTCTAAGTGGGGAAAACATGTAGCGATCAAACCGTGCGTGTGGAGAGGACAAGGCCAGGGGAAGGTCATTTGTGCAGGGACTTTGGGCAGGCAGGACTTCCCCTCCTCAGTGTCCCCTGGGGCCCGTGCTCACCCTTTCCCTGGACAGGACTACTGCTGGGACCATGTCCCTGGCTCCGAAGTCGTCTCCCTGCTTGCCTCCTCTCCAGGGGAAGATTTGTGGTGCAGCCTGCCAGGCTCCAGCTGGGCCCCGTTCCTGACACTCTCCTGCTCCCTGTGACCCAGGGCCCCAGCCCCTGCGCTTCCTTCTTCACTCTTGTCAAGTCAGAAGTCCCCTCAAGGCCCCACCCTCCCTCAGGTGCCTCAAGGCCACTCCTCCCTGGCTGGGCCCGATGGATCCTGGTGAGCTGTGATTTGCAGGCTAACAGGCCATAATCCTGGCTAGCGAGTGCACTTACACTCTCCCTTGCTGTCCAGAGTGACTTCTGGGCCACATGGTTCTGAGGTCCATGGTCTCACACAAGTGCCCGTTAACACACTCAGCTGTGTTGTTGCCAGCTCAACCTAAGGGGCAGCTGGCCCAGCCTCTATGGCGTGCAGCCCCTGGACGGCTGTGCTCTTTTCCACAGTTGAGCTGTGACTGTGTCCCGGGGGTGTGAGCCTTTCCTGTTGGGAGCATTGAAAGCTGAGACATGAGAGGAGCGTGGGTGGGGGTGCAGCGGGGATGCCCCCAAAGTGATGACCTCTGGACATGCGTGCACATGTGAAAATGCCTTACCAGTTAAAATACTGAAATGCTTCCCATGTGGGCATAAACAGACAGCGCCCTGAGTTCAGCCCAAGAACCCATCCGCTGACCAGGAGCTAAAGGGTTACCACCTGATGCTTTGAACGTTAGCCCTGAAAAATCTTGTAAGACAAGGGCCAGAGGAAGAGCTTGGCACTGCCTGATGGCCGCAAGTGTCACCCAGCTCCCTGCAGGCTGGACTCTGCCAGGGCACCTTCTCAGGACAGCCAACCGCTGAGGATAAACACTGCTTCCCAGTAGCCCAGGCCCTTCCTGACACAGCACAGCCATCCAGGAAAGAGAGTTGCCAATGGAGGAATGGCTGTCCTTCCGCTCCAAAGGGAAGCAGAAGTGCCAGGTGCCAGGGCTGGGCCAGGGCCGGGATGAAGGCACGGGTGTCCGATGGGTTTCTCCTGCAGGACTGTGGGGCTCCTGCGAGGCCAGCCTGCATGGAGCGACCTTTAACATGTTCCATGCCCATCGTGTGGCAGCGGGGGACAGCGCATTGCATCCTTGGGCATCCATTGGCCAGAAGTGCTGACAGTCCCCCGGAGAGACCCATGTTTGCAGTGAGGGACCCCTAACATGCTGTTGTTTTTTTTCATTCTCAGCTTCAAAATATCTGTTTGGTTCTTTTTTGTGTTTTTTTGTGTTTCTTGTTTCTGAGCTTTTCATTTTGTCCTGCTCTTGCTTTCCTCATTTCACTAAGCAGTTGGCTGTGTGCTCTTGTAGCTCTCTGTGCTGCTTCAGAATGATTCTTTTGATCCCTTCTTCTACAGTATTCCCAGGACGCTGCTTTTCATTGTGTGCCCTCCACATGGGTCCACTTTGGAGCCGGTCAACTGAGCAGACTGTTAAGCTCTCTGTCCCCCCGTGAGACACACACTGAACAGAGAACCTCTGCCGAGTGGGGCCCTACCACTGCGTTCCACTTAAACCTACTGTACGTTCCTTCCAGCCTTCTCCCAACCCTGCCTATTCCGGTTCTTCACAGTGTTGCCAGGTTCCCGTCTGTGGCCCAGGAATTGGACCAGTTCTTCTGGAGTGCAGCGCAGTTCCTCGGGGCCCAGTCTGCGCCTCACCCTTTGGGACCAGCTGGGAGTCAGGTTCACCTGGATGGAGTCTTGGTCTGCAAGCCAAGGAGGCTGCTGGGCGTAGTCCTGAGGAGGAGCGGTGTCTTGCCAGGCAGTGCCCTCAGGGACCCTCAGGAGGAGCAGAGTGATCTCCTCAGACAGGAGGAGGAGGGCGCTGCTTCTATGGACAAAGAGACGCTGCACATCTGTGGAGCCTGAAGCCCAGCTCACCCAGGAATGGCCTGTTGTCCCCGTTCCACCCTCAAGACCCCACTCCTTCTAAATCGACGCCATCACTTTCACTGCTGTGCGGACGGGAATTCCATTTGGGCTGTGATTCAGCCACTTGCAGGCAGAGACTCTGGGTTAGGTTTTCCGAAATCTCAGCTCTGAAGCTACAGGAAATAAGTGTTTATTTCAGGGAAGAAGGAGATGCTTCAGGTCCATTACATGGTGCTGGAGCTGCGAATTGGACACCTGGGCTCATCTCTTTCTTTCCTCACATAATCAGTGCAGTTAGGAGCAGTTCGTTAATTTCATTACATTAGTTAGTCCAGAATGATCTAAAGTATCAAATTCACGGCCACCCAGAACCTTGCCTTTTATAAATATTTGATTAGGATTACACAATGGTGATATTTTGTATATCCCTATTGCCAGAAATTGCCATGGACCGTTAGTTTCCTCTGAACACTGGAAGTAGGGCTGCTAGAACGTTTAAATTTAATCAAATTAGAGAGCCAATTACAGAAACAGAACCATTTTAGAAACACATCTTTAATATTCTATTCCTCTAGAACCATCCTTGGCACCACAATCTGTATTAGAGCTCTCCAGAGAACAGGAACATATATATGTATAACATGAACATACACATGTATGAACATACAGCCATGCCTCCCTTAACGACGGGGACATGTTCTGAGAAATGCATCGTTAGGCAATTTCGTCCTTGTGCAAACAGCACAGAGTGCACTTACACAACCCTAGACGGTGTGGCCTACCGCCCCCCGAGGCTCTGTGGTACTAGTCTTATGGGACCACCATCGTATTTGCAGCCCGTCACTGACCAAACGGTCATATGCAGCGCATGACTGTACATGCATGTGTATGCATACGTGTACACGGACACACAGCGAGAGGTTTATCTCACGGAGTTACTCTTGTGATTGTGGGAGCTGGCAAGTTTGAAGCGACCGGAAGGTCAGCAGACTAGAAACTCAGCAAGATTTTAAGCTGCGACCTGAGGCATAATTTCTTCTTCGCCAGGAAACCCTAATTTTTCCTCCTATGGGTTTCAACTGAGTAACTGACACGCCCCCACGGTTTAAAGGGTGATACAGGCCTATTTCATTTGATTGTGCTTCCCAGATGTTGCGTCTTTTACAAGTTGAAGGTTTGTGGCAACCTTGCGTTGAACAAGTCTACTGGTGCCGTTTCTACCACAGCGTGTGTTCACTTTGGGTCTCTGGGTCACATCTTGGTAACTCTCACAGTATTTCAAACTTTTTCGTTACTATTCTGTTTGTTGTGGTGACCTGTGCTCAGTGATCGCTGATGTTACTATTGTAATTGTTCTGGGGCTCCACGAACTGCGTCCATATAAGACAGCAAACAATTAATAAATGTTGTGTGTGTCCCCACTGCTCCACCGACCGGCTGTTCCCCCGTCTCTCCCTCTCCTCAGGCCTCCCTATTCCCGGAGACACACCAATGTTGAAATTAGGCCCATTAGTAACCCTACAGTGGCCGCTAAGGGTTCCAGTGAAAGGAAGAGTCATACATCTCTCACTTCAAATCAAAAGCTAGAAATGCTCAAGCTCAGTACGGAAGGTGTTTTGAAAGCCAAGACAGGCCCAAAACCAGGCCTCTTGCACCAAACTATTAGCCAAGTTGTGAGTGCAAAGGAAAACTTCTTTTCCTTTTCCTTTAACGAAAATTAAAAGTGCTGCTCCAGTGAACACACGAATGATAAGAAAGCAGAGCAGCCTCGTTGCTGATATGGAGGAAGTTTCAGTGGCCTGGACAGAAGAGCAAACCAGCCACAACACTCCACCAGGCTGAAGCGGATCCAGAGCCAGGCCCTCACTCTCTTCAGTTCTGGGAAGGCCGAGAGAGGGGAGGAAGCTGCCCGAGAAAGTGTGATCCAGCAGAGGTGGGCTCATGAGGTTTAAGGACAGAAGCCCTTGCCATAACCTGGAAGGGCGGGGGAAGCAGCAAGCGCTGCTTCTACTAGAAGGGGCAGCACGTCATCCAGAAGATGTGGCTCGATCATCAGTGAAGGCAGCTACACTCAACGACGGACTTTCAACATAGACGAAACAGCCTTCTACTGGAAGAGGACGCCATCTGGGACTTTCACAGCCAGAGAGAAGTCAGTGCCTGGCTTCAAAGCTTCAAAGGACAGACCGACTCTCTTGTTAGAGAGTTAATGCAGCTGGTGACTTTAAGTTGGAGCCGATGCTCATTGACCATTCTGAAAATCCAGGACCCTTAAAAATTATGCTATGTTTGCTCTACCTGTGCTCTATAAATGGCGCAACAAAGCCTGGATGGCAGCACATCTGTTTACAACATGGTTTAATGAATATTTTAAGCCCGCTGTTGAGATCAACTTCTCAGAAAAAAAGAGTCCTTTCAAAATATTACTGCTCATTGACAATGCAGAAGGTCAATCGAGCTCGGATGGAAAGGCACAATGAGATTAATGTTGTTTTCATGCCCACTAACATGACATCCATTCTGTAGCCCAGGGATCAAGGAGTAATTTTGGCTTCCAAGTCTTATTGTGTAAGAACTGCATTTTGTAAGGCTATAGCTGTCATGCATAGTGACTCCTCTGATGGATCTGGGCAAAGGGCATTGAACACTTTCTGGAGAGGATTCACCATTCTCCATGCCATTAAGAACATTCGTGATTCATGGGAAGAGGTCAAAATATCGACATTAACAGGAGTTTGGAAGAAGTTGACTCCAACCCTCATGGATGACTTCGAGGGGTTCCAGAATCCAGTGGAGGAAGTAAGTGCAGATGCGGTGGAAACAGGAGAAGAGCTAAACTAGAAGTGGACCCTGAAGATGGGACTAAAGTGCAGCAATCTCCTGATAAAATGTTCACGGATGCGCAGTTGCTTCTTATGGACGAGCAAAGAAAGTGGTTTCTTGAGAGAGAAACTACTCCTGGTGAAAATGCATGAGGACTGTTGAGATGACAACAAAGGATTTAGAATGTTACATAAACTTGGTTGATAAAGCAGAGGCAGGGTTTGAGAGAATTGATCCAATTTTGAAAGAAATTCTGTGGGTAGAACGCTATCAAACAGCGTCACATGCTACGGAGAAAACATTCATGAGAGGAAGAGTCGATCAATGTGCTAAGCTTCATTGTTGTCTTATTCTAAGAAATTGTCACAGCCACCCCAACCTTCAGCAACCACCACCCTGATCAGTGAGCAGCCATCAATGCTGAGGCAACGCCCTCCACCAGCAAAAAGATTACAACTCACTGAAGGCTCAGACGAGGGTTAGTGTTTTTAGCAATAAGTTATTTTTTTATCAAGGTATGTGCATGTTTCAAAAATATAGTGCTACTGTAAACTTAATGGACAACAGTGTAGTGTAAACGTAACTTTTATATGCACTGAAAACCAAAAGATTCGTGTGACTCGCTTTATTGCGACAGTGGCTTTATTGGGGTGCTGGGGAACAGAGCCTGTGATGTCTTGAGCTCCGCCTGTGAAACTTTGGCCTGGACACCTGCTGTGCGACAGTCTCAGGTTCCTCACCTGAATGACGGGGATGACGGTGCTTAGAAAAAGAGGCACCTAAAAGAAAAAGAGAGGCTTTATTTGGGGTCTTCGAATTGAAGTTTGGGGAACACAGGTTCTGGCAGCAGCCAGAAAAGGGTCCCCCAAGTCATAAAAGTCAGGAGTTTTTATCATCACAAAGGAGAGCCCAGAGCAGCCACCTCACTGTTTGTCAGGGAGGGTCCATTCATGTCATAGCTCATGGGCTTGCTCAAGGGCATCTGCTTGTGACCAGAAAGAGTATATTTTGGCACAGTTCTTCAGACAGTCGTCTCTCAGCAAATAACTACCTTTTGGTAAGTCAGCAATGTCAGCACAGTTTCCTATTTTTAGCAAGATGGAGTCCAGGGTACAAAATGGAGTCATGGTTGTCAACTCATTTCAGGTGCCCACCATATTGGGAAGAACATGATGGGTCAGAAACGGTGGGTGCTTGTAACAGCTTCCTGTTGCTGCTGTAAGAGATTATCACGGACCTGGAGGCTTCAAACAACACACATTCACTGCCTCACAGTTCTGGGGATCACGGGCCCAGGCGGGCTTGGCTGCCTCCTCTGCCCCACGGCTCAGAGGGCCAGAGTCAGGAGTGAGCCAGCTGCGATCCTATTTAGAGGTTCGGGGGAGAATCCTTTTCCAAACTCACTCTGAGGCACGGCAGAGTGCGGTTCCTTGCAGTTGTGGAGCTGAGGTCCCCATTCCTCGCTGGCTGACGGCCGCGAGGCTCTCAGCACCTGGCCACCTGGCTTCCTCGTGGCCTGGCTCCCCCATCTTCTAACCAGCAGAAGCCTCGAGTGCTTCTCACGCTTCGTGTCTCTCTGACTTTCCCTTCGGCAGCATCTCTCTGCTCCAGCTGGAGAAAGTTCTCGACTTTTAAGGGTTTATGTGATTAGATTGCGTCACAGAGACAATCGAGGATAATCTCCCCATTTTAAAAGCTTTAACCTGCATTTCTTTTTTGAAAATGTTTTAAACTTTTTAAATTGAGATGACATTAGTTTATAGCATTATATGAATACCATGTGTACATCACCATATTTTAACTTCTGTATTGACTACATCATGTTCACCACCAAAAGTCTATTTTCCGCACAAATGTCACCTTACAAATGTCACTGTACAAATGTCCCCCTTCACCCCTTTTGCCCTCCCCACCCCTTTGCCCTCTGGTAACCACCGATGCATTCTCTATATCCATGTGTTTGTTATGGCTTTTTTATCCTCCGCATATGAGTGAAATCATACAGTATTTGTCTTTCCCCATCTGACCTATTTTGCTTAGCATATGTACCAGAATTTCACCTGCAAAATCACTTTTCTGACATAATATATTCACAGGTTCTGAGGATGAGGGCATGGGAACCATTCTGCCTGCCACAGCGCCAGTCGACACAGAATGGAGTTAACCAGGACTGATAATGATCCCAGCCGATGGTGTGGCCGGGCTGGCGTGTGTGGGATCAGAGGGGATGAAGGTGGAGAGTAGGGTGTGGCTGTATCCAGATATTTGGCCCACTTATTTATTTATTCATTTATTTATTCTGTGCGAGGAAGATTGGGCCTGAGCTAATAGCTGTGCCAATCTTTCCCTATTTTGTGTGGAATGCTGCCACAGCCTGGCTTGTTGCGCGCTCCTAGGTCCCTGCTTGGGATCTGAACCCAGGAACCCTGGGCTGCCAAAGCAGAGCATGCAAACTTATCCACTACAGCACCTGGCTGACCCCTGGCCTATCTTTTAATTGGGTGTTGATTTTCTTCTTGAGTGTCATGAGTTCTTTATGTTTTTTGGATACAAGTCCTTTTTTGCGTTAATTCACTACATAATATCACAGTCTATTTTACAAGTTAAATGTATGATAATGTATGGAATAGAAATGGCAGGAAAAAACTAAACCTGGGTCAAGAACATGAGTTTTTCCAAAACTAGGGGCCAAAGGAAGATGTTTTGCCTGCAAGCCCAAGGAGGTGATGGGGAGGGTGACAGCTATGGCATTTTTCCTTTTTTTTTGCAAATATTTTCTGCCAGTCTTTCTCTCTGGCTTGTCTTTTTCTTCTCTTTTTATTTTATTCTCTTAAGAGTGTCTTTAGCAGAACAGAAATTTTAAATTTTAATGAAGTCCAATTTACCAATTTTTTCTTACACAGATTATCCTTTGGTGTTATACCTAAAATCTCACTGCCAAATCCAAGGTCATATAGATGTTTTTCCTGTGTTTTTACAAGGTGTTTGTACTTTTGCATTTCTCATTAGGTCTATGACCCATTTTGAGTCAATTTTTGTGAAAGCTGTAAGGTCTGTGTCAAGATTCCTTTTTCTTTCTTTTCCTTTTTTTTGGTACGGTCATCCAGTTGTTCCAGCACCATTTGTTGAAAAGGCTGTTCTTTCCCTACTGTATTGCCTTTGCTCCTTTGTCAAAAATCAGTTGCCTGTATTTGTGTGGGTCTATTTCTGGACTCTCTGTTGTTTTCCATTCCTCTATGTATTTACTCTTCTGTCAGTACCATGCTGTATTGATTATTATAGCTTTCTAGTAAGTCTTGAACTAGGGTACTGCGAGTTCTCCAACTTTATTCTGTTCCATCAATATTGTGTTGGCTGTTCTGGGTCTTTTTCTCTCCACACAAACTTTAGAATCAGTTTGTGGATATCCACGAAATGGCTTACTGTGATTTTGGTTGGGATTGCGTTGAACCTATGGATCAAGTTGGAAAGAACTGACATCTTAACAATGTGAAGTCTTCCAACCCATGAACATGGGACGTGTCCATCCATTTATTTAGACCTTTTATTTCTTTTATCAGTTTCATAGTTTTCATCATCTAAATCTTACACATATTTTGTTAGACTTATACTTAAATATTTCCCTTTTTTAGGTGCAAGTATGAATGTTACTGTGTTTTTAATGTCAAATTCCAATTGTTTATTGCTGGTATATAGGAAAACAATAGATTTTTATAGGTTAACCTTGTATCCTGCAATTTTGTTGTAAATGCTAATTAATTTCATTCCTTTTCTTGTGGATTCTCTGGGATTTTCTGTATAGAAAGTCATGTCATCTGCAAATAAAGACGGTTTTGTTTTTTCTGTCCCCATCTTATATGTTTTTTTTCCTTTTTTTGTCTTATTGCATCAACAAGGACTTCCAGTACTGTGTTGAGTATGAGCGGTGAGAGGGGCATCCTTGCCTGCTCCCTGATCTCAGGGGGAAAGCTGTGAGTTTCTCCCCTTTAAGTATGATGTGAGCTGTAGGTTTTTGCAATAGATGCTCTTTATCACCTTGAGAATGTTACCCTTTATTCTTAGTGTTTGAAAGTTTTTATCATGAATGGGTGTTGGATTTTGTCAAATATGTTTTCTGTATCTATCGATATGATCATGTGATTTTTCTTCTTTAGTGTGTTGATTGATGGATTACATGAATTGATTTTGGACCGCTGAACCAGCCCTGCGTTCCTGGAATAAGCCCACTACGTCATGGTATATAACTCCTTTTTTACATTGTTGGATTCAATTTGCTAATGCTTCTTAAGGATTTTTGCATCTGTCTTCATGAGAGATATTTGTTTTTAGTTTTCCTTTCTTGTACCCTGTCTGGCTTTGGTATTATGTCTGGCTGCCCTCATCGAATGAATTAGGAGATATTCCCCGGCATCGACCTTGTAGAAGAGATTGTAGAGAATAGGTATACTTTCTTCCTTAAAGTTTTGGTAGAATTCACTGATAAACACCCCTAGGCCTGGTACTTTCTGTTTTGGAAGGTTATTAATTATTGATGCAATTTGTTTAATAGATGTAAGCCTATTCAGATTATCTGTTTCTCCTTGTGTGAACTTTCATAGTACACTTGACTTTTAATGAATTTGTCCATTTTACCCCCATTATCCAGTTTGTGGGAATAGAGTCATTCATATTATCCCTTTATTAACATTTTACTGTTCATAGGATTAGTAGTTATATCTCTCTTTTGTAGATGATATTGGTATTTTGTGTCTTCTCCTTTTTTATTTCTCACTTAATTGGGCTAGGATAGTCAGTGTTGTTGATCTTTCCCAAAACAAAAGACAAAAAACCCTTTGACTTTGTTGATTTTTTTCATTTCCTGTTTTCAATTTCATTGGTTTCTGCCCTAATTTTTACTTTTTATTTTCTTCTGCTTACCGTCAACATACTCACTCTTCTTTTTCTACTTTCCTAACATGAAAACTTAGATTTTTAATTTTAGGTATTTCTTCTTCCCTGACATATGCATTCAATGCTATAAATTTCCCTCTGAATGTTGGTTTTCCTGCATCCCATAAATTTTGATGAGTTGTATTTTTCATTACCTCTTAGTTTAAATATACTTTTATTCCTCTTGAGGCTTCCTCATTTTCTCACTTGATATTTAGAATGTGTCTTGTTTAGTCTTCAAATACTTGAGAACTTTAAATTATCTTGCTGTTACTTATTTCTAGTTTAATTCTATTGCATTGAGAACATGTGTTGAATAGTCGCTGTTTTGTTAAATTTGTAAAGATATGTTTTATGTCTCTGAATGTGGTCTATCTTGGGGAATGTTCCACGTGAGCTTGAGAAGAATACGTGTTCTGCCGTTCTTGGATGAAACAGTTGTTAGTCAAGGTTCTTCAGAGAAACAGAACCAATCGGATGTACACATATACATATGTAAAGGACACTATTATAGGTATTGGCCCCCAAATTTATGCATTGCAAGCTGGAAAACCCGGAAAGCTGGTCGAGTACTTCGGTCCCTGTCCAAAGGCCTGAGAATTGGCAGAGGGTATGAGGGTCAGGGAGTGGGGGCGATTGTGTAAGCTTTAGTCTGTATCTGAAGGCCAAAGGACCAGGAGCATTGATTTCCCAGGGCAGAAGACAGAGGTCCCAGCTGAAACAGGGAGAGCACATGTGCCCTCCTTCAGCACTCTGTTCTATTCAGTCCTTCAGTACCCACCCATGTAGGGGAGGTCATCGGCTTTACTCAGTTCAGCAATCAAGTGCTGGTCTCTACTGGAAACCCCGTCACAGACACACCCACAAATAATCTTTTACCAGCTGTCTGCTCATCCTCTTACCCCCGTCAAGTTGACACAGAATACGTGCCATGAGAGTAGTCTATAGATATCACTCCAATCTGGTTGATTGATGGTGCTATTGAGGTCAACTATGTTGCTGATTTTCTGCCTGCCGGATCTGTCCATTGCTAATAGGCTGATGCTGAAGTCTCCAAATATGATGGTGGATTTGTCTATTTACCCTTGCAGTTCTATCAGTTTTTGTCTCACACACTTGGATGCTCTGTTGTTAGGTACATAGATAGTAAGGATTATTACATGTTGAAGTATTGACACCTTTGTTATTACGTAGTTCCTTATCCCTGATCACTTTTTTTGTCCTAATGTCTGGTTTGTCTGAAATAATATAGCTATTCCAGGTTTATTGTAATTTGTGTTAGCAGGACATATCTTTCTCTATCCCTTTACTTTTAATCTGTGTTTATATTTAAAGTGGGTTTCTCATAGACAACATATAGTGTTTTTTTCTGTTCTCTGACAGTCTCCATCTTGTAATGGTGTACTCAGACCATTCACATTTAGTCTGGTTATTGCTGCATTTGAATTAATATCTGTCACGTTTGTAATGGCTTTCTACTTCCTTCTTTTCTTCTTCTTCTTTTCTCCTTCTCTGCTTTAAACTGAGCACTTAATTTTATTTCATTTTGTCTTCTTTCTTAGAATATCAATTATAGTTCTTTCTAAAATCCTTTAAGTGTTTGTCTTAGAGTTTGCACTATACATTTACAAGTAATCTAGGTCCACTTTCAAATAACACAATACTACTTCTTGGGTCGTGCAATTCCCATGTAACAGGATATTCCCAATTCCTCTCCCACATTCCTTATAGAATTGTTGCCATTCATTTCACTCGTGCCTATGCTGTAAGCACATCATTACTATTAATTTGAACAAACTTTTATCTCTTAGGTCAATTAAGAAAAAGGAGAGATTTATTTACCTTCATTGATTCCTTCGCCAATGCTCTTCTTTACTTTATATAGATTCGAGTTTCTGACCTATATCATTTTCCTTCTTCCTGAAGCACTTCTTTTAATATTTTGCATATGGCATGTCTTCTGGCAAGCAATTCCCTCAGTTTGTGTTTGAGAAACTCTTCATTTCCTCTTTTCCTTTTGAAGGATGGCTTCACTGGATGTAGAATTCTCCTCTTCTCTTGCGTGTCTTCTAATGAGAAGGGCACTGTAATTCTTACCCTTTTTGAACTAAAGTAAGGCTTTAGTTCCTCTCGGTTCTTTCAAGATTCTCTTTGTCTTTGTGTTTGTTCAGTTTAAATATATGTCTGTATGTATATTTTTTGGAATTGGTTGTTTGTGGTGATCTCTGAGCTTCCTGGATCTGTGTTTTGGCATCTGTCATCCATTTGGGAAAGTTCTCAGCTATTAATACTTCACATGTTTGTCTTGTCCTCTCTCTTTCTTTTCCTCCTGTTATTTCCATTGTGGATAGGTATCACTTTTGTAATTGTTCAAAAATGTTCAATATCCTGTTTCCTCCCTCCCCCGTTCTTTTTCTTTTTGGATTTCAGTTTGGGAAGTTTCTGTTGGTGTATGTTCAGATTCCCTGATTTTTTCCTCAGCCTTGTCCATCAAAGGCATTCTTCATTCTCTCACAGTGTTTCTGGTGTACAGCATTTTCTTTCGCTTCTTTCTTACCACTTCCTCTCTCTTCTTGCATTAGTCATCTGTTGTTTCATGTTGTCCATTGCTTCCATTATTATCCTTAGCATATTAATCACAGTAATTTTACAGTTTAAGTCTGATAATTCCAAAATCTCTGCCATATCTGAGCACGGTTCTGATACTTGCTCTGTCTCTTCTGACTGTGATCTCTCTCGCCTTTAGCATGTCTCGTTTTTTGTTTGAAAGGTAGACAGGCTGGATCAGATAATAGAAACTGATGGAACTAGGTCTTTGGCTTGAGGTATCATGTTAACCTGGCTAGCATTCTGGCTGTGTCTAATCTCTACTGTAGCAGCCACTGTACATGACAGGGCATGAGATTCCACTAATGTCCTTATTTTTTGTCTCCTCTCTTGCCTTTGAGCTTCCTTATGAACTTTTTCGTATGGTCTGTACCTTGTGGCTTTTCTGCTTTTATTAGTGGGTCATAACATATTAGAAACTATCAATCTGTAAAAAACCTCACTCTGGGCTCACTGGAATGATGATAAAAACCACCAGGGCATCAATAAGAACTTTGTTTTATAGCTGCTGTTGAATTTATTCCATCAGGAAAACAGGTAGCACTAAACTGGGGTTTGGTAAGAGTTCAGGGTTTATGCAGCACGTGTTTCTATTTAAGAGCTCTGATTCTTCACATGGGTTGGACTGAACTGTCAGAAGCGTAGTCAATGTAAAGAATATTACAGACACGCCAGGTTTTGTCTATAGTCGCCTCCCTCACTTATCCATGGACTTCGTGTCTTCTTTGCCATAGGAAGTGGAGAGGCTGCCGGTTGTTTAGCCTGTGCCTTTGTCCTCACAAGCCCTGGGTGGACTGAGTGGGAGTCAGGTACGCAGCACAAAGATGCTTTATCTGGGACCCCTGTTAGCATCGTCCTAAGTTTTCTTTTATCTTCCTCATTCCTGTTTCTAATGTGGATACTCCCAAATTAGTTCTAGGTGATAGTGTTTTACTTCTGCTGAGGGTGATCTTTTATTTCCCTGACCTCTTTCTTTATTTAGGAGATATTTTACTTTTTAGAGTGTTTGGAAAATACTATATATTTCAATGAATATTTGCCCATATATAATGCCTGCCATCTGACATTGCTTAAATTGGTACCTGTGCAATAAAGAGGAAATACATTTTTCTTTACTTTAATTTACATGTTCTACATGCGCTTTGCTGCTCCTTACTTTATTCCTAGGAGTTACCAGGTAGAATTGAACTAATTAGCCATTTTTATTTGTATTGAAACACTAGAAAAAAGTGTTTGTGGCACATGGAAATTGTAGTTAACTTGGTCCTCCTAAGCATTTTTACAAGAACTGCCTGGCCTAAGTCTAGAGAAGGGGCTCTTGGTTTATTTACCTTTTGTTTGTTCCACCCATTAATCTTCTTAATTTTTAAAAAAAGTTTATTTTAATGAGTCATATTGGCTTATAACATTGTGTAAAGTTCAGGTGTTTATCATCAGGAATTAGCTTCTGTACAGACTGAGTCGTGTTCCCCAGCAATAGTCTAGTTTGTATCCATCACTGTGCATTTGTGTCACTTTATCTCTTTGGCCCTTCCCACACCCCCTTCCCCTCTGGTAACCACTAATCTCTTCTCCTTCTCCATGTGTTCTGTTTATCTTCCACATATGAGTGAATCATATGGTGTTCATCTCTCTCTGTCTGGCTTATTTTGCTTAGCATAATACCCTCAATGTCCATCCGTGCTGTTATAAATGGCACAAATTGTCTACTTTTATGGGAGGGTAGTGTTCTATTGTATATACGTACAACATCTTCTTTATTCATTCTTCCGCTGATGGGTATTTGGGTTACTTCCATATCTTGGCTGTTGGGAATAATGCTGCGATGAATACAGGGGTGCATACATTTCTTTCCGTTGTTGGTTTCTTGATCTTTGGATTGCTACCCAGTAGCAGGATAGCTGGATCATATGGTATTTCTATTTCTAATCTTTTGAGAAATCTTCATCCTGTTTTCCATAGTAGCTTCATGAGTTTGCATTCCCACTAGCAGTGTATGAGGGTTCTCTTTTCTCCACATCCTCTCAACAAATAACAAGATGTGTTATTTCTTGTCTTGTTAATTATAGCCATTCTGATGTGTGTGAATTGATATCTCATTGCAGCGTTGATTTGCACTTCCCTAATAATTAGTGATGTTGAACATGTTTTCATGTGGCTCTCGGGCACCTGTATATCTTCTCTGAACAAATGTCTGTTCACACAATTGTATATATAGAAAACCCTAAAGAATCCCAGAAAAACTATTAGAAATAATCGAAAAGTACAGCAAAGTTGCACAGTCAAAATACAAAAGCAAGATACAGAAATCAGTTGCATTTCTGTGCATTAGTAATGAACTAGCAGAAAGAGAAATGAAGAATAGAATCCCATTTACAGTCTCAACCAAAGGAATAACATACCTAGGAATTAATTTAACCAAGGAGGTGAAAGACCTATACACTGAAAAATGTAAGGAATTATTAAAAGAAATCAAAGAAGACTTAAAGAAACAGAAAGACGTTCTATGCTCCTCAATTGGAAGACTAAAGATAGTTAAAATGTCCATATGACCTAAAAGCAATCTTCACATTGAGTGCAATCCCAACCAGAATCCCGATGACATTCTTCAAGATGTAGAACAAAGAATCCTAGAATTTATATGGAACAACAAAAGACCCCAAATAATCAAAGTAATCCTGAGGTAAAAGAGCAAAGCTGGAGGTATCACGGTCCCTGACTTGGAAATATACTACAAAGCTACAGTAATCAAAACAGCATGGCAGTGGTACAGTGTCAGACACACAGGCCAATGGAGCAGAACTGAAAGCCTGGAAATAAAACCACACATCTTTGGATAGACAGTGTTCAACAGTGGAGCCGAGAACATTCAGTGGAGAAGGGAAAGTCTCTTCTGAAAATGGTGTTGGGAAAAGTGGACAGCCACGTACCAAAGAGTGAAAGTAGACCATCATCTTACACCAAACACAAAACTCAACCCAAAATGGATTAAAGACTTGAATGTAAGGCATGAAGCCATAAAAACGTTAGAAGAAAACAGAAGCAGTACACTCTTTGACGTCAGTCTTAACAGTATCTTTTTGAATCCCATGTCTACTCAGGGAAGGGAGACAAAAGAAAGAAGAAACAAATGGGACTACGTTAGACTAAAAAGCTTCCACGAGGCAAAGGAAACCACGCACAAAATGAAAAGACATCCCACTAAGTGGGAGAAAATACCTTCCTCCTTTCGGAATGAGGAACTGGTTATGCTGGGAAGGCGGCCGCATCGTGATGTTCTTGACTCTGCAGTGAGGGTGGTCTCTGCCCAACAGGGAGGGCAGAGTCCTCCCTTGTCACTGATGGGGAAGAAACGGAAAGAGCCAGGTGCTGCTGAAGAAGCTGGAACATAATTTCCAGTTAAAAGTCACCTTTTAATTTTTACTTTCAAATCACATACAAACAAGTTAGACTATGACCAAATATGGCTTATTTCAGCACTGGCGCTAGTGAGATATTCGAAAATCTGTCATCATAGTCCATTATATCATCAAAATGAGGGAGAAAGTCCCACAATCACATAAATAAATAGTGAAAAGTAATTTGCTAAACTTCAGCCAGAATTTTTAATAGAAAGTCTAAGTAACACAGAAATAGAAAAAAATACCTACATATGATAGTCTGTTTACCAAAAACTGACAGCAAAGAGCACGCTAAGTAGCAAAAGACTCAAACTATTTTGATTAAAAGCCGGGGCTATATAGACGTTCCTACTATTTCATTATTATTTGACATTGTTTCAGATATTCTAGATCTGTGCTGTGCATTAGGGTAGCTATTAGTCACATGTGGCTGTTTACATGTAAAGGAATTGAACTTCAATAAAATTCAAAATGTTTCTCAGTCTCACTAGGCACATTTATTTTTTTAATTTTTCTGTTTCTTTTTTGAGGAAGATCAGCCCTGAGCTAACACCTGCTGCCAATCCTCCTCTTCTTGTTGAGGAAGACTGGCCCTGAGCTAACATCCGTGCCCATCTTCCTCTACTTTCTATGTGGAACGCCTACCACAGCATGGCTTGCCATGCGGTGCCACGTCCACAGCAGGAATGTGAACCGGCGAACCCCGGGCCGCCGAAGCAAAACGTGTCCACTTAACCGCTGCACCACCGGGCGGCCCCTCACTAGGCACATTGATAGTGCTCTACAGCTACGTGTGCCTAGTGGCTACTGTGTTAGCACAGCTATAGAACGTTTCCATCATCAGAGAAAACTCCATGGGCCATGCTGTTCTAGAGAATGAAGTCAGAGAAGAATATCTGTATATATAGTATGAAAGATGAGATTAAATGATCCATCTCTTTTGCTTAACATATGTTTATATACGTAACAACCCAGGAGATTTTAGTAACAAAAATCTCTAATGAATGAGAAAATTTGGATCCAAGATAAACACACAACGACTAATTATCTGTGTTATAGCTGTATACACCTAGAAAGGGAAATGAGACAATCATTACATTTACAAGAGCTGAAAAAACAACTCACAAGCCAGACACAGAAATATATCTACTGCCTGATTTCACTTATGTGTGGAATCTAAAATAGTCATACTCATAGAAGCAGAGTGGAGTAGTGGTTCCCTGGCTCTGGGGGGTTGGCGGGAAATGGGGAGACATGGGTCAAAGGGTACAAAGTTCCAGGGCTGTAGGATGAACACGTGCTGGTGATCTAATGCCCAGCATGGTGACTGCAGCTCAGGATACTGAATTGTGTTCTTGAAATTTGCTGAGAGTTAATCTTCAGTGTTCTCAGCACAAAAAAATCATAACTGTGGGAGGTGTGGATGTGTTAATTACCTTGATTGTGGTAATAATTTCACAAAGTATACATATATCAAACATTGCATCTTACACCATATTTATATATATACAATTTGTTTAGTCAAGTGTACCCTAGGAAAGCTGGAAAAAAAATGTAAAAATAACATAAAATACTTTGAATAAATTTAACCAGAAAGACACAGGACCTATATGAAGAAAACTATAAACCATCATTATAAAAATTTTATAAATAGAAAACAACTTCGTTAACTCATGAAAAAGATCATGCAGTGTTCTTTAATGAGCAGTCTTAATATCATAAAAATACCAATTCTCCCAGAATTAACAAATAAATGTAATGTAATTCTGGTTAGAATCCTTGTGAAATTTTTTGAGTGGGAATTGGGTCAAATGAGTAGTCAAGAAAAGTCTGAAAAATAAGAACTCTGAGGAATACCTTGCCTCGCTGGGTGTCAGGGGATGCTCTGAAGCCAGTGTGATCAAGGTGACAGAATATGAATATAAGGTTAGACAACTCGATCAGTGTAACAGAACGGCATCCAGAGTGAGTTCCTAGGATGTGTGAAAGTTCGCATGTGAGCAAGGCAATGGATCGGTTCAGCAGGAAAAGCGTAGATGTGTCATCGTTGGTACTGGCACAATGGACTGTCCATTTGGAAGAAAAGAAAAGTGGATTCTTATCTCACACAATTTTGAAAACTCAGTTCAGCCTGCTTAACCTGAACATCAAAGTGAAATGGTCAACATGGCAAGTCTGGTAGAGTGGGTACAGCGCAGGGCTGGAGGAACTCTTTCTAGGGAAGACCGACTACCCAGAAGCTCCAGAAAAGAGGAGAGACTTATTCAACTATAAACATTAAAAGTGTATTTTTAGAAAGAGAAATATAAATCAGTTTATTCTGATATTTCCAGTTCAACATTAAGATTATAGGGTTTGTACTCAACTTCCTTAATTTTTTTTTTTTTAAGGATTGGCACCAGGGCTAACAACTGTTGCCAATCTTTTTTTTTTTTCTTTTTTCTGCTTTATCTCCCCAAACTCCCCCTGTACATAGTTGTATATCTTAGTTGCAGGTCCTTCTAGTTGTGGGACGTGGGGCGCCGCCTCAATGTGGCCTGATGAGCAGTGCCATGTCCGTGCCCAGGATCCGAACCCTGGGCCGCCGCGGAGGAGCGCGCGAACTTAACCACTCGGCCACGGAGCCGGCCCCTCAACTTCCTTAATTTTATATTCATATTTCTTTTATGCTGAAATCTCAGTTGCTAATAACATTGATAGAATTATTTCTTTACTTTATTCTATAATATATATCTTACAGCTTAAAAATAACAATTCCAGTATTAACAA
This sequence comes from Equus caballus, assembly GCF_041296265.1. Classification (NCBI taxonomy): domain Eukaryota; kingdom Metazoa; phylum Chordata; class Mammalia; order Perissodactyla; family Equidae; genus Equus; species Equus caballus. The sequence continues at coordinate 8,829,257 of NC_091702.1, read as the reverse complement.
ATATGATTATTGAATGTCATTTACAATTTCTTTTGGATTCCTTTTGTCTTTGGGGTGTCTCCTACCAGTTTTGTGCAATTACTGTGCCTTAAAGAAACATGGAATAATTCTCTGTGTTGCTCCTGTCAACAGCTGATGTATGTTTAGGAGTCATTTGTTGTTTTTATTGTTTTCATGTCTTAGGAATTTTTGGTGTAATTTTTATAATTGTGAAAAAAATTACATAATTCCAAAGTGAAAATGATGAAACACATTCGGAGAAGTCTACCTTCCCCTCCTGACCCCCAATGTCCTGTTCCTTCTTCTTAGAGGTAACCATTTTTGTTAGGTCTTAGTTCCTACTGCCATTGTTTATTTTGAAAACATAAACAAGTAGTTATATCTGGTCTTATTTTCCCCTTTTCTTTCGTGAAAAGTACCTCCTGTAACACTGTCCTGAACCTTGCTCGTTCCCATCCTGGTATGTCCTGGAGGTCAGTCTGTAGCAATACATGGAAACCTTCCTCATTTCCCTTGACAGCTGCATGGGGTTCCATTGCTCCAATGCACCATATTTTATCCAGGAAATCTTTTATGATGGACTCATGCTGGCAAAATTTATTGCTGCTGGGTGTGTGGGGAAAAAGTACTCTGAAATAATAGGAAATATCTATTTTGGCCTCTGCTCCCAGTTCCTGGCACAGAGTTCCTCAAACCCTTGTGCTCTCCTAAATGACACAAGCACCAGTAGCATTGTCTGTTCTAGTGTTTGTTCTTTGAGCCTGGTTCCTGACATGGAGATCCTGAATCCTTTGTAATGTCCTGGGTGGTAACAGCATCATTTGTTCTAACGAGGTGACTCTTCGTGGGCTCCTGAATAACTTCAGGATCTGAGCTCATCACCAGAAAGACCAAGGGGTGATTAGAAGTTAGGCACTTTCAGTCCAACCCCATCCTCCAGGAAGGGCAGAGGGGCAGGAAATGGAATTAGTGTCCATCAGGCCTATGTGATGAAGCCTCCATAAAAATCCCAGTAGTACAGGGTTTGGAGAGCTTCTGAGTTGGTGAACACATTCACATGCTAGGAGGGTGGCACATCCCAAACCCACAGGGACAGAAGCTCCTATGCTCAAGGCCCTTCCTGACCTCGCCCTATATATGTCTTCATTTGGCTCTGTATTCACATCCTTTATAATGTCCTTTAATAAACCCGTAAATGTAAGTGTTCCCTGAGTTCTGTGAGCCATTCTAGCAAATTGTCACACCCAGGGAGGGGGTCATGGGTACCCCAGTTGATAGCTGGTCAGTCAGAAGTGCAGGTGACAACCTGGGCCTTTTCAACTAGCATCTGCAGTGAGGATGGTCTCGTGGGACTTAGCCCTTAACTTGTGAGCTGTGGTGCCCACTCTGAGTAGTCAGCGTTAGAACAGAGTTGAATTGTGGGACACCCAGCTGGGGTCGGAGGATGGCTTGGTGTGTGGAGCACCCTCACATCTGGTGTCAGGAGTGCTGTGTGGCAGTGGTGTGAGAGTCAGGAGGCACCCGGGAGGAAGAGTGTTTTTCCCGTACAGGCACCATCACATTGATGGGAGAAATATTTAGCATTACAGCCATGGTAAGCAGTCGGGCGAGATGCATTAAAGATTTGAAAGATGCATGTAATATCATCTCATTTTTCCAAACAGTCAATGATCCAAAAAACATACCTACTTTATGTATCTACCTATATATCCATCTGTCTGTCTAGGCGTATCTACGTATGGGGAAAATAAAAAGATACTCACTAGCTTGTTGAGATGTGGGGAGGGGGTAGAAGTGGAGAAGACTTAGGGTAACCCAGAAAAAGCAAAAGAAAAAAAGGCTGTGGTTGATCAATAAAGCACGCGCATATTCACACTTGTGCATCTAGGAAAAACTGTGTGAATATACATGGAATATTTTAAAAATTATTTAGCAAATGTAATGGGGGAAAAGTTGCCATTTAATATAGCAGTGTAAACTTTTAGGTTGCCCGGGAATGAGGTGGATGTAGAGGCCTGTGTATAGAGAACTTTGCGTCTTACTGAGAAACATAAAGAAGGCTGGACAGAGGCATTGCGTGTTCCCAGGAGGAGACTCGATACTGCAACACTGTCTGCTCTCAAATTATTTTTCCCTGGATTGCAGCTCCCGTAGGATTCTTATGTTGCAATTTGGTGAAATATTCTGTATTTCATGGAAGAGAAACAGCCCACTTTGGGGGACCACAAAAGGCGTACAACAGTAAGCAGGACAGCATGGCAGTGGTGCAAGGCTGGGTCGTGGGTGGGTGACCAACTGTCCCAGTTTGCCCGGGACTGAGAGTGCCCAGGACCGGGGCTGCCAGCGATAAAACTGACACAGTCCTGAGCACACTGGGGTGAGTGGTCGGCGTAGCCGTGGGAAAGAGCGGGCAGCCCAGAAGCAAACGTTCACAGGGAACAGAGGGTCACACATCAAGGGGCAAAGGAAGGACTCTGTAAGAGGTGGTGCTCAGAGGAATGGTAACTATTTGGAAAAGAGCAAATCAGACCCCCCTCATACCATATTCCAAAATAAATCCCATATGGTTTGGTCAATTAGATATACATAAAAAGTGAAAACGTGAAACAGTGAGAATCTCTATAGGTAAACATTTCTGCCATTCTGATGTAGGGAAGAACGTTCTAAGAATAAATGCAGCAGAAGATACCACAGAACAAAAGACTGATCCATTTGAATATAGAGTTTATTTTTCATATACATCAGGAAACAGCACACATAAATGAGAAAGGGAAATTATAAATTGGAAGAAAGATTTGCAAAAATGAATGCTAGGCAAAACCCGCCTCAGCCAGAGGATCCCAGAGAGCCCTGGCGGCTAACCATGCGGCGGCATCCAGGGTGGGACCCTGGGACAGTGAGGGCCATAGGTGGGAACAAGGAAATAGAGTGACGTGTGGACTGTAGCTCGGAATAGGGCGTCAGTACTGGTTCATTAATATCGGCAAACGTACCATCCCACGGAAGGTGTTCACAGCGGGGAAACTGGGTGTGGGGCATGTGACAGCTCTCTCTACTATCTCCCAACTTTCCTGCAACTCCAGAGCTGTTCTAAAATCAATGTTTATTAAACATATTCCTGATAAAACTGGCTAATACATATACTATATAACTATATAAAACATAATAGAGAACTTATATATAACATATATGCATACATGCACACATAACATATAATACATATACCATAATGTATAACGTAACATAATATATAACTATACAACATACAAATTAGACAAATGAACATCTAAAGAAACTTGGGCAAAGCATTTAAATAGGTAAATAACAGAATAAATCAGTTTTACGCTCCTAAACTGCCACTGGGTTTGTAAACGGTTTCGTCGCTTCTGGAAAGCAGTTTGCCAACATGGATTAAGAGCCTTAAAATGTTCACACCTTTCAACTCAGTGAGTCCACTTCAGAGTAACCACCCTGCAGGCACGACCTGAGGTGCACACAGAGTTTGATGGGCAAAGACGTTCTTCCTGGCCTGTGTGCGATAGGAAATAATTGGAGACGTGCAGCACTCGGGGCTTCTTATCGTCAGCTTTACGGTCTGTGCGTACTCTGAGCCTGTTCAAACGTATGGAAGAAGAGTGTGGCATCAAGGGCGCAGGTTTTGCAGACACATCTCAATTCGAGTTGAAGCACCATCAGCGGCCGTGTGATTTGGGGCGAATCACTTCACATTCTTTCTAAGGCCCAGTTCTCTCGTCTGTAAAATAAGGCCAATAACACATGTAATCCATAGGGGTTTTGTGAAAATCAAATGGGATTATTCAAGTCTTTAGCACAGTGCCTGGCAGATAGCTTAGTAAATAGCAACTCACACTAACTTACAGATGAGAAAATGGGAGCAGAGAGAGGACCAGTAACTTACCCAAGGTCACACAGCTGGTGAGTCGTGAGCTGGGACTCAGACACAGAACACTTGACTTCACATCCCACGTTCGTAACCACAACTCAAGTCTTCGCTCTTATTGATGCAGTTCCGCTGCTGCTGCGTAATGACCTGCGAAAATGCTCATGGGAAAACGCTGAGTAAAAAAAGTACATACAAAATTATATGTACTGTATCAATCTTATTTTCCCCTGAAATTTTTGTATGTGTACTAAACATGCATAGATGAAAGACTAGAAGGAAATAGGCCAACATATTGAAAGGATGATCTTTGAGTAAAGCGTTGAGCACACAGGAGACGCTGTGTTCTCGCTGTGGTCACTTGTGCTGGTGTTCTGGTGACTCACCTAAGCGCCTTGGGTGTGAAGGCAGCTGTGTTCTTCCTGCTCAGGACTCACTTCCTGAGCTGAGCATTCGCAACGCACTCCATCTGTCTGGGAACACTCTCCCCATTGCTTCTGTGAAGGTGACTTTTTTCCCTTAGCTCTCTGTGTCTCTTTCCCTCTCTTTCCTGTTTCTGTTTCTCTCTCTGTGCTGTGTTCTGTGTCCGTATTCCATTTCACCACTTTTCTCCTTAGCTGTGCTCAATCTGCGGTTTAACCTGTCCATTGAGTTTTTAATATGAAACTTTTTTATTTCTGGAATTCTCTTTCAAAACTACTTGGTCTTTTTAAAAACAAAAGTCTGTTCTTTCCTCCTGTTTTCACCACGCCTTTAATCGTTTTAACACGGCCGTTTTAGCCTGTGGGTCAGATGATTCCACTGTCTGAAGGGCTGGCGTCGAATGCGGCTGCTGGTTCTCACAGGGGCTCGTGGTGGTGCTCTCGTGTGCTCTGTGAGTTTTTCTTGTGCATCGTGCTCAGGGCGGCTCTTCCTGTGTGGATCCTGCGGGAAAGATGTCTCTCTGGAGCCGTCTTTGTTGCTTCTGGCGGGATTCGAGGGAGACCAACAGCGAGGGGTCCTTCATGCTGACTTTGACCTGGAGGATCACTGGACCTTGCAGGAGAGACACATCCTGAGGCCCAGGCCCGCGTGCAAGCAGGCTTGGAGCTCCGCGTCCTCATGGGGGTCCTTTCCCTCCGACTCCCCAGGCCCAGGCTGTCTCCACGCTCCTGAGCCGGTTCTGGTCTCGCTCGCCCTCACTGAAGCTGTGGGCCTGTGAAGGCTCCGACTTTCCACAGGGGCCTCGATTCCAACCCCGGCCGTACTGAGGTCCAAGGCTCTGTCTCCTGCCTCCACGTGGCCACCAGAACCTGAGCACCTCACTAGGGAGATGACCAAGCTGCCGTGGCCCAGCCTCAGAGCTGCTGAACTCCACGTCCGCTAAATGCTCTGGGCGTGGACCCCTAGGAGTTTCTTCAGTTACTTGCAAACTCAGCTGTATGTTTAACAGGCTGCTGTTTTTTAATCCTTATTTCTAAGTGTGTCGCCCTGTGGGAGGACCTGCAGGTGATTTTGGCCCCCATGTTACTGGCAATGGACCCCAAAGATTATTTTTAAGGGAAAACGGTCTTAGGTGTCAGGCAACATTGACCTAGACATTGTTTTCTTTTAGAAGGTCATCCTGTTTCCTTCATAGGAGCATGTCAGTGGATTTTTTTCTGCCCTATTTCTTCATCTTTAAATAGTTTTTCTTGCCTAAAAACGAAAACAAAACTGTCAGCCTTCCAGTTACCTGTGCTCTGCTGTCTCCTGTGTTTTATTTTTATCCTAATCACGGCACATTTGGCAGGAAACCAAGTTTCTTGCCAGCTTCTTGCAAAGGACTCTAGTGAGGGTGAGGACAGGGATCCATCTCATATATGTGCTTGTAGATACACTATAAATGGGTCTTTTTTTTAATTTCTTTTTTGCCAAGGAAGATTCACCCTAATCTAACATCTGTTGCCAATCTTCCTCTTTTTGCTTGAGGAAGATTAGCCCTGAGCTAACATCTGTGCCAGTCTTCCACTATTTCGTATGTGGGTCGCCACCACAGCATGGCTGACGAGTGGTGTGGGTCTACACCCAGCATCCAAACCCCTGAGCCTGGGCTGCTGAAGCAGAGCATGTGGAACTTCAACCACTCGGCCATGGGTGTGGCCCCTGTGAGTCATTTATAAAATGAGGAAAATGACCAGAGTAATGATTCCTAACTTTTTTTATTAAGATTATGATAGTTAACAACCTTGTGAAATTTCAGTTGTGCATTATTGTTAGTCATGTTGTAGGTACACCACTTCACCCTTAGTGCCCTCCCCCCACCCCACTTTCCCCTGGTAACCACCGATCAGTTCTCTTTGTCTTTATGTTAACTACCACCTATGAGTGGAGTCATACAGAGTTCGTCCTTCTCTGTCTGGCTTATTTCACTCCACATAATACCCTCAAGGTCTATCCATGTTGTTGTGAATGGGACGACTTTGTTCTTTTTTATGGCTGAGTAGTATTCCATTGTATATATATACATATATATATATATATATATATATATATATATATATATATATATATCATATCTTCTTTATCCAACCATCAGTTGCTTGGCTCTTAGGTTGGTTCCATGACTTGGCTATTGTGAATAATGCTGCGGTGAACATAGGGGTGAATGGGACTTTTGGAATTGCTGATTTCAAGTTCTTTGGATAGATACCCAGTAGTGGCATGGCTGGGTCATAAGGTATTTCTATTCTTAATTTTTTGAGAAATCTCCATAATGTTTTCCATAGTGGCTGCACCAGTTTGCATTCCCACCAAAAGTATATGAGGGTTCCTTTTTCTCCACAGCCTCTCCAACATTTGTCACTCTTGGTTTTGGATATTCTAACAGGTGTAAGGTGATATCTTAGTGTAGTTTTGATTTTCATTTCCCTGATCTTCCTGCCTTTACAACAGAAGTAAATATTTAAATGATGGCTATTTCTTGCTATTAACCCATGACCTATGTTAATTACCCATGCTTTATAAATGCTCCTTGTTTATAGATTGTTTCATTAGGTTAGTTAAAAAGTAACTAGGGAGAAAATAATGAAAGGTGAACTGAAGTCAAATGCAGACTTTCAACTTTAGGATATCACCTCCACTAAAAAGCCTTGTTCATCCCAACAGGTGTACTTCAGAATCCCATTAACTCTGAATCTTTCTGAAAAGCTTGCAGCTTCTATTTAACTGTCTTTTAACATCAGAAAGGTTTTAAAAAATTAAAACCAGATTAATCTGGTATTACTGATATTAAATGATTTTTCCAAATTTTTATTCTCCTCTTTTGCTTATACATTACTTGTACTTTCACAAAGTACTGGAATAACTTTCAATTTCACTTTATTAATGAGTAGAAACTGTTTAGTGTTGAGAATAAGTAGTAAAAGTTCCCTATCATACACTGAGGGATTATCCAAATTTGGATCTCTGCCTTCAGAGAATATATTTCCTCAATGCAGTACTTCTTAGAATTTTTATTTTTTAAAGAGAAATTTTAAGAAAAGAACTCGAATTTCTTGCTAAAAGTAGGTATATTTAATAATACAAAGAAAATTGGTTAGTATATTTCTCTATAAATGTGTATGCATGCACAAAAATTGAAAGTTATTATATGTTCAAACATAACTTTTTATCTTTATCAAAAGTAGAGGTTCATTCTAGAAAATATACAAAACAGAGGGAAGAGTAAAGGGGAAAAATCCTACACATATAGAGCATGTTCATTTCTTAGTTTATTGCTACTTCTATAAAAATAAGATACTACAAACTATTTTAAATCAAGCTTTTCCCCTTCAGCAATATCTGGTGAAGATCTCTAAACGTTATCTGGTGTAGAGCTAATTTATCATTTTCAAATATTTGAAACACAAAAATTTGTGCTATTCCTTATTGATTAATAGTCACTTTGATTCTAGTCACTTTGACTCCAATATTTCAAAAATATACTTATAATTTATCTTTATATTCATTTTATTTCCAGCAGACAGTTCTTAAGAAAAGAATTGACAGAATGAAAGATGTATAAATATTTAATTTTCACAGAAGTTGCTCCTCTATTTTTCTTGGAACACATTGTGCATTTTCAACTTTTTAATTCAGGCTTCTTAGATTTTTATATCTGGTTATATTTTTGGTTTAATTATTACAGTTCTTTCCTTAAAAGGTGCCAATAATGTGCATGCTGACATCCCTTTGCCAGTTTACCATTTTCTTTCTACTCATGTTAATATTTTGTTCATTTCACCTTAATTGTGTCTGCTTTCCTTGGCTCTACTATTCAAGCACTTGCCTTATTTTCATTAGTGATTATTCTGTTACTCATACTTCTGATTTGACCTTCCTTTCTGTGATGGCCTTATTTTACTCTTCAACATTTGTTCTTGAATTATTCTATTTCATTTTGTTATTCCTTTCCTAGATTTTTTCTGTGAGCCACTCATTCGCTTCTATAAAGATAATTGCTTCATTATTATTTTTTTTTAATTCACAATAATATGCAGCCATACTTCCTTTGTGGCAAGATCTTTAAGACAGTGTTCTCTCTTTGACATATATTAATGGTTTATTCATCCTTTTCTTACCTACTTTATATGTACATATATATATAATATATATTAACACACATATATATATTAATTTGTTTTATTTTTAGTTGTCATTCTTCTTTCTAAAAGTTTCTGTCTTCCTGGAATATTCAGAAAGTTCATATGGGGAGCAGCAAGATAAATATTCCTAATTCCCATGACACAGTTTTGTCTTTATGAATTAGAGTCTATTTAACATTTTTCCTCTGAAAAAAAGCAGATATCACTGAAGAATATCTCACCAAACAATATGCCCTTTCTGATATATAGATATATATATATTTTCAAACAAGCCTAAACTAAGGCTGTTCTTTTAAATGAATCTTAAAGGTCATCATTTTCATCATTGCAGTGGCTATTCTTCCTGAAGTTTTCATAATTTTTCAACTAGTTTCCAATAAAATGTTGCTTTCAACACCTTTCTCATGATAAAATTGATGCTAGGTTAATAATTTTCAACATAATACTATGCATCAAATTTAGATATATAGGACAGACCTGATGGCACAGCGGTGAAGTTCACACGTTCCGCTTTGGCAGCCCGGGGTTCACCGGTTGGGATCCTGGGTGTGGACGTGGCACTGCTTGGCAAGCCACGCTGTGGTAGGCGTCCCACATATAAAGTAGAAGAAGATGGGCATGGATGTTAGCTCAGGGCCAGTCTTCATCAGCAAAAAGAGGAGGATTAGTAGCAGATGTTAGCACATCTGCCTCAAAAATAATAATAATAAATTTATATGTATATATTTTCATTCATGTGTACATATATATATTTGTCTGTTAGGTATATATATAAAGTGTGTATGTACGCATATATATGTGTGTGTAGGTGTGTGGTGCATAGTGTGTATGTGGATACCTACATACATATGCACACAGTACTCTGGGGTACATATTTAATGTTAGTAAGTTTCCTTTGTAGGAAAAGTTTAAAAAATGAATATATGGGTACATCTCATTATTTATTTACCCTTGTAAAATGCTCATTTGTATTGCTTCTAAGAACTGAATTGGATTTTACTATGTTCTTTTTGTTGGCAATAGCTCTGTGCTTGTCTAGCTCAAGTATATTTACTAACCATTTAATCTCAGGTTTTGGATTATTTGATGTACCTTAATACTGATGACATATACTCTTATGAGAGGAAAAAAGGAATAATAAAATCTACCACAAATGTACAAGAATTCTTTTCAGATTCTGTGTAAAGAAAGTCCATGGCAATATGTTATTTTTCACAATTGAAAGAGTAACCAGATATATAAGCATTTGGTGAATATACGTTCACTAACGTAAAGGAGAAGCTGAAGAGGAAAATACAAATACTACGAAAATGACCTAGGAATAAGTCAGTATTGAGTGATAACAAGTTCAAAATAAAATTTGATTTTTAGGTCAAGAAAAGCGAGCAACTAGAAAACATTTTTCGATATAGAGTAGAGGAGATTGTCAGGGTTTAAATCTAGTTTTAGAGAAGTGTTCCTGAAAACAGCCAACTAATATGAATTCCTATAGGGGAAAGACAATAAGATATGAATTCCTATAGGGGAAAGATAATAAATGGGCTGATAGTGGGACAATATACATATCTATATACATATATATATATATTAGTAAATACAAGAGAAAAATAGGATTGCATTTGAAGAAAAGATATGTGATTGGTTACACTTTTTTGCTAGTCTTTTTTTATGCTGTCTACTTTGAAAATATATAAAGACAAAGCTGACTATTTGAATAAAATAAATATACACCCGAGTTTCCTTACTCAAGCTACTTATTACTAAGTATTCATCTCTATTATCTCTAACATTCCTCCACTGAAACACATCTCACACGTATAAAAGAGTGGTTATCACTGTTTCTGGGGGATACTGGTGTCAAGTTTTTCTAATTCTAACCAAAACCCAAGTGTGTGAACATCTTTATGCAGGCCCATTCCAGCGTCACCAGGGAAACATCACGCCATCAGTGAGATAATGAGCTGATAATAAAGATAGCAGTTGAATAATAGATCTAACACAACATAGAGATACAGAGCCAAGAGGTGATTTGAGGGAAAGAGCACTCACAACAACCAAAACACAACATCAGTCATGTGCAGTGATGGAACAAATTGTACACTATTCTAACATCAAGATATGATGTTTGAATATTGCTGGCCTTGGTACTGATTCGTGATGTTCCCTGCATGATATAAAATAGAGTTCTTATTACCCCTTTGGCCTTCTGTCTTGAACTTTCAAGTTTTAGGAGCCAAATAAAGCAAAGGAATTATATTATATGTTGTAACCTGTCTGTAGATCCCAAGTCACTTCTCTTTGCATGTGTGGAGAGTGTAAACTTTGAATAGCTGAAGCATGTTCAGGAGAACAGAACAACTTTATTAGATCAATCACAATCCATGATAATTCTTTTGTGTGTATCACAGTAGGTATATTTTATTATAGTAACATAGTGCTCAAGTTAGCCTAGCTAAAACACTAATGGAATATATTGGCCATGTTAGTGAAAAATATGAAGTAAGGCTGGCTTCGGGCTTGTTTTGTTTCAACAGTTAAAGTATGCCATCGTTATCTTGTTTGTTTCCATCTCTCTCTTTTACTAGCTGACATTTCGTCTGAAGACTGACTTACCGTTATGATTACAAGATGTCTGCCAAGAGTTCCCAGATCTTCATTATTTTGTAATGAACTAAAGAGTAAGATTGCCAGATGAAATTCAGAGCACCCAGTTAAATTTGAATTTCTGATAAACAGCATTTTTTTTTCGTATAAGTATGTCTTATGAAAAATTATTCATTGTTTATCTAAAATTCAAATTTAACTGGTCATCCTGTATTTTACTTGCTAAGTCTGGCAATCTTACTAAGGGAAGAAATACAGCTTTGCTTTGGGAAACTCTTAAAAACTGAGGAAACTTCTTTTCAGAAGTTCTCTCAAAATATCTTCTCATGTTTCATTTTCTCAATTTTGTCATGCATCATACCTGAATAAGTAATCATTCTCAGGAGATGAGATTTTGAATGTTTTGTTTAGACTGAGCTGCATGTTGCACTACATTTCCGAGAAGTATAACCATAATACCCTAAAATTTTGGGTGGTTATGAAGAGTAGGATACTAGCTAAATGTTGAGGAAGTGACAGCAAGAGTTATATTTCAAAATATAATGGCAGAGGCAATGTAACATAATTTTAAATAATACAGAATTTGAAGCCACACTGTGTGGATCTTCTGTGTGTTAGCAACGTAACCTCGGGCAAGCTGCTTAACCCCTCTGTGCATCAGTTACTTCACTTTTGAAACTGGCATTATAATAGTATCTACTTCATGATAGTTTTTATTTAATGTATATAAAGTACTTAAACAGTAGTTTGCCTATAGAAAATCTTTATCTTATAATCAGCATAAGGAAAACACACCTCAAAATGACATTTTGGAAAATCTACAAATGAATTATCATTAATTCATGAATGTCCTAATTTAGACCGAGTGGAAGAGTACCCTTAAAACTTATTTTTACTGATGTTTCTTGAGCATTTTGTTGGAAGAAAATTTATTGGAGCTGTGGACATCAATTTAGATAATTATTGAAGTTTAGCTAGTACCCAATTGTGTAATTTTCTTATTGTAGCAACAACAGTTAATATGAGATCTATCTACTTAATAAATTGTCGTGTGTACAATACAGTATTGTTAACCATGATCGCCATGTTGTAGAGCAAATCTCTAGAACGTCTTCATCTTGCGTAACGAAAACTTTACACCTATTGAATAACAGCTCCGATTTCCCCCTCCCCCAACCTCTGGCAACTACCATTCTTCTCTCTGCTTCTATGAGTTTGACTATTTTAGATAACTCATGTAAGTGGAATAATGTACTTACTTGTTCTTCTGTGGCTGGTTTATTTCACTTAGCATAATGTCCTCCAGGATCATCCCTTTTGTCCCATATGGCAGCATTTCCTTCTTTTTTAAGGCTGAAAAATATTCCATTGTGTGTATATGCCACGTTTTCTTAATCCATTCATCCATTGATGGGCATTCATGTTGCTTCCATATCTTGAGTGTTATGAATAATGCTGCAATCACACAATCACACAAATGTCCAGGTATCCCTCTGAGATCCTGATTTCAATTCTTTTGGACATATACCCAGAAATGGGACTTCCGGATCACACGGTAGTTCTATTTTTAATCTTTTGAGGACCCACCACACTGGTTTCCATGGTGGCTGTCCCATTTCTATTCTCACCAAGAGTGTACAAGGGTTACAATTTCTCCACATCCTTGCCAACACACTAAAACAGTATGGTATTGGCATGAAGATAGACATATAGACCAATAGAACAGAAAAGAGAGCCCACATGGGTAATAAGAATACACAATGGGGAAAGGATAGTTTTTTCAACAAATGCTGGCAGGAACACTGGACATCTATATGAAAAAGAACGAAATTGGAACCTTAACTTTCACAATACACAAAAATCAACTCAAAATGGATCGAAGACTTAAAAATCTTGGAGCTGTAAAACTAGAAGAAAACACGGGGGGAAAGCTTCTTGACATTTGGCTTAGCAATTACTTTTTGGATATGAAATCAAAAAGCAAAAACAGATGTGGGGCTATATCAAACTAAAAAGCTTCTGCACAGCAAAGTTAATAGCCAACAAAATGAAAGGCAAGCTATAGAATGTGAGAAAATATTTGCAAACTATATATCTGATAAAGGATTAATATCCAAAATATATAAGGAGCTCCTATAACTCAATAGCAATAATAATAAAAACAATATTCTCACTAAAAGTGGGCAAAGGACTTGAATAGACATTTATCCAAAAAAGACATACAAATGGGCAACAGGTATCTGAAAACGTGCTCAATGTCACTAAGCATCAGAGAAAGGCAAATTAAAACCACAATGAGGGGCCGGCCCGGTGGTGCAGCAGTTAAGTGCACACATTCCACTTCGGCGGCCTGGGGTTCGCTGGCTCGGATCCCGGGTGCGGACATGGCACTGCTTGGCAAAGCCATGCTGTGTAGGCGTCCCACATATAAAGTAGGGGAAGATGGGCACGGATGTTAGCTCAGGGCCAGTCTTCCTCAGCAAAAAAGAGGAGGGTTGGCAGTGGATGTTAGCTCAGGGCTAATCTTCCTGAAAAAAAAAACCACAATGAAATATCACCAGACACCTGTAAAAATGTGACTATTAAAAAAAGTCATTGTTTCATAATTTCTGTAAATAATAAGACTAAATTATTCGTAGCTTTATGTCATAACTTCATCTTCACAAGTTCCTTACCATAATTGTTCAGTAGCCACATATATTTGCATATTCTCACAGACTAAGGTCCAGTTGAAAATTAGAGACTATCAAACGAACAAAATGGAAGTATACTAATCAAACCTTATATTGATGCAATTTCTATCATCTTATCATATGTATTGGTAGCAGAGAAAGAGAGTTCCATGCATATTCTTATTCCACTTTTCCTTGTAAGAACCGCATAATATAGTAATTAGGTATCTAGTGAAATCTGAAAATTTATTCGGCATTCTGACATTGTCTTAGTCCATTCAGGTCACTATAACAAAATGCCATAAACTGAGCAGCTTATAACCAACAGAAATTTATTTCTCACAGTTCTGGGTGCCAGGAAGTCCAAGATGAAGGAGTTGGCAATTCGGGGTTTTGTGAGGGCCCAGCTCCTTCGATGGCTGTTTTCTTGCTGTGACCTCACGTGGTGGAGCACGCTGGTGCCTCTTTGATGAGGGCACTAAGTGCATTGCTAACTACTTCTGAAAGCCGGCACCTCCAAATACCCTCACAGTGAGGATTAAGTTTCAACATATGAATTTTGGGGCAACATAAACAGAAAGTCCACAGCAGATATTAAGAAAAAGTTTAGTGTCTTCATTTCTTTCTAACTAATCTGTTATTTGCTGTGAATTCTCTACCCGTAAGTAGTTTTCTGTAGCAGGCATAGGATGGGAGTTTTGGGGGACTTTGAAAGAGTCAACAGAATCCACTGGATTTATTTTAATGTTTTATACACAATCTCTGCTTGGAAAATGCAAGGAAATTTCGGTGTTTTTCCTATGTGTTCCCTTTACCTGGTCCTGTGTTCATGGAGTGGAAGAGTTGAAAAAGGCTGTTAAGATAGAAAGAGAATGTGGCAATGAAGAAAACAGAGAATCTTCAGACTGTTAAGATAGAAAGAGAATGTGGCAATGAAGAAAATAGAGAATCTTCAGATGCATAAGGTGGCCTCTAGGTTCTCCTGGGCTGGTGTACTCCAAAGAGGGTTTGGCTCAATCCCATCCCTGGGTGTGCAGCTGGTAGATGTGTCTCATGTTTACGGCTTCCTTATGTTGGATCTCATCTCTTTTTACATTAATTTAGGCTGGTAGTCCTTATTAGTAATCTTTGCTGCTGCCTCATCATCCCTTGGCCCTTATCTCTCAATGTCTGCCAGGTTCTGCATTTGGATTCTTGCCTGGGTTGCCTTCGGCCTCCATTTCAACAGTGACTTTTACCTTTTGAGCCCTAGCACATTTATTGAGGTCTTCTTGGCTCTCAGTATGGTTACGTCTATTGACTCTAAAAAGCACGTGGAGATTTCTGGGTCTCACTATGCTGAAAGGAGATGAAAGATATTCAAGAGTGTCAGCTAATCCCTCTTCCCAGATAACAAAGCTGATCCTCTCTCTTTTCTTTACTGGAACCCACCGACGTGGGAGAAGAGCATTGTGTGGAGTATCTCCTTCATAAATCTCAGATATCCAGTGTCTAAAGACATATAAAATACTTTTATTACAAGTTTGAAATTTGCACAAGTCAGATTAAGACATCTGCCTAGATTCTTGCTTTTATATATGTGGCTTACTTCCATAAAATCCTGGGACCAGGACAGGTGGTGTTTCCTTCTTTTCTTTCACTGTCTGGTTGGGAATTCCCTTATGCTAAACTCTGTCTATGATCAGGTCCTCAAAGCTTAGCTCTTGATACGATAAATGCAAAGAATAGGAATATAGGAAATAATTTTTTTCTAAGCTTTATATTCAAAAGCTAAGTAATTTTCTATTCTTCACTATCTTGCAAAAAAATCCATTCATGCATATAATTAATGAATTCTTTAAGATATTTAAGAACACAAAGGATGAGTTCAATGTTAATTTGTATATACGTATATACCTATATACATATATATGTGTATTTCAAGATATTTCCTTTGGTACATTAATATGTAGAGAGAGCAGAATTCTCAGCTGCTACACATTTTGGGGGGGAACATGATCACATTTAAAGAAAACTTGTCAAAAATGTTAAAAAAGGGAAAAAATGTTGTAGAAGCTTGCTAGTGGCAAATAAACGGAGGCAATCGGTAAGGGAAAGGCTCCCTCATGCAATATCCCTAATGATCACTTTGCTGGGCTTTACAAGAGTGATTCTTTTTAGGAGAAAATTCCCACAAATTTTGTTAGAATCTTAAAGTAACTGAAAAAACAGTTTTACAAATTCTGCTCTAAATTGCTTAATCTTCTAGCTTCTTGCCAAGGGGTAATTTGGGGGAAATAGCTATGGGATATCCATATTGGAATATCCATATTTTGTACCCCTTATCTGAAAGATGGTAAAGCATTTGCCTATAAAAATAAAGGAGGAACTTAGAATTATAAGGAAGAAAACCTTAGCCACCATCTCTGTCAAATATGATACTATGTTTTATATTTGAGATTTTCTTAGCCAAGTAGAATTTTAATTTTGATTTTTGCATGAGAATGCTTCTTTTCAAGTACTAGTTATACCACTTATTATTAGAGACAAGTCACTTACTCTTTCTAAGTCTCAATACCTGTATCTCTGAAATGGCTCAGGTGGACAATATATGAGACAGATGGAAAAAATGTTTTATTTTTGGAACACAAATACCCATTGTATGTATTAACATTAAGGATATACTCATCTGAAAAAAATCTGTTTTGTGAGTGTTTGTAGAGACTTCTATAGAGAGAAGAGGTGTTAGATATTTTTAATTGGTAAATAAACAAGCTAATGAGCTCTATTTTATAAAAGAAACAGAATAGTAAATATAAATGACAAGACTTTTATCCAGATTAGAATACAAAAATATTATTATTTGACAGAGTAAATTTAACATCACTTTATTTTCCTTACAGTGGAATTGGATTTTAACAGACGTGGGTATATTGGATATATATGACATGGAGTATCTTAAAGGTGATGACATTTTAAATGGTTTTCCAAAGTGGAAAATAATTTTAAAAAGAAAAAGCAAAGACATAATTTATTTTCTGTACCAGATGAAGCAAGTGCATAGTGTACAGTTTTTTTTTCAAGATGACTTAAAAGAGTATGTTTGCTATATTTAATTTTTTGTCACTAGATGGCATACTATATGTAAAAATAAAGAACTTATGACAGTAATGAGATTAAATTAATGGCAAATAAACACAATTGTGTAAATTGTCAGAGAATACCGTTTAGTTCAAGTAACAATAACCCCTTTAAAATTAAAATTCATTATGTAAGGCTTTATCTCAAGGTTATTTTTGTCACAATAATTTAATGATAATCATGTGTAAATCTAAATTTTCATTTTTAAGCACCAATATGGATATAGTATACAAAAATCATTATATTCCAGTGTAGAGTAAACTTGGAAGACTGTTACATTGAAATAAATATCAAATGAATGAAAATAATTTTGTTTTAAAAAACCTCAATTTAATAAAGGGGGAAACATTTATGTGCAACATATAGTGAATGCTGAAATTATTTCAGTCATTCACGTGTTATGTATTTTAATAATGCTACTAGAAAAATAATGTTTTCAATCTAATTTACTCTAACCTACATTGTTTGCTGGCATTGTCATGAAAGAGAAAGACGTGAGACCTAGTATTTTCATTATTACTGCTGCATACAAACTACCCTAAATGCGAAGTTTTTTAAAACAACAAATTCTTTGCTCTTGAGTTTTTAGTTTTTTTATTTGAGCAGTGTTCAGCCAGAACAGCATATCTCTAATCTATGTGAAACAACTTAATTGGGGCTAGAAGATATCCAGTAATTCATCGTGGCTGATTGTTGGCTGGAAACTCAGCCGGGACTATCAACTAAGGCTTAAATTTTCTTCCACATGGTTATCTGGGCTTTTTTCCACTTCATAGCAGGATAGATATCAAGAGAGAGGACACAGAACTTGACAGTCTTCTAAGAAATTAGGGCTGAAACCAGCACAGAGTCACTTCTGCTATGTTCTATGAAACACTCTCAGTTCTGGTTACACAGTTCAGATTCAAGGGGGTAGAGAAACAGACTACAGGTTTCTGAGGGGAGTGACAAAAAATTTATAGTTCTCTTTAATCTGCAATAGTCTACCCTCTACCCATAATTATTTACATAACACTCACCTTTAAAATACCCTATAAGACATAAAGATTTATCTCATTAGTCATCATACTCAAATCTGGAGTATTTTCGTTTGTTTCAGGAGATGCAGATGTGGGGGTTGTTTTTAGATGTGGTTTCTATTGGTCTAAAAAAACATGAAGTAACATGAAAAGTTTTGTGCCCTCCATATACCCAAATAAAATGACAGATATAGGAAAAAGGTAATGGACACTTTTATTCAAAAAGGAGGAGAATGGGAGGCAGAGAGAAATCATTAGTTCGTAGCGATTCTGAAATCTCTGGGTGTGTATTGCCAGTTGCTTGATTAGCGCTCAGTGCCGCACTCTGGGAATGGTTTTCTATGGCTCTTCGTTTCCCTCTCTAAGTTCTTGGCTCTGCCCTTTGCCATTAGAAATATTCCAAAGTTGCAGCTGCATAGCTTTCTCAGTCTGGGTCACGGTTCTGGGAAGTTAAGGGCGTAGAGACCACTCTTTGTTTTAAACTCTCTCTGTCCCTTTCAGTTCAAGTGGATTAATCTTTTGAAAATTTGTGAGTTTCTTTTCTGCAATTTATATTCAATTCAATGAGACGAAGTGTGAGACAAGCCCAGATTTCTTTCTAAGGAAGGCCCTTCTCTACCCTACATCATGTTTTAGGCTGCCATTGGACAACACTCTTCTGCTGCTCAGAAGCTCTTCATCTAGCTGCACGGGTCTGTGAGACAGGGCCATAAATCTTTCTGAGGTCTTAGCAAAGGGTCTTACAAGATCCACCATTGACATTTTTGACTCAGAGACCACTTTACTGGATTTAAAGTCCCACTGAATTGAATCTTTTACCTGAAGCCTTTTATTACTTTGGTAACTTATTGTTGTTTAAAGACTTGGAATGAGAAAGTTTTATTTTCAAACACAGTCCTGCTCTTTTATTTTTCCTTTAAATTCCACCTGAAGACTGAGAGTTCATTTTGGCTCTTCTCAAAGCTTTGTACTTTTTCATAAGAAGCTCAGAGAAGTCAGCTAGTAGCTGCAGCATTCTTCCTGGAAACCTTGTAGGCCATATCTGTGAGTTAATTAGATACCATTTCTATTTTCCAGAACATCTCAAGCAACAGTACTGGCAAATGTTATTTCACTTTCCTCTTATATTCAATAGCAAGATCACTGTCCTTCCAGCTTTCACCAATAGTGTCCTTGGGAGCTTCCCCCACCACTCCATTTCAAAGCTAATTCCACAAGTTTTAGATTTTTGTTCCAGTAGAAGACCATCTCAAGAACTAGTGATACTAGTAGCACCACGTATACTATTTATAAAATAATGTCACATATCTTTCCTTATAAATAAGCTTTTTTTATTTTGGAATACTTCAAGAATTACAGAAAAGTTGCAAGATAGTTCAGGGAGTTCCCAAATACTCCATACTCAATTTCTTCCACTGTTAACGTCGTACAGTGAAATGGAACAATTGCAAAAACAAAGAAACTGGCATCGCTACATTAGTATTAACTAACTCTAGACTTTATTTGGATGTCACTAGTTTTCCCATTAATTTTCTCTTTTTGTTCCAGATTCAAATGTAGGGTACCACATTATAGTTAGTTCTCAATATCTTCCCAGTCTGTGAAAGTTTCTTAGTCTTTCCTAATCTTCTGTGACTTTGACAGTGTTTAGAAACATTGACCAATTATGTAGAATGTACCCGACTGGGGATTGTCTGATTTTTTCTTTTTTTTTTTTTATGGTTAGACTAGTATATGGTTTTTGGAAAAAATAACACACAGTACTCTTCTCATTACATCATATTGGGTGCTACATGATATCAACAAGATTTCATTGGGGATTTTAACCTTCATCACTTAGTTAAGGTAGTGTTTGCCAAATTCATCCACACAAAACTTACTAATCGACCTTTCTATGGTATATTCTTTGGAAGCAAGTCACTACGTGTAGCCCTCCCTCAAGCAGGGCCTAGAAGGTGATTAACTTGTACCTCCTGAAAGAGGAGATGTATCCATATATTAATGTGGTTCTTCTGTCAGGAAGATTTGCTGCTTCTCCTCGTGTATTTATTTATTTAATCATTTATTTATGTTAGTATGGACTCATGAATATGTATTTTCTATTTTTGGTTATAATCCAATACTGCATTATTTATTCATTCCTCAAATTGACCCAGCTTTGTTTACCGGGTGCTCTTTCAGGTTGGCTAATGTGTTCTTTTAACGTACCCTATTCTTCTGAATTTTTTAATAAACTTATTAAAATTTTAGGATAGATGTAGGTTTACAGAAAATTTGTCAACATGGTGTAGAGAACTCACATACACCCCACATCTAGTTTTCCTATTATTTATACCTTACATTAGCATGGCATATATGTCACAATTAATAAACCAATAGTGGTATATAATTAACCAAAGTCCACACTTTATTCATATTCCCTTAGTTTTTCTCTAATGTCCTTTTTCTGTTACAAGATTCCATCCATTTAGTTGTCATATCGCTGTAGTCACATCACATTTAGTTGCAGACTGTGACAGTTTACAGAATATCCTTGAGAGTTTTGAGTAATACTGGTCAGATATTTTGAAAAATATCTCCTAGAATTTTTCTGATATAATTCTTATTTTTTTTGACTTATTTTTTGACTAGGGTAATAGGGTAATGGGTTTTGGGGAGGCCAACCACAGAGGTAAATTGCCATTCTCTTCATATCATATCAAAAGTATGTCTTACGACTATTGATCTTAACCTTGAACAATTGACTAAGAGAGTGTTGGTTAGGTTTCTATACTGTAAAGTTACTGTTTTCCCCCTTTTCTGTACTGTACTCTTTGAAGTAAGTCACTGTAATCAGCCCACACTGAAGGAGCGGAGAGTTATGCCCTCCTTCCTGGAGGAGGAAGTATCCCCTCTCCAATGGGGATCTATCTATTCTCTCCCACTAATTTATTTATTCAATCATTTATTTGTATCACTATGCACCAATGGATATTTA
This sequence comes from Equus caballus, assembly GCF_041296265.1. Taxonomy (NCBI): domain Eukaryota; kingdom Metazoa; phylum Chordata; class Mammalia; order Perissodactyla; family Equidae; genus Equus; species Equus caballus. The sequence goes on along the minus strand of NC_091702.1, from coordinate 8,808,360 downwards.
TTTTGTACTTTAGATTATAATCCAATAATGCATTATTTATGTGGTTGTTCAAATTTTGCCAATTTGTTATTTCAGTTAGCTCCTGTGTCCCTTTGACATATTCCTTCATTTTGTTGTTTTGTGAGTTCTTCCATACTTTCTGGCACTATAAGATGTTCCAGACTCTCGTCACTTTTGTTTATGAAAAGTCAAGTCTGATTTAAGACTTTGATCTCAAATTCAATTTACATTTCATATCTTTCCCAGTCTCAAATGCAGACTTAAAACATACCTCTAGTTTAATGGCGATAGTGATTTGGGAGATAAAAGGCAAAACCTGATTTTGTGACACTTTTTAGTCCCATCCTCCTTAAGGTCAATCTCCTTTGGTGCTGGAGGTAAAGAGCGGGAGGAAACATGAACATCTCATGGAAACTGCCATTGAACATGGCAGAGTAATATCCCTGTTCCAATTTAGGCCAGATGGCCATCTTATATTTGCTGCTGGTGTTCTATACTGTTTGGGGAATGTAAACACTTCACAGTAGCCACAGACACAGATACTAGTGAAATCCACTTTTACAATCTCCAATTAAATTACAATGGAGTGGGCCCTTTGGTTTTATTCTTGTTTGTATGACAATAGTTACATCTCTCACCTTTAGCAATCTTCTAGTACATTGAGACTTTTAAACATCTTATATTTCATATATTGGAACTCAACATCACATTACCATGTAAAATACTCTCTTATACATATTTGCATGTAGCTCCATAACAATATGCAACAATCGAAACAACTATCAGAACTTGTAACCAAAGAAGTGTATATAGTGAAAATTAAGCAACATTATCATCCTTTCTTCATTAAGTTTCACTAATATAGAGAATCTGAGGCTTCTTTCACGGCTATAAGTTAAAGACAAATTCCTCATCCTACATATTGATAAAACAATTGATGAGAAATATTTTACGCTGTCATAGAGTAAGAATAGAAGTCACAGTAACAGGCATAACAACTATGTATAAATAATTATGTCATTATGTCAAAATATAGGAAATATTTATATCAAAGTTGTGATGAAACAGAATTTGGTTCAACTTAGTTAAAAATGTAAATATTAACTATATTCCAAATAGAATGTTATTACTTGGAATCTCATCATAAAGAAAATATATCTTACAGTCTAGGAATTCCATCCAGTAGAAGCACCAAAGATGATGATAAGTATATACAATTCTGATTAAAATTTATGTAAGTGAGATGAAATAGTAAGATTTGTAATTTGTGGAAATGAACCATATTTCTAAGCATTCTCACCCATTCCAATGACAGGAATGTCAGAATGCCTTGTGAAGGGCCTGGAAAAGAGGAGAGGAGAGGAGGGAGATTGGCTACAAAGGATTTGACTGTTTCTCTTTCCCACACTCACTGTAGCACCTTTTTAAAAAACACAGATTGTTTAGATGTTCAGTACACTTGAAATATTTATGTGGGCTAGGGACAATTTGAATTCTAGTTTGGAAGGCATTTGAGTGTGGAACCTTGGAGTAAAGCAAGTGATAATTAGTGAAGAGAAGAAAGAGGTGGACATTTTCAGCAGAGCATGCGGCCTATGAACAGATCTTGAGTCAGGGAATGTGGAACGTCAGAGACATAGCTAACACATACACCTCCTTCATGTCTGTCTTTCTGCTTCAGCCTCACCCTGGCAGGCACTTGTAATATAAAATAGGAGAAATATTATTAATAAAGAGAATTCTTTACCATATGGATGTACTTTGAAGAAGAATATAAAAACACCTAGTGCCTTCCTAAAATTAAGCAAGAAAATTTTGTTTTCTTTGTATGCTTGTTATAGTTCTCAGAGAAGGAGATGTTGGCAGGGTGGTGACAGGAGGAAGAATGAGAGAAGTACAAAAATGTAAGGAGCAAGCAGGGTCAGGGCACTACTTACCACTCCTTGTTAAGTAAAAACTGAACAGTAATTGAAGAAAATAGTAATAGCAGGGGCAGTAGTAGCAGTATAAGTAATGATAAGAAAAACAGAAATAACAATGACTTCTTTTCATTATTTATATGTTTTAGATGTTTTCAATAGACGACCTCACTCTAATAAACTCTATTGAACACCACTCTATTGAACACCACCAACCCTATCAACATGCTGAGGTGGGTGATAATAGTGTATACGTTTTACTGTAAATTTAGGTTTAGAGAAGTTATTGTCTTACTTAATGTTAAACACCTAACAAACGGTGGAAATGAAAAAAGAACCAAGGGACTGAGTAAATGGTTGGAACTGTCCTCACTGCGACCTGCATTACTATTACTATTAAGATTTTCTTTCTTTAATTGGTCTGCTCTATTTTTCTGGTAATGGACTCCAGGTCTCCAACTTCTCTCCCCTCCTTCTCTCTTAATTCCATCCAATCAGGCTCTTGACCTCTCATCACTCCAACGAATCTGATTTCATCAATGTCACTCATGATATACAGCTTCTTAAATTTAGTGATCTATTTGCATCCTGGTTTTATTTGATTTATTAGAAGCATCTGACACAACTCCTTTCTCCTTCTTCTACTTTTTTCACTTGACTTTCAGGACTGAATACTCTGTGGGATTTTCTCCCCTATCGCTAGAGTTGCTTCTCGGTTTCTGTGGCTGCATCCTCTTCTCTTGGGCTTTTAAACTTGCAGAGGCCTTAAGCCTAGTCCTTGCTGATCTCATTCATCCTCATGGCTTAAATACTACCTGTGTACTCACAGCTGTCAAATTTGTATCTCTAATCCACAATTCTTTTGTGAATTCCCACACTTAGGTTCTCGTACTTAAAACGTATATTCATCACCACCTGGTTGTCTCTTAGAGATCTTAAATTTAATATGTCCAAGTATAAACTCAGGATGATCTCACAAAAATCTTATCTATCTGCAGCCTTAACTATTTCAGTTGATGGAAAATTCTTCCTTCTAGTTTCTCTGGCCAAAAAAAATCTTTGTTTTACCCTAGAATCCTTTATTTATTTTTAAAACATTACGTCTAAACCATCATAAAATCATGCCAGCTCTACCTTAAAATATATTGAACTCCAACCACTTCTTCCCATTTCTACTTCTCCCGCTCTAGCCTGAGCCACCATCACCTCTCGCCTGGATTTCCATAAGAGCCTTCTACGAGTTCTTCCTAATGCCCAAGAGCTTAGACCCTGAAACACAGCTGCCAAAGTGAATCTTTTAGAACATAAATCAGATCACACCACTCTTTTGCTTAAAACTCTGTATGGCTACTCTGTATTCAGCATAAAAGCCAAGATATCTGCAATGCTTATCAGTAGAGTGATCACATAATTTATGATCCAACCTAGATTAGAGAGTGAAAGAAGGACTTATAGCAATTATGACAGAAGAGTAGACATAAAAATAAGTTGGCCAGGACAAGTGGGATGTTTCCTCGCCCTACTACTGAAGTGCATGATGATTTGCCCCCATTGCCTATCTGATCTCTTCTGCCATCACTCTTCTTTGTGTTGATTCTGTTTTCATTACTCGCACTTCCTTTCTGTTCCTCAAACACACCACGCAGCCAGGCACACATCTACTTCAGGACTGGTGCTCCCACCCTGTTCTCTCCGCCTAGAATATTATCTCGAGAATTCACTAGGATTACTGGGTCCTACCCTGACCCTCTATTTAATACTGAAATCTAAACCCTCATCAACATTTCTGTAATGCTGTGAATCTTATACTGGAAAACTATGCACATAACAAAGTGCTGAGTATATTGTAAAAAATAAATGCTAGCTATTATCATCAGTAGCATCATTATAACTAGATATTCCTTTGGTAAATCAATAAATTTTGAAAAGCTTTAAAGAATGGCAGATACAAAGTATGGCAGCTACATTGGTATGTTTACCTAATTATTAATATGCTATTAATGCTCAGAATACCTAGAAATGGGTTTAGAGATGGATACAAGCCATTTGACTTTGAACAGTAAGATCTAGGTATACCACGTTAGAATCAGGATAGTGCTAACTCTGATATATATCCATATATGTGATTTGTAAAATACATATTTTTTAAAAAGTAAATACAGAGTTTTACAAGATATTTTCTTAAACAATCAAATATTCTGCACTACAGCCTTTAAAAATTTGCATAGCCTTTTCATGTCCTGAAAGAAAGAGTCATACAGTGTGGGCTTTATCAATCTGTATTTTTCAGAAGTATTCTAAACATACTCATCAATCCACCACAGACAACCTACTACCTAAACACCTTTCCCTTTTTTTTGTAATTTCAGATAAACTCAAGAACACTAAAATAATAACAATAACGTACCAATGAAAATACTAATAGTATCTTCCTCCAGGCAAATATTTTAAAAATAGGAATAAGCATTTTATAAAGTCTGTTCTTTTTAGAATTACAAATAAAATTTGTTTGAAAATAGATATTTAGATAGATAGTTGTATATGTAATGTGCACAATGTATATTAATATTGAATGACTAATCTCCTGTCTGAGATTTCCATAAGTAAAAGGGAATGCTGGCTGTGTTAGGCAGGGTTCTCCAGGGAAACAGAACCAGCAGGATATAGAGATAGAGACAGAGGCAGAGACAGAGATAGAGGTGTACAGAAAGAGATTTATTATGAGGGATTGGCTCATGTGATTATGGAGGCTGAGAAGTTCCATGATCTGTAGCCTGCAAATGGGAAGCCCAGGAAAACTGGTGGTGTAGTTCTAGTCCAAATTTGAAGAGCTGAGGAACTGGAGAGGCAATGATGTAAGTCCCAATCTTAGTCCAAAGGCTCAAAAACCAGGGGTGCTGAAATTCAAGAGCAGGAGAAGACAGATGTCCCACCTCAACAGAGAACAAATTTGCCCTCCGCTACCTTTTTGTTCTGTTCAGGCCCCCAAGGTATACAATGATGCCTACCCACATTGGTGAGGATGATCTTTTTCACTCAGCCTACTGATTCAAATGCTAATATCTTCCAGAGACACCTTCATAGACACACCCACAAATAACGTTTTACCAGCTCCCTGGGCATCCCTTAGTCCAGTTGAGTTGTCACAAAAAATTAACCATCATTGCTGAGCAGTGATCTCTTTCTAAATTAGTGATTAGTTTATTCAGCAAACATCTGCACAAAACCTATAATATGAAAGCAATGTACTAATATATTTATTCCTTTAGTTTACTAGATTTACAACATAATTTAAACCAGCTGGTTACCTTCTATCTTCTATTCATCAAAATCTAATCGTACCATGTAATATTTTTCCTCCATAAGGGGAATTACATTCTCGGATGCTTCACTAGATGATTTTTAAGGCACTTGAATCTACTTGTTGCCTAACATTCTACAGGGTTCAATCTGGACCATTCCTGGGAACTCCTACAAAGTCTTATAACTTTTCTGGGAAATTAAGCTATAGTGTCCTAACTAAGAAGATTATTTTGAGGACAAGCATAACATGGGCTTCTCCTTTTACTTGTCTGAATACTACACATTATCACAAGGTTATGGAAATTGTTCAGTAAATAAATATCCACAATGTGAAAGTGATAAAGAAATGCAGATTTCAATTTCCATTATTCCTTTGAATATTAAATATCATCTCTGTCCGACTTCTTTCGAAAGAGGTCCTCAGAGTTATCAGAGGACATAGGTAAGTGTTTTTTCTCCTTTGAAGCGAGGTACCACGGCATAAGTGAAGCTATGTGTAATTCAAGATTAGGAAATTTGCGCTTAAATTTTGCCTTTAATGTTGTCTTATGCTGTAGTCTTAGACGAGTTAACTCAAAGTGGAGGTGAAAGGATAATGATTCCTTGAGAATTTTTGTGAAAATGAATTGAGATGGGATATCTAACCCTCAGATTACAGGGCAAATAGTTATTGCTGTTTACCCTCTGGGCACATTTTAACTTCATATAATTTTATGTCATTTTACAAGGAATTTACAAATATCATAAAGACTTACTGAAATCAACTTTATTAAATATTAATACATTTTAAATATAGTAAAACTATTTTAATCAGTAAATTTTTGTCCATAGACATCACTGGAGATGAAAGAATACTTTCATCTTTTAACAATGTGGGACTGTCCAGATTTTTATTTCAAACTGTTGCGTGAAGTACTTTCCTTTGAAGGACTAACTGGAGGAGAATACTGTATTTCCATTTTTTTTTTCTTGGAAATACATTGTTTAGGGATCAATTCTTAAGTTTGAGAAAATTTATTTAAAATATCGTCATCTGAAGACACATAGTCTGATTTCATTAATATGAAAATTTCATCGTACAGTTAGAGCCTAAGTGCTGCAATCTTTTCCTTTACATTCATTCATTCTTCTGATCGTATTCACCTTATGGCTATGGAATGTGAAATTTCTTCTCTTTGTCATCATGGTTGGAAAATAAAAACTTCTAATTCTCATATTGAGTGGATCTGAAAGCAAACTACAGAGATGCTGCCCCTAGTATTTTCTAACACTTTCTTAAAAGATGATGCAATAGTTGGATAACACAATAAAAACACAGAAAAATAACAATTTATTCCACTCTTGTGTCCTCCTCCTAAGTGATCTCACCATTCTTTTGTTTTCTTATTACTTATCTTTTTTCAGCTTAGTTGGGATAACTGATGAGTAATCATGAGTAATGATGGAAGAATTCTTAAGATGATGAATTAGAAAAATGTTTCAAATACAGAGAAAATAAAATCATGATCTCATAATTCATTTTAGATTCTTTACAGAATCCAATGGACCAAAATGATAATCGCAAGGGAGTATGAATTATATTCTACGAAAAAAGGTAAAGGCTATTTTTGTTCTTTGGAAGGACTCAAAGAATAAAAGTCATGAAATATGGACCCTTGAAAACAGAGTTGTTCAAAAGAGAAACTGAAAAGCTAAAATCGATCCAGTGATCCTAATGTTTACCAACGGTTAATCAACTTGGCACACCATATATGTTCAATAAAAATCAGCCTTATTTTCTTTTTCTAAACGACGTCTTGATTTCTTGAACCCTGAAGAAAGAAGGGTTTGGATTTTGGAAGATAGTAGAAAGAAGAAAGCAATAGAGGCAATATGTGCATCTATATATTTAAACAGTGTAAACTGTAAAATAGTAAATAGTATTTAATGTGCGTACATATATACATATATGCATGCATACAGTATATATGAATTTACATATACACACATACACACACACACCATCTCCACTCTTTAAACTGATGCCACAAAATGCGCATTTTCATAAATACCGTTTTAAGATATTAGAGTGGTTTGGCTATAATATCGGCTACTTCACTAGAATTTATTTAAGATTGTCATAAATTAAACCAAAAAAAAATATCAAGAGTAGGATCTCTTATTTGGGGGGAACGTAATGCATTAGGATGAGGCATACTGGTTTTGAAATATATCAGTCTTGGAGAATTGAAGCAACTCACTAAGGTGAATTCACTGAAATAAACTGTATTAGTGGAAGAGGAAATCACGATGTGAACACTAGCTGAAATCTGAAAATTGGGTAAAAGTGGCAGCCCGCCGCGCTGCTCAGCCCTGGGGTCCCTCACGCCACTCAGGCGGCCGACCAAAAGAGTGGGTCAAAGTGGCAGCCCGCCGCGCTGCTCGGCCCTGGGAGACCTTTCCCCACCCATGCGGCCGACCGCCAGAGTGGGTCAAAGTGGCAGCCCTCCGAGGTGCTGAGCATTGGCGGGCCCGACCCCCACTCAAGCGGCCCATAGCTAGAGTGGGAAAAAGTGGCAGCCCGCCGCGCTGCTCAGCCCTGGCGGCCACCACCCACTCAGTCGGACTACCGCCAGACTGGGTCAAAGTGGTAGCCTGCCGCGCTGCTCAGCCCTGGGGCCCCGCCACCCACTCAGGCGGCCGACCGCCAGAGTGGGTCAATTTGGCAACCCGCCGCGCAGCTCAGCCCTGGGGGCCCCACCTTGACTCAGGCGGCAGACCGCCATAGTGGGTCAAAGGGGCAGCCCGATGCGCTGCTCAGCCCTGGGGGCGCCCCACACACTCTGGTGTCCGACCGCCAGAGTGGCCCAAATTGGCAGCCCGCAGCGCTGCACAGCCCTGGGGGCCCTCCTCCCACTCATGCGGCCGACCGCCAGCGTGGGTCAAAGTGGCAGCCCGCCGCGCTGCTCAGCCCTGGGGTCCCTCACCCCACTCAGGCGGCCGACAGCCAGAGTGGGTCAAAGTGGCAACCCGCCGCGCAGCTCAGCCCTGGGGGACACAACCTGACTCAGGTTGCAGACCGCCAGAGTGGGTCAAAGTGGCAGCCCGCCGCGCTGCTCAGCCCTGGTGGACACACCCCACTCAGGCGGGCGACCGCCAGAGTAGGTCAAAGTGTCAGCCCACCGTGCTGCTCAGCCCTGGGATCCCTCAACCCACTCAGGCGGCCCACCGCCAGAGTGGGTCAAAGTGTCAGCACGCATTGCTGCTCAGCCCCTGGGGCCCTCCCCCACACTCAGGTGCCCAACCAGCAGAGTGGGTCAAAGTGGCAGCCCGCCACGCTGCTCATCCCTGGGGGACCTTTCCCCACCCATGCGGCCGACCGCCAGAGTGGGTCAAAGTGGCAGCCCTCCAAGCATTGGCGGGCCCGACCCCCACTCAAGCGGCCCATAGCTAGAGTGGGAAAAAGTGGCAGCCCGCCGCGCTGCTCAGCCCTGGCGGCCACCCCCCACTCAGACGGCCGACCGCCAGTGTGGGTCAAAGTGGCAGCCCGCCGCGCTGCTCAGCCCTGGGGTCCCTCACCCCACTCAGCCAGACGACCGCCAGTGTGGGTCAAAGTGGCAGCCCGCCACGCTGCTCAGCCCTGGCGGCCCCAACCCCACACAGGAGGCCGACCGCCAGAGTGGGTGAAAGTGGCAGCTCGCCGCGCTGCACAGCCCTGCGGGCCGGACCCCCACTCAGGCGACCGACCGCCAGAGTGGGTCAAAGTGGCAGCCCGCTGGGCTGCTCATCCCTGGGGTCCCTCACCCCACTCAGTTGGCCGCGCGCCAGAGTGGGTCAAAGTGGCAGCCCGCCACGCTGCTCAGCCCTGGCGGCCCCAACCCCACACAGGAGGCCGACCGCCAGAGTGGGTGAAAGTGGCAGCTCGCCGCGCTGCACAGCCCTGCGGGCCGGACCCCCACTCAGGAGTCTGACCGCCAGAGTGGGTCAAAGTGGCAGCCCGCCGACCTACTCAGCCCTGGCAGCCCCACCCCTGCTCAGGCGGCCGACCGGCAGAGAGGGTCAAAGTGGGAGCCCGCCGCGCTGCTCAGCCCCCCCACCACTCAGGCGGGCGACGGCCAGAGTGGGTCAAAGTGGGACGCCGTCGCGCTGCTCAGCCTTGGGGGCCCTCCCCACCCACTCAGGAGGCCGACCACCACAGTGGGTCAAAAAGGCAGCCCGCCGTGCTGCTCAGCCCTGGGGGCCCCACGCCCACTCAGGCGGCAAACCGCCAGAGTGGGTCAAAGTGGCAGCCCTCCGAGGTGCTGAGCATTGGCGGGCCCGACCCCCACTCAAGCGGCCCATAGACAGAGTGGGAAAAAGTGGCAGCCCGCCGCGCTGCTCAGCCCTGGGGTCCCTCACCCCACTCAGGCAGACGACAGCCAGAGTGGGTCAAAGTGGCAACCCGCCGCGCAGCTCAGCCCTGGGGGTCCAACCCTGACTCAGGCGGCAGACCACCAGAATGGTGAAAGTGGCAGCCCGCTGCTCTGCCCAGCCCGGGCGGGCCCCCCTCTACTCAGGCGGCCGACAGCCAGACTGGGTCAAAGTGGCAGCCCGCCATGCTGCTCACCCCTGGCGGCCACCGCCAACTCAGGTGGCCGACCACCAGAGTGGGTCAAACTGGCAGCCTGCCGCGCTGCTCAGCACTGGGGGCCCCACTCCCACTCAGGCGGCCGACCGCCCGAGTGGGTCAAAGTCGCAGCCCGCAGCGCTGCTCAGCCCTGGGGGCGCCACACGTAGTCTGGCGGCCGATGGCCACAGTGGCTCATAGTGGCAGCCCACCGCGCTGCTCAGCCCTAGGGTCCCCGCCCCCCACTAAGGCGGCCGACCGCCAGAGTGGGTCAAAGTGGCAGCCCACGGCGCTGCTCAGCCCTGGGGGTCCCACGCCCACTCAGGCGGCCGACCGCCAGAGTGGGTCAAAGTGGCAGCCTGCCGCGCTGCTCAGCCCTGGGGGACCTCTCCACACTCAGGCGGCCGACCGCCATAGTGGGTCAAAGTGGCTGCCCCCCGCGCTGCTCAGCCCTGGGGCCCTCATCACCCACTCAGGCGGCCTACTGACAGATTGGGTCAAAGTGGCAGCGTGCCCGCTGCTCAGCCCTCGGGGCCCCACCGCAATTCAGGCGGCCCACCGCCAGTGTGGGAAAAAGCCACAGCCCGCCGCGCTGCTCAGCCCTGGGGGCCCCTCCCCCACTCAGGCGGACGACCGACAGGGTTGGTCAAAGTGACAGCCCGCGGCGTTGCTCAGCCCTGGGGTCCCTCTCCCCACTCAGGCGGCCGACCGCCAGTGTTGGTCAAAGTGGCAGCCCGCCGCGCTGCTCAGCCCTGGGGGCCCCAACCCCTATCAGGCGGCAGACGGTCAGAGTGTGAAAAACTGGCAGCCTGCCGTGCTGCTCAGCCCTGGGGGCCCTTCCAACCCACTCAGGCGGCCGACCGATAGAGTGGGAAAAAGTGGCAGCCTGTCGCGCTGCTCAGCCCTGGCCGCCGCACCGCACTAAGGCGGCCGATCACCAGGCTGTGTCAAAGTGGCAGCCCGCCGCGCTGCTCAGCCCTGGGGGGCCTCCACACCCACTCAGGCGATGGACGGCCAGAGTGGACCAAAGTGGCAGCCTGCCGCGCTGCTCAGCCCTCGGGCCTCTCCCCACCCACTCAGGGGGCAGACCGCCAGCGTGGGTCAAAGTGGCAGCCCGCCGCGCTGCTCAGCCCTGGGGTCCCTCACCCCACTCAGGCGGCCGACAGCCAGAGTGGGTCAAAGTGGCAGCCCGCTGCGCTGCTCAGCCCTGGGGGACACAACCTGACTCAGGTTGCAGACCGCCAGAGTGGGTCAAAGTGACAGCCCGCCGCGCTGCTCAGCCCTGGCGTCCCCAACCCCACACAGGAGGCCCACCGCCAGAGTGGGTCAAAGTGGCAGCAAGCATTGCTGCTCTGCCCCTGGGGCCCTCCCCCACACTCGGGTGCCCAACCAGCAGAGTGGGTCAAAGCGGCAGCCCACCGCGCTGCTTAGCCCTGGCGGCCCTCCCCCTCCACTCAGGCGGCCGACCGCCAAAGTGGGTCATAGTGGCAGCCCGCCGCGCTGCTCAGCCCTGGGGTCCCTCTCCCCACTCAGACGGCCGTCAGCCAGAGTGGGTCAAAGTGGCAGCCCGCCGCGCTGCTCAGCCCTGTTGCCCTCCTGACCCACTCAGGCGGCCGACCGCCAGAGTGGGTCAAAGTGGCAGCCTGCCGCGCTGCTCAGCCCTGGGGGACCTCTCCACACTCAGGCGGCCGACCGCCAGACTGGGTCAAAGTGGCAGCTCGACGCGCAGCTCAGTCCGGGCGGGCCCCCCTCTACTCAGGCGGCCGACAGCCAGACTGGGTCAAAGTGGCAGCCCGCCGTGCTGCTCATCCCTGGGGGACCCACGCCCACTCAGGCGGCCGACCGCCAGAGTTGGTCAAAGTGGAAGCCCGCCGAGCTTCTCAGCCCTGGCGGCCCCACCCCGACTCCGGAGGCCGACCGCAAGAGTTAGTCAAAGTGGCAGCCCGCTGCGCTGCTCAGCCCTGGGGTCCGTCTCCCCACTCAGGCGGCCGACCGCCAGTGTTGGTCAAAGTGGCAGCCCGCTGCGCTGCTCAGCCCTGGGGACCGCACTCCCACTCAGGCGGTCGTCAGCCAGAGTGGGTCAAAGTGGCAGCCCGCCTCGCTGCTCAGCCCTGGCGGCCCGCCCACACCCACTCAGGCTGCCGACCACCAGAGTGGGTCAAAGTGGCAGCCCACCGTGCTGCTCACCCCTGGTGGCCCCCGCCAACTCAGGTGGCCGACCGCCAGAGTGGGTCAAAGTGGCAGCCCGCCGCGCTGCTCAGCACTGGGGGCCCCTCCCCCACTCAGGCGGCCGAAGGTCAGAGTGGGAAAAACTGGCAGCCCGCCGCGCTGCTCTGCCCTGGAGGACCCACGCCCACTCAGGCGGCCGCCCACCAGAGTGGGTCAAAGTGGCAGTCTGCCGCCCCGCTCAGCCCTGGGGGGGCCCCCACTCGGGCGGCCGATGGCGCAAGTGAGTAAAGTAAAAGTGGCAGCCCGCCGCGCCGCTCAGCCACGGGGCCCCCACTCAGGCTGCAGACTGTGTAAATGGCAGCCCCTGTGGCTGGGAAGTGCTTTGCATCTACAGAAGCCTCTGGAACTAGGGCTATGTTCTATATATTATACAGAATCCAGCACGAAATGTTCATCCAAGAACCCATGCAAAAGACGCCCATCCTATTCCGCTGTCTGCCTTCTAGAGGGAAACACTATTCCGATTCCCCTGGGTTTTTTTGTTTGGTTTTTTTTGATACCTCTTTGTTGCTAAAATCCCACAGGTAGATTTTCTTAACACTATATTTTTAATATTATTTTAGAACATTATCAAAAGTATAAAACTGTACATTTTCTGTTTTGATCTGTGTTTTCATTGAATATTGTTTCTAGATTTAACAGCTTTGTTGAGGTATAACTGATATAGAAAGAACGGCACATATTTAATGTGTACAATTTGTTTAATTTAGATGTATGAGAATAGCCCAATCAATGTAATAGCCATATCCAACAACTTCCAGAGCTTCCCTCTGTCCCTTTGTGGGCTTTTTGTTTTGTTTCGTGTGTGACATTTATTTTCTTGGTGGTAAGAACACTTACCATGAGATCTACCCTCTTAACAAATGTTGCAGTGTTCTGTGCTGCCATACCATATTGTTAACTATAGACCCTGTGTTGGGCATATCTCTAGAATCCATTCATCTAGTACAACTGAAACTTTGTATTCACTGAATAATAACTCCCCGTTTCCCCCCAAAGCCTCTGGCAACCTCTATTGTATTTTCTATTTCTATGAGTTTAAGTATTTTAGACATTTCACTTAAGTAGATTCATGTAATGTCTGTCCTTCTCTGACTGGCTCCAGGGTCATCCATATTGTCACAAATTTCAAGATTTTATTCTTTTTCAAGACTGAATAAGATGCTGTTGTACGTATACATAACATTTTCTTTATCTCTTCATAGGATGATGAGTTATTTTTATATCTTGGCTATTGTGTATAGCGCTGCAATGAACACGAGAATGCAGATATCTCTTCGAGATACTAGTTTCATTTCCCTGGTACATATACCAGAGATGAGATTTATAGATCATACGGTATTCTATTTTGAATCTTCTGAGTAATCTCGGTGCTGCTTTCCATAGCAGTTGCACCATGTTACATTCATACCAACAGTATATGGGGATTATAATTTCTCCACAACCTTGCCAACCCATTATCCTTTGTTTTTTTTTTTTATAGAAAACATTCTAACAGGTGTGAGGTGATATCTCATTTTAGTCCTGATTTGCCCTTTCCTGGTAATGAGTCACATTAAGCATCTTTTCATATACCTGTTCATTTGTCTTCTTTGCAGAAATATCTATTCAAGTTTTTTGCCTATTTCTTAATTGAACATTTTTTGTTTTTGCTATTGAGTTGTAGGATTTCCTTGTATATTTTGGAAAATACATGATTTGCAAATTTTTTTTTCTGTTTTGTAGGTTGCTCTTTCATTCTGTTGATTGTTTCCTTTGCCCTGAAGAAGCTTTTCAGTTTGATATAGTCCCATTTGTCTATTTTTGCTTTTGTTTTCTGGGCTTTTTGTGTTATATCCAAATAATCTTTGCCAAGACTTATGTCAAGAAGATTTACCCTGCTTCTCCTAGTTGAACAGTTTCATGGTTTATGTTTAAAGCTTTAATTCATGTTGAGTTGATGTTTGTGTATGACGTACAGTAGGGAAGGCCTAGCCAGCGCAAGTAGGCAAGAAAAAGAAATAAAGAGAATCCAAATTGGAAAGGAAGAAGTAAAATTATTTGTTTGAAGATGACGTGATCTTATATGTAGAAAGCCCTGAGGACTATACAAAATTAATACAAAAACATTATTAGAATAAGTGCGCTCAGTAAAGTTGCAGGGCACAAAATCAACATACGAACGCCAGTTGCTTTTATATACACGAACAATGAGCCATCTGAAAAAGATGCTTTTAAAAATCCAATTTACAATAGCATCAAAAATAATAAAATACTGAGGAATAAATTTAACCAAGGGGGTGAAAAATATGTACACTGAAAATGATAAGTTAATGATGAAAGAAATTTAAGAAGCCACAAATACATGGAAAGGTATCTCATGTTAATGAATTCAAAGACTTAATATTGTCAAAATGTCTATAGTAGCCAAAGCAATCTACACATTCAGTGCTATCACCATCAAAATCCCAGTGGCATTCTTTACAGAAATAGAAAAGGCAATTCTAAAATCTTGGCAGACCTACAAAAGACCCAGAACAGTCAAAGCAATCTTGAGAAAAAAGAACAAAGCTGGAGGCATCACAATTCCTGATTTGAAAATATATTGCAAAACTAAGTAATTAAAACCGTACGGTACTTGCATAAAGACAGACGTTATAGACTCATGAACAGAATAGAGAGCCTAGTAATAAACCCATGGATATGAGGTTAGCTAATCTTTGACATGGGTGCCAAGAACACACGATGGGGCAAAGACAGTCTCTTCAATAAATGAAGTTGGGAAAACTGGATAGCCACATGTAAAAATTTTGTTTCTAGAGTTGTTCAGTATTATATATATATATAGGCATAAACCAAGATTTTCATATCCATTCTTTTTTTTAATAGAAATCAGTGGTGTTGTCTCTATTCCTCACAATGGTGTTATGAATATTCTTATAAAAGTCTCTTGGTACCTATGTACAAAAGATCTCTTAAGTAATTCCATAACACAGAATTATTGTGTTGAAGAATAGGCAAATGTTTAGCTGTAAAAAATAGTGCCAGACTATTTTCTTGAAGTTAAATTCCACCTCCCCAGCAGTGGGTAAGAATTATCTTTTAGGCTTATCTTTGATAAAACGTTATTTTCAAGATTTTAAAATATTTTCTATGCATTTCCTATCAGACTGATTTGTTTTTATTAGTTTACAGAAGTTACTTATAATTTATGGATGATAATTCTTTATTTGCCTCTCTGTTATTTACTTTTCAATTGCTTTGTAAACATATAGATTCTTGAAACATTTGAGAAATTTTTTGCTAGCTACGTATGACCAACTTTGCTTAAAATTTTCCATTTTTTGGGATTAATACTCCTTATACTGTATTTGTTTCATTCAGTATTTTATGCATGTCTAAAATATTCAAGCTTGTTCCATTTGTTGTTTAAATGATCTCTATTTATGTGTAAAGTATTTATTCAGGCTTGACTGACCTATCAATAAACTGTGGTGGTATTTGCAATCTGCGGTGTGTAAATGTCAACCACTCTTTTGTTTTTTCAACTCTGTAGTTACTTCACATGTTAGGTACATAGTAATTTATAGTCAATTATATTCATGATGTAGTGTATCATTTAATGATAGTTTTATTTTTTTCTTAGAATTTATTTTGTGGGATGCTGATATAGCCACCCATATCAGAATGCTTGTGTTGTGCCATCAACATGTTTTGTCCTGGGGCACAGTGGTTAAGTTCCCACATTCCACTTCAGCAGCCCGGGGTTCCTTGGTTTGAATCCTGGGTGTGGACCTATATACTGCTTGTCGAGCCATGCTGTTGCAGGCATCCCACATGAAGTAGAGGAAGATGGGCATGGATGTTAGTTCAGGGCCAGTCCTCCTCTGTGAAAAGAGAAGGATTTGTGGCAGGTGTTAGCGCAGGGCTAATCTTCCTCAAAATTAAAATTAAAAAATAAATAAATAAAGTTTTGTTCTATGGGCTAGAAGACACACCTTACACACACCTGTGCGACTGACTCCAGGCCCAGCCTTTAACCACAGTGCAGATATTTGTACCTGCTCCCAGGAGAGCTCAGTCCTCACTGAGCACTTAGTGTGGATCACCACTAATGTTTGTTTTACAAATTTACATTAATTTTTGGCCACCTGTAATTGCTCCAAATTTCTTTTAGCCCAGCCACACAAGAAAAATGACTCTTTAGGCTGCACTTAATGTTTTTGCTGCGGGAACAACACTCTTCTCCATGCAGACCTCCAGACCTTTACTTGGCTGCTCAGTGCTGCTTTCTTTGCCCCTTTTTATGTATACTATGGCTGGCTCACTCTCTACACCTCTAGAGTCTTTTCACTTGGGGTTGAAGTTTGAAAATTCAGTGTCTTAGTTTTGCTAAAACAGATCTGTGTTTATGTTTCCCACTCTCATTGCTCTGGCATGATTTTCAAGAAGAGAGTGATAATGCCGCCTTTTTTGTTGTTGTTGAGGAAGATTCATTCTGACCTAACATCTGTGCCAATCGTCCTCTGTTTTGAACGTGGGTCGCCGCCACGGCATGACTGCTGATGAGTGGTGTGTGTCCATGTGCAGGAATCGAACCTGGGAACCTGGGCAGCCAAATCAGAGCACTCTGAACTTTACCACTACCTCGTGGGGGAGTCCCCCAACTTTATATTGTAGTAGTAAAAGTCAAAACCCTGGCTATTTCCTGTTCCTTTCAACAATTGTGCCAATTCCCAAGAACTGAGCAAGTGCTTAAAAAAATGACAAAACTATGGGGGCTAAAACCTATTGGGAATTATATATACCTTGCCATTCCCCCAAAATAATGGCTGGCATCTCTACAATGTAGTCTGGAATTCGCAAATTAATTTAAGACAATGCATAAAATCTAACTATAAAAGATACTATCTTAATAGATAATTTGATTGAAAGGATATTAGGGTTAAATACGAAAGCTCTGGAGGGCTGAGATTTATTGAGGAAACTTTAAAAAAATCCTATGATTTTAATGTTCAGTAAGTTTGATCCATTTTAACAATATTTTCCTTCTGTAGAAAGAATCCCAGATCTACATTGACCCTCAAAAACTGCTCAATGTCTAATTTTAGCCATGTATTAGGTGTGGGGGAAGAATAAAAATTACTGTGAGCACTCTGAGGTGAAAATGTTTTTCTGAACATTCAACTCATGAGAAGAAATCACAGAAAAAGAAGAAATGTAATGATATACATATTTCAATTTATAATATAAAATTTGATGTATGTTATATTTTATGAACATGACGTGCTTCTCTATTAGATTTTCAGTTTTTAACCATTATGTGATTATATCTTTTTGCCCTCATTTCCAATCATCCTGCAACTCATCCTGTGTAATAATATATACGGCATCATCTTAAAATAAAGGATCCATATTCATGGCTAATCTAGATATATTTACAATACACTGCTATGGTGTAATATGAAAATGGAGCATTGTATATTTTCTCATGGGGATTTACCAAAGCCATATTTTGTCAGAAAGACGTTTTTTAAAACTTTAATTATATTGAACATTTTGGAAGAAAGGATAGTAGAATTTATTTCTATGTTATGTTCTAAAATCCTCCTCTGAAGCAAAAATAATATATTCAAAATGAAGGAACTCATGAGTATTACTGTATGATTTTAAAAAGTAACACATGGATACATGCATAATGTATGCATTTATGCAAAATTTTCTATATCAAGTAATTGAATATGATTACGTTAAATAAATATATTATTCAACATTCTCCATACATATTGCTAAGTTTAAGAAAACCTCAAAAAGTATAAATATGTGTTCATATTATACGTAGTATTTATTTCATGTATTGACAAATAAATATGTGAAATATTTATATAAATGTGTCAAATAGTATTTTCTACATGGATTTATATTAAGTAAAAAATAGTTTCCCATCGTTTTTACTTCTGAATCTGATCACGTATAAAGTCTTCGCTAAAATTTCACAAGCAGTGCTTTGTAATATTCATGCCAAGTTGTATCTTTCTTACTCCTCTGCTGTTACTAGTTCTTGAAGGGTACAAAACAATATGCACCAAGAGTGTAAAAATGTGAGTGTTGCCAGTAATCCTTCTAGGAGGCAGTTTATAGGAGACAGAAAATAAAAGCATTCATCAGCTGTATTGTTTTGGCAATGTTCCCACATTGTTAGTGGCATACAATATTTGTTCGTATGAATCGCAGCGAATTCCACTCCCTGGATGTTTGCAATTGCCCTTTTCATGTGAGTTACTGAGCTGTTAGAGCTTGCACAGAATTAAATGTCAAACGAAATCAGCCCAAGTGTTTTATAGCATGAAATAAACCTAAGCAGGGCTCAGGGAATTCTTGATATAGTAATCCAGTGTCAATGAGTGAATCCAGGGTAAAATTTAAATGCACACTTCTATTCTATAAGAAAACATTGGGCTTAATAACATCAGATTAAAGAATACTTCCTTGTTATTATTTATTGAGTACTCCTTGGATCTCAAAGCAGATATGTGTCTACTTGACTTACTAAAATAATGTGTTATTTTTAAATATTCTTCATATATTTGCAATAAATCAAATTTAATTATGTAATTCAAATTAATTTTGTTTTTGTATTTTAAGCATTTCATGCTTCTGAATCAATTTTTGTTATTTTATTTATCATTTAACTCAAAACTAGAAAGTATTTCATAGGTGGAATATATGTAAAATTTTTATTAAAATATTAAAATAAAATATTCCCCAATCCATGTATAATTATTTAAATTTAATGAATTTATTTACATGCCTTTTCTTTGGAAAAAGATGAGGCTTGTTCAATGAAGCGTTTACGGTATTAGTTTTTTTATTCAACTACCTCAGTTTGAAGATTGTTCCATAGACAGACTGAGAGAAACGTACTGTTGGAAACAACTAATACAAGATAATATATTTTTGACATACTTGGAGGAAAACAATCATGTAAAAAATTGTATTGCTTATCTATCACTGTTTAACAAATTTTCCCCAAATTTAACGGGTTAGGACAACATACCTTTATTTTATTCTGTTTCTATGACTCGGAAATTTCAGGATGACTAAACTGATTTCTTCATCTCAAGGTCTCTCACAAGGCTGCAGTGTCTGCTGGGTTTCACCTGGGGACCATTCACTTCCAAGTTCACTCCTGTGGTTGTTGGAAGGACTCAGTTCTTCATGGGCTCTTGCACTGAGGAGCTGTGTTTATTATTTTTTTTAAGGATGCTTTTTTTGGTGAGGAAGACTGGCCCTGAGCTATCACCTATTGCCAATCATCCTCTTTTTTTTCTCTCCCCAAAGCCCCAGTACATAGTTGTACATCACAGCTGTAAGTTCTTCCAGTTCTTCGATGTGGGATGTCGCCATAGCATGGCTTGATGAGCAGTGAGTAGGTCCAGGCCCAGGATCCCAACCAGCGGAACCCTGGGCCTCTGAAGTGGAGCAGCACCATAGCCGCTCAGCCGGCTGGAGGAGCTCTGGAACAGAGACTCTCAGTTCCTCACGGCTGTTGGCCTGAAGCTGCCTTCATTTACCTGCCACCTGTGCCTCTCCATGGGGCAGCTCACCACATGGCTGCTGGCTTCATCAGAATGAACAAGTAGGAACCAGAAATGGCATCATCAAGATGGAAATCACAATCTTTTGTAATCCAGCCTTATCCCGTTACTTTTTGTCTTATTCTTCTTGTTAGAAGTAAATCATTAGACTGAGCCAACACACAAAAGGAGGGGATCACACGAGAGCATAAGATTTTAAAATTCATATAAAATAGATTATGGAAAAATGCACTTTAACTTTTGTCTTCTATAATTAAAAAACATATGCCCAAATAAATGTGACATAAGCAGAACCAGTAGCAATACTGGAAATGTTACATAAATTTTCAAATCCAGGTTAAAATAAACAGGGAAAACACAATTCTCATAGTAAAATTAAGTATGTCAAGGAAACAGAGTGGTAGCGTTGAAACAAATAAAAACTATTTCGGCACATAAACCATACCAAAGAGAAGTAATAATAATTTAAATAATCTAACCTTGCTTTTAGAAATAAAAAGGCATTCAGATTGAGTTAGGTCACAAAATAAATTTATACGGAATTTTTCAAAATAGCACAGAAAATTTAAAGGAAAATTAATTTATAAAGCTACTATAGGGAATGCAAAAGAGAAGATAGGTATCAAAACACAACCATCCTAATAAACCATTAGTTTATGTGACTAAATGAAGGTCACTTTTTATAAATATCTTTTAATTGACATTGAAGCTATTGTTAACTTAAGGGATCAAATATATAGCACATGAAAGAATTGCCTTGTTAAATAGATAGACGTAAACTGGCCCCTGTAATTTATCACTTACACACTAGGTGTCTGTAGGAAACGTTTACCGTTATATCTAAATTGGATGTATTATAATTAATTAATAAGATAACATATTTAAGTGCTTAACAGAGCGCCTGATACAAAATTACAACTCATTAATTGAGAATTATAATAAAATTAAGCAATTCTATTACACAAAACAATAAGTGGTATATAAAAGATAAATGCTTAGAAATAATAGAAGAAATTAAAAGATACATTTATTGGGAAACTTTTAACAGTTTAAAAAAGGACAATAAGAAATGATTCGGAAAACATAAGGGCTACTTGATAGATAACATTATTTCACGAATGTGACCAAATTAGATTATATAGTTGGACATGAGGAATACAACAGCAATCTTCCTGTAGTGAACACACTCTACCTTGACTACCCATGACCCTCACTTCCTGGTATTCACCATCTGAATAATCCCCTCCCCTTGAGAGTGGACAGGATCTGTGACTTTCTTCTGGTCAACAGAATATGGGAAAGATGACATTGCTTAGAAGATGTAATTAAGATCCCAAATGAATTGATTTTATGTTAATCAAAATATTCTAGTTGAGTCTGACTTAATCGAAAAACGTTAGAAGAGGAACTGGACCCTCTGAGAAGAGAGTCTCCCTTGTTGGCTCTAAAGAATTCCACCACCATGTTCTGAGAGGGCCTGCAGAAAGGGCCATGAGACGTGGAACTGCTGGTGGCCTCTAGGAGCTGACAGCAGCGGCCAGTGAAAGCTAGCAAAAAACAGACCCCTCAGTTCCATGGTAGCAAGGAGATCAATTCCACCGACAGCTTGAGGGAGCTTGGAAGCAGATTTTTTTTCCCTTTCAAGCCTCTGATGATACCACAGCTCAACCTGCACCTGATTCCAGCCTTTTAAGACTCTGACTGAGGACCCCAGACTCCTGATCCCCAGAAAGTTTGAGCTAATAAATGTGAGATAATAAATGTTTGCTGTTTTTCGCTGTTAAAATTGTGATAACTTGTTAGATAATACACTTTTAAAAATTAGGCAAATGAGCAACTGAATTCTCTATGACATATTAAACCTAGGAGAAATTTTTTTAAAAGATAAAAGTTTTAAATAAAGGAAGCAAAGCAGAAATTTTCTTAAAAATTTCTAAAATTATCCCATTAAGAATCAAAAGCAAACCCAATTTACTTCATTTAAAGGAAAGATAAAATTTCAAATATGTTAAGAATTTTTTCTGGGGCAGCCTTGAGGGCCTAATGGATAAAGTTTGGCGCTCTCAGCACTTTGGCCACCCGGGTTCATTTCTGGGTCGTGGAGCCACACCACCCGCCTGTCAGTTGTCATGCTGTGGTGGCAGCACACATTGAAGAAATAGAAGAACTTACAACGAGGATGTACACCATGAACTGGGAGACTTTGGGGAGGGAAAACAATGAGGAAGATTGATTGTCCCTGCAAAAAATAAGAACTTTTTCTGTTTGATTTGCTCCCTTAGACCCAAATGCTAGCATAGTGCCTACCATGTACTAGAATCGTACTTCTCTATTACCTTTCAACAGTGTCGGTCAGATCATGAGACTTCACCAGATCAATGAAAAGAGAGCATAAGCGATATTTCTCTCTCAGAAGTTTTGAGGGCCAGCATATGTCTCACCAAATTCCCTTTTCCTTCCTTGGAGAATACGGGTGCATGTGTCAAAGTGGAAACTCTGCTGCTACCTAGTTATCTAAGATGAGCAGAGCCTGCATGACAGGAAGTATGACTAAGAATACAATATTGGCTATATGATGTCATGAAGGTTTAGGTTTATTTGTTACTGCAGCAGACTGATTTGTAAAAATGATGCTTGAAGTAGGTGCTACTGTGACAAAAGCAAAACACAGAAACACAGCAATGGTTAAAGAGTCCGTTGATTTAAAGGGTTGGATGAAATTAGTACTGAAGTCTAGAAGGAGAATGATAAACATTATACAGCGACAGAACAGTCGGTACAACTGTCCTTGTGATCAGGTGGAATGTGCTAATGTTCTACTGAACTTTTATTTATAGAAGATGTTAGGAAACATATTCTCAGTATGGATAGATGAGTGACCAATGGTTTCAACAGAGTAAGTACTATTTTAAAAAAAGCGATGCCACCAAGATAAAATATATAGCAAATTTGAAGAAGAATGGAAAAAGAACAGAGAGAGGCTAGAAATGCAGAGACTTGCAGGGTTGGAAAACACAAATTGTTCTCAACTCTCGAAGAAGCAAAAACAAACTAAGGAGACCTACAGAGGCCAATGAAAATTTAGAATTGTGTGAATGATCAAATCAAAGAATTCCTTACTAAATTGTATGAACGAATTAAAGTGGTAATATTAAATCGCATCAATTAGACAAAAATAGCTCATGGAAAAGAGGCCAAAGGTACAACTCTCCTACCAAAGCCTAATAAACTCACATTAACCACATGAGATGAAGAGGGAGAAAGAGAGGGGGCGGGGTCTGGGGTCAGAAAGCAAAATAATAATAATAATAATTAATAGTAATAAAGCAGATACGAGACATTATGCAGGAAATGAACTGTGTATTACGGTCTTATACTCACAGCTATGTAGCACATGGAGTTCACTGAATTCAAACAGATAAGAAGCTAATTGAGTTAAGGTTGTTTGTACTGTCATAAGCATCACTGGCCTGTACTAAATGACAATAAAAGACTCTAGTGCCTGCACACATCAACATGCACAAAGCGGGCTGAGAAAGCTGCTCAGCCCCTGGGCGTAGTTCTGGATACCAAATTCCAGAGTGGGCAGGGATCAGACTGTAAAGGAAGGGTCACACAGAAGGTGAGGCCACTGGTGATGGAGAAAAATACACAAAGTTGCTTGAAAAGAGCTTTGTCATCCCCTGCTTAGGAGGCCTACTAACAAAAGCCAAATGGGATTTGAGCATCATTCCAAAGTTCTACCAGAATAACAGTTACAACGCAAAACAAAGACAAAACTGTAATTATAGATCATATATATTTTGATCTTTGCCTATCTGAAAAGATCTCTTCTACACTCTGCCCCATTTGCTCCAATGTGGAATCTAAATGTCACAATACTTTTCCATTAAAGACCTTGTGATTTTTTTCCCATGGTCTTCTAGAGCTCAATGTTCTGGAGGAGCTTTCTAACACTAACCTGATTCTCTTTCCTCTGTAACCATCTCCCTGAATTAGGTAACTCACAGGCTTCCTATTTATCCTTAGAATATGTGACTTTCACTGAGTAATATTTTGTTTTGTTTTCTTTTCAATACTGTCCATTATTCAGTGGCCTTTTTGGTATTAACGATTAACCATTTCTTTATTTCAGTTTTCGCCATTAGTTTGATTTTTTTATACCTCCCTATCCACCCAATTTTGTGCTCCTGGAAGTATTATTCTACGGATTTGGATGTTCTAGATCCCGTGTGTCATGTCTTAGCCCTCAGTATTTTAATCTCTTCTTTGTGTGTTTGTTCTGCATTCCAGTGGAATATCTAATATTTATCTTCCAAATCACAGACAGTATTCCATATTATCCACTCAGTTTCTCTGTTGACTTTTTCCCCATTATTTTTACCACCATACCTTTTGTTTCCCAAAATACTCTTTCTTGCCAAGCTTATTTATTGATTCCTTCCTGAAAAAAGTGCTTAAAGTTGTTTTTATTGCAAAGTCCTATCTGTTTTCTGCATTCAGCTTTTTTATCAATAGCTGGTTGTCCTAATGAATCCACTCATTTTACATCTATTTTGAAAATTTTCTGTTTCTCCTCGTATGTCTGATTATTATTTTTTCAAATCTGTCATTTTTAGGAAAAGAATGTCTAGATTGACATAGAATGATGGATTGTTCAGCATCCTTCATGAATCATCTCATTGCTCAGTATTCTGAGGAATACATTTTCTATTTCAGTTGGTCCCTGTGTACGCTGAAAAAAAATCGAGAAGAAATCTTATTTCTATCTCCCTAAATCCTTTCACAGGAAAATAAATAGAACATGCTTAATATAAGGCAATGAATAACTATTACTAGACCCATTAATTACTGGTGACAAAGTGAGCAAATCTGTTGCAGTAAACATCTAGTGTGCTGATGTCACCCTCTTGTCCCTAAGGCAGGATCCTCTCATTTTCTTGGCATTTTTCTCTGGGACAATTGGAGCTATCAATTAGAAGGTTATCAGTTAGAAGGTTAATTCCACATCCTGGACCATACATTCTGACATTATTTTGTGTTTCTGTCAAATGTGTTTGCTCCAAGAGAACAAAAATGGCACACTAATTCTAAAGGATATCATCAAAATGAACAGAATGTTCAATAAGGCAATCCCACCCCTATTGGTCTGTGTCCCAATACTTATCTTCCAAAGCAAGTGCTTTCTTCTCATATGACTGATCAACCTTAGCGTCTTAGTGCCTGCTTTGAATCAAAGGCTATTCTGCACTGATCAGCTTTGCCCTCCTTCTGTTCCCATCTGCTTCATATCTCCCAGAAATTCCTCAAAATTCCGCTGTATTGAGACAACCTCTCTTATGTCCCAGGGATGCTCAAATTTTTTAAAAATTATTTCCAAGTACCTTTTTGAGAAGAGGAAGAAAACATACGTGCTAAATAGTCTATTTTTAACAAAGATAATTGAATTTACCCATGAAGTCCCTTTGCCTGTCTGTATTTTCATTTATCTTCTGTTCTACTTTGTCTTCATGTTTGCTCCATAGTTTTTACATAAGACGGTGATGAGAAATCTCAAATACTCATGTTTGTAATTTTCCCTGATAAAAACATCTTCACGATTCCCAAATATTCAAAGGTATTCCACTGGAAAACATGAAAATTTTCAATTGACTTTGGTCCCTCTGTACTTTTAATTTGATTCTATCTAGAATGACTAAGCCACGCTATGTCTTTCAGTTATGCAGGCCTAAATTATTATCAGGCTGCCTTCTATGACTTAGTGAAAAAGAAGTTAATAAATATTACTGGGGTTATACGATGTGTAAAGCTTTTACATGTCCTTTTTAAAAGCTCATTAACTTTTCAAAAAACTAAAATGAATAAATAGATGTTCTTCCTACTTCATCATCCACCCAAGCACAAATTTGTGACAAAGATCACTTCCACATCCCTCCTGGTAATCCAATCCCACATTAATGAATTGTCAGGGGCTTTGTCTAGTGGAAGTTTTATGTGCGTGTTGGTTGAGTGAGGTGTTTGACATGAGAGTTTGGGTCTGTTTAGAAGTCTTCCAATAGATGGTAAACTTCTTCAATCAGGAGATTGCCTACGAATTCCCTTAAATGGCATGATCCCTTTTAAGTTGCTTTTCACACCAAATGAAGCCTGAGTGCATAGCCTGTGGTTAACTATTCAGTGTGTTGGTCCCTGGAGGAAACCTTAAAAGTCCTGTACTTCATCTCCTCGTCTATTCCCCAGGCAGCGCAATCTTCCAAACTCTGAGGTGTTAGGGTTGTTTGAGTCCACTTAGAGTCGTAGTTCTTGAGATTCAATAAGAAAGGAAATACCACATCATTCAGGATGTTTTCCAAATATGTTAAATCATTTTTGTCTTCCAAGTTTTATTAATGGCACCCAAATGCTTGCTGTGGTAAATCCCTTCTTCTCTTTGTCTCTGTTGCCAACATTGACAGATTTCAGTGCCATATCCCTCAGTTCATTTTTAATAGTCCCTGGCAACTCGGATTGTACAAGTCAACTTGTGTGGGAATGACTAGCTCAGAATCTGAATCCCTTCACTTTCTACCTTATTACCCAGCTTGCCTTGTTTCCAGTCCCTTCTGTTCTGAGCTTTGATTGTTTTCAGGGCTCAGTTTAGAAAATCTGCTCACTTATTCCTCCAGGTTTCCCCCTTTTGCCTGCTTTGAATCAAAGGCTATTCTGCACTGATCAGCTTTGCCCTCCTTCTGTTCCCATCTGCTTCATATCTCCCAGAAATTCCTCAAAATTCCGCTGTATTGAGACAACCTCTCTTATGTCCCAGGGATGCTCAAATTTTTTAAAAATTATTTCCAAGTACCTTTTTGAGAAGAGGAAGAAAACATACGTGCTAAATAGTCTATTTTTAACAAAGATAATTGAATTTACCCATGAAGTCCCTTTGCCTGTCTGTATTTTCATTTATCTTCTGTTCTACTTTGTCTTCATGTTTGCTCCATAGTTTTTACATAAGACGGTGATGAGAAATCTCAAATACTCATGTTTGTAATTTTCCCTGATAAAAACATCTTCACGATTCCCAAATATTCAAAGGTATTCCACTGGAAAACATGAAAATTTTCAATTGACTTTGGTCCCTCTGTACTTTTAATTTGATTCTATCTAGAAATAAGATAACCTTTTCTTAATCAATATTCCTGTTTACAGATTATGCTTTATGAGGTAGATTTCCACTTGATTAAATTCTTACGCTAATCTGCTTCACATTAATATAAGGAAGTAAATTTAGAAGCCAATAAAGTGTTTCTCATGATGACTACTTGTGTATATTTAGATTATTTGAAAGATTTCTAGGTTTTCTATCAAGTCATTTCAGAAGCCTATCTTTGTGTGTGTGTGTGTACATGTGTGTGTCTGCCTGTGCGCGTGAAAACAGCTGTTCTGCTAATCAGGGAAGCAAAGGCTGCAGAAGTGGATTCAGTGATGAGACATCCCTTTGCATCGGACCAAATCTAATCCAGAGTATAACTTATCTAAGCTATCAACTCTTCAAAAGACTGGGACTTCTGAGCACTCCCAGCTTTGTATGTGATTCCTGTAGACAATACAACTGATTATAAGTTAGAACTTACAACAAAGACTATGTCATCATATGCCTTCTTTACACTGTTAACAGTGTCTTCATTAATTATTGGTTACATCTTTATCATTCTATTGCATCTGTCATTGCCGTCATTTTGATGCCCTAGAATAAACTTTAATTTCTGCATTTGATTTCATGGAGATGACAAACATCGATACATTGCCAAATTTCCTTTACATGACTTATGCACAATATTTCAAAATAGCTTTAGTACCTGCAGTGAAATTTACCAAAGTTATCTTTCTTCTCTTCTCTTTTCTTTTTTCAATCTTTTCATTGGGCTTCTTATCCCCTTATGTTGAAACATAAGAAGATAACTTGTCTGAAAGCATTGTTTCTTGTTTTTCTATTTACTTTAGTAGAAGATTATTCCACTATGAGTTCTGATATAATGTTACCACTGAATTCAAGTAGCACAATTTCTGTTAAGGTGACAGTATATTGTACTTCACTGTAAATGCTTAAAAAGATTTACATTTTCTAGGCCAAAACCAAATTTTGTTTTAATTTTAAAATAATTGTTAATTTGCAAAGTAGTCAATAATAAATATCATATTTTTCACCCAGATTTGACTTTCACTTGAAGTGTTCTTGGATTGTTATTTCAGGTTAGTAGATTTGGCTAAATTCCCTAAGGCTTTGTCAGCTGCAAGTGTTTTAATGAGTGTTAAGAGACAATTGTTGGAAGACAGATTGAAACATCATTCAATCAATCAAGAACATTATTCAATTTGTATTTATTTTACTAAGTTATTACTTAACTTTCAAGAAATTATTATATCTTCTCACATAGTGGTTTTAACATGTAATAGACGAGTTACTTGGAATTGAAAAATACGATATATTGATGATTTACTTTTGGCCAAACCCAAGCCATGTTACAAGTGAGAAACTTTCCTCTTAAACAGAAATTCCTTTTCGGTACCACTCAAATATGTTATTTGAAATGTTCTATTTAGCTATCTACTCATCAGTGGCTAAGAGCAAGAACTGTGTTTTCAGAATATGGGTCCTGTCAATTCATTTTGTAATCTGTGAACTTGGGGAAATTACTTAAACCTTCTTGTTATCAGCAGCATAAGACAGGAATCATAAATTTACCTTTTTAAATGGATGGGGTAAATAGACAATTTAGGTACAACTCTTAGAGTGGTACCAGGCATAATCATGTGCTGAATAAGTGTTACCTTCTATTGTTCTATCTGCCTATATAACTATCCTTCTGGGTTCTTGTCTAGCTACATTGATTTTGTAAAATCTTTTATAAGTTATGCTGTGATATCAAACAAGCTAGTTGCTTAAAATACATAATATCCACTCATTTCTCATTTACAAAATGTCCACTGTGGTTAGGGCAACCCGCCATAGATGCTATCCCCTATGTGGGCATATTATTTTAGGTTGCTTTGATCTGGGGCACCACTGTATGAATCCATGTAATGAACTCATAAGATCACAGTGGCATGGCAAGATATCTTAACTGCTTTCATCTAGAAATGGCATTCATACTTCAGATCACAGTTCATTAGTCAATGAAGTCATCTGGCTATGTCACACGTCAAGGTGACTAGAAGCTTCAGTCCTCTGACGTGCCCAGGTGGGAAAGAGAATTAGAAATATTGAAGAGCAGTAACAATATCTTTATCTTTATCTACTGATTCTTTACCTTTCTACGTAGAAATTAGAAGTGCCATACATTCTGAATCTTCCTCACTCAATTTGAGAGGAAGAAACTAAAATCTGGAAGGGAAAATTATTTATTTAGAGTAACGTGATATGCAAGTGACAGTACTAAGACTCATAAAAGGGATCTCCTTATCTTTAGTTGTCCATATTCTTTCCACTACAAAAAACACACAATAATTTCAATTGAATCCAGTGGGTAATAAATAACTATTTGGAGTCCGCAGAAATAGTAGGGCTTTAAAATGATCAAAACTACACAAAAGTTTTGGCAATAAGTATGGAGAAGAAAAGGTGGCCACAAAGAAAACTACAAATCTTATCGGAAATATCTAAGTAAGGAAAGCGTGGTAGCCAGTGTGAAAAATAGAATTCTCCAACGAGGTCTGATTCAGTCCAGGGCGTCTCTTCCCTGGGTGCTCGATCTTGGCTGTAGGTGTAGTGATTGCTTCTTATACCTGCTCTTTCTGTAACTTTACAGTTCTCTTTACATCTTACCAGCCAATTCCCTACCACTTTAATCTGTTCTTGTGGAGAATCATTCTTTGTATTAAACTTTCCCTTCTCAAATTTTGTGTGACTCTCTGTCATGATTAGACTCTGACTAATACACAGCAAAACCTAAATCAAATATATAGCTCTGCTTAGGCCAAATGCTTTCAAATTTCTGAAGATACTTACTCTCCTGTTTAATAGGTACATGAATAATAAACCCTCATATAAGAATTAAAGATAATATTATATACTTTAAAGCTTAATGTAAGTGCTTAATAAATGTTTCTTGAAGCTGAATCAGGAATTAAACCTGAATCTGAATGAGGTAATATGTATCTAGAAGGGTACTGAACTCAGATTATCAGAAGTTAAGGAAACCAGATTCAAGAGATTTGTTAACTAAAGAATAGGAATGTTTGAGATATAGAATTGTCAGCTAGATTAAATAATTTTACATTTTTACTTGGTTGTATTATAGTTGAGAACAGCAAACAATGGAATGCAGAAAGATCCAATAACGAAAGAGACTCTGAAGATGCCAGAAGAGGGTAAGTGTGAGAAGGAATGTTCTCTGGGTAATATCTATGATTATAAAGGTCACATTAATTAATGTGATATATTTTATGCAAATACAATTTAAATAAATGGAAAATTGTGATAAGAAAGATATTAACGTAAATACTAAGCTATATATCAACATTGTGCCTTTTCAAAGCAAAATTCAGTTTATGATTCTGGGAAAATTAAAGGCATGATATATTAACAATTTGCTATTAATTGCCTAATGGAATTCCAAGAAATAGTAATGAAAGCTAATATTGTTATATATTCAAATTTTATCATAATTTTTGTAGTATTAATATTTAAAGAATAATAACTTTAATTGAATATTTGTTACACTAAGATAGGAAGGAGATTGTTAGCCATTCTCATAAATTTTCGTGTTAGCATTTTGTGAGTACTCATGTACTGCTTATAGACTGGATTTGGTTATGAATATATGTGTGAAAATCAGTGTTTGAAAACATCACTATAGCTTTTTGCTCTAAATTTGCACAGCAGCTTAGAGAGGAATAAGTGCATGAGATATCTGCAATTTTAGACCTTCTGCACTTCAAATTATTGCACAGCAAAAACTCCTATAGGAGCTGGAGAAACATAATTATTTCACAGTTGATGTAACTTAAAAACAGTTGAAGAAATTCAGCTCCCATTTCTCAGCAAACTGAAAAATGAACCTTTTTGTGGCACCAATTCTAATATTCATGTCTCCAGAACGGTATTTTTTACGTCATTGTTAAGAACTAACCTGAGTTACGTCTCTGGGAATTTATTAAGAAATAAAGCAAAAGGGTAAACAATGACAATTAATAACCAATACTACCTCTGAAAGTTGCATTAAAAACAGGATATTTTTATGATAATCAATACATTATTTTTCTGCTTATTTTTTATGGTAAAGTTATATTGCTTATATTTTACACTAGAGATAGTAATAACTTGCTCCTCACTTACAGTTCCTTCTTAGCAAAAACACTGCCTTCCTGAAGTACTCCATCACACTATCGCCTTCACCACTGTAGAGTGCTAACTCGGCCACTCTGAACTAATTAGCTTTCACTTCCCAAATGTGAATTTTGTCTGCAAAGATCCAAGCTCAAAAGTTGATGCACACTCACAGCCTAACATCCTATATTGGGCTGTCATAACAGGTATTTCCACATAGGGGAAGATGCCTGGAATTCAGTTGCTTGGGGTGGTAAGTAAAACAGTGTGTAGGAAGACCCAGAGGAGAGAAATGGAGGAAACATCAGCTGCACTCATCTAGCGGTAAAGTTTTCTGCAGACACATTTTTGGAATAGCACTTATACTTTCCTTCTTGAGGCATTATTTCTGAATGAGTTTTAGTTCTTCGGAACCAAATAATCACAAAATAATCTGAATATAAGACATGTTTGAAAAATGCTTTAGGGACCTCACCAATTTGATATTCTTTCTTAAAGAAATCTAGTAGGAAAAATAGAAAGAGTTTAATACATATACGATTTGCATATTTGTAACATATGCATTCTAACAATGAATGCTACAGGGTTCAATACCCTTCATTTTCATTCACATCTGTGATGCATTTTCACATTTGCCCTCCCCTACAGATTTCGCTTAACACATAGACTAGGACAGGAAATAAGAACAAATCCTTACGTAGAAATGTTTTATGTAAATTGAAGACCCCAAAAGACAAAGAAAAATATCCTAAAACACCTTAATGCTTTCTTAAGCCTTTCTTCATAAGCTGATCTAATCATAATTTTCCCTGTCACAGTTCATGGTAACACCTAACACCACCCTTCCAGATTCAGAGGACCAAAGTAGACAAAACAAAACAAAACAGGAAAGCAGAACTATGCTTGCCTTGTCTCCTTACCCTCTTACTGCAACGTCACAGAATCCATCAATCAGATAAATCAATAAGACAATTTCCATATTCAGTTTGATTACTCCTCAATTACTTTGATTACTCACTTCCACAATTACCATTCTGTTTCAATCCCATTATTTCTCCCTAAAATAATTACAATAGCCCCCTATTTGGTCAATCTTCTTCCTCACCTTTGTCTTTTCTAAATATAATAGTAGATTGGTTCCACTGAAATGTGTCAGGTCATACTACTGCTCTGCACAAAACTGTCTAATGATTTAGCATCAAATTTTCATTTAAAACTAAGTATTTTTTAAACTGTTTGCAAGGTCTGACATGATCTAGCCTTGTCATTTATCATCTTGGATCTGGGACTTGAAAAATAATAAATTTCATGTGGCTTTAGATATAACTGTAAATTTCCTCATATCTAAAATATATATAATATTTCAATATTTTTAATTTAACTTAGGGTTCATTGGGTCATGTTATATTAATTTCTATCAAATTCCGTACTGTACTATATATTTAAAAGAATTCAAAATTAAAATAAATTTTAAATGCAAAATGCTATCTTTAACTTTGGTTGATGGAAAAATAAATCAACAATGTTGTTTTAAAACCAAGTATATATTTTATTAAAAGAAAATTGAGGGCTCAGCCCACTGGTGTAGTGGTTAAGTTCCTGTGCGTTGCTTTGGCGGCCCCAGGTTCACTGGTTCAGATCCCTGGTGTCGACCTACACCCTGCTTATCAAGCCATGCTGTAGCAGGCATCCCACGTATAAAGTAGAGGAAGATGGACACAGAGGTTAGCTCAGGGCCAGTCTTCCTCAAAAAAAAAAGGAGGGGGGAGGAAATTGAAGTATTCATACAAATAGGGAAATTAAATTTAAGTACAGTGAAAAGCGCAAAACCAAGAGGGTAAAATCTGAAGAGGATCTTATAGGAAAGCGCTAAAACTTATGAGTGTTATAATAAAATTAATTGGCAACCACTGTGGGCAATAAAGCAAAGTAAAGGACCATTCCTTCACTTTGATGGTTCCCGTAAAGGGAAACATTTCTTTACACGGCACTTAACCAACGTTGTGGGTTATTGAGTTAAATGTTTTGGCTGAAATTCAGGGAAAGATAATTTCCTAATCATTAATAACTCTGGATTTCTAGGAGCTAAGATGAGGGTGATGAAGTTTCATGCTTCAGGTAAGTAGCAATTTTACATTGACTACAAATTCATATTCGACTTCTCCTATGTCCCAGATTCTCTAATTCAAATGCAGTGAATATATGAAATTTGTTTTCATTACCCTCATAGTCATTCTTCTTTCCTTACCTCCTCTCTCACTCACACAATCATTTTTGTTGGGTTATTCATGCTAAACTAATCCTATGGAACTATTTCCACTTTTGATACAATGACATGTACTATGGTAATTTCTTCTTCTAACCACATTAACCACTACTTGAGATTGAAAGTACAGGGATTGTACTGGTATGATTCTTCTTCAGAGAGAAATACTTTATTATAATGTGCTACTTTGGAGAAACTAAATTTATCATGGGTAAGATTCATTTAAAAGTTCACAGACTATAAAATCAAACATCTGTGTTTGACACTTAAATCTGCCTCCTTCATTTTGCATGTTTTCAGGGAATATCTAGATTTACTAAACTTCCATTTACTAGTCTATAAAATAGACACTGGTCTGATCAGGTGGTTGTAGCTTCTGGTTCATGTATCTAAGTTGCCAGACACATGCTAGGAATTCAATAAGTGGTGTAAATCATTGGATATGTATCTTTTATTTTCTTTCTCCAATAATACTTTTACTTAAACATCAAAAACTCTTTTCCGTTATGTTCCAAATAATAAGGAAATATGTTCTTTTAGTAGTGAGGAAGAAAATAATTAATGTAAAATAGGAATAAATATGCTGTTGGCTTTTAAGATGTACTATTGCAGTGACTAGTGGAGGATTACTGACAGATACTAAGGGAACTCATCGGGTCTTTCCTTGGGCTGTGCCATCATATCCAAATATTTCCCCTAGTAGTAGCAGTTTCTGCTTATGTGGGTAACAGCAAACACACAGAGTTTGGTAGCAATTGTGTCTTGACAGTGATTTTTTGTGTGACCTTTGATGAATTATTTGAACTTTTTATATGTCAAGTCTTATCACACATGAATGAGAATTGTACTACCTATCTTAAGAATTGCTGTAAGAATTTAAAGAGGCAATGCATTGGGCCCATTTCCCAAAAATAAAGTAGTTTAATTTTGTTTGTTTACTTCTTTTTCATTTTGAAGCAATCATCTTCAATTAGCTACATCCCTCCCTCAGTAATTCTATTCTTTGTGATTTTTTTTTTCTCATTTGAAGTCTTGATATATGATGCCACTTGATCTATCTTACTTTTAAAAACCACAGCTGAGATTATGTCTACATTATCAGGATACAGAAATTGGACATAACTAATAGATATTCAACAGATTACTACACATGGTTGTTTTATTGTCTTAGAATTACTGGCTTCCTTGCATTCTCTTGAAGAAATATTAAACACTTTTCGATAAATGCATCTCTTCTGGTTTTTCCAGGAATGCGGTCTCTTGTGTTCCTATATTAGAAGCACTTAGATCATACTCTCAATGAATATCTTTACACTTTATGGCATTTGCTTTATAGCTCATATTTGAAATCATTGTTTTCTTTATTCTTTTCTTTTTACAAAATGACTTAGCAACTATGGACTTCTTCTACTCAAACACTCTTATAAAAGAACTTTTGGTGAATTTCAGTTTTTTATTTCTGTTGGTGTTATTTTGGTTTTCTTTTTTTAGTGAGAAAGCCTGGTCCTGAGCTAACGTCTATGCCAATCTTCTTCTATTTTGTATGTGGGATGCCATCACAGCATGGCTTGAGGAGCAGTGCGTAGGTTCCCACCCAGGATCCAAACCTGCAAACACCAGGCTGCGGAAGTGGAGCATGTGAACTCAACCAGCACGACACTGCACTGGCCCCTTATTTCTGTTGGTTTTAATTACTCTCGTTAAATTGATGTCCAAAATCTCTCAGGGCAAGTTTTCTAAATGCCAAATAATCAAATTTTCAGTGAATTCATGTGTAAACATGCCCTCCAAATGTTGAATATTCAGATCATCTTATATAATACGGAAAATGACTAAGAAAATTTCATTTATCTCTTAGTAAAGTGTTAAAACATAACATTAATTAAAATTGTAACTAACATTTATTGCATGATGAATCTTTTTCAGACTATGGTTTATGTATATTTATACGTATAATCCTCATAACAACTCTATAATGTAGTCACTGGTGTCATCTTAATTTTACAGATGAAGAATCTGAGACCTGAAAAGATTAAATAATATGTTCAATATGATGAGTTTCTTAGGTGACA
This sequence comes from Equus caballus, assembly GCF_041296265.1. Lineage (NCBI taxonomy): Eukaryota > Metazoa > Chordata > Mammalia > Perissodactyla > Equidae > Equus > Equus caballus. The sequence goes on along the minus strand of NC_091702.1, from coordinate 8,773,101 downwards.
AATCAGGAATCTGATCCAAGATCATGTTTCCAGAGCCAATAGTCTAAATCATCAGACATTTTTGTTCCTAGTAAGGGTGAAGAAGTTTTAATATTTTAAAATTTGCTGAGTTATTTTGTGTTATGGTAACACAATATAAATATAAATGTTCAGAGTGAACATTAAAATATTTTAAATTCATATTCAGCTGTGTAGCCAGATAAAACTAATTAAAACATTTATTTTAGCCTTTCAGTCTTCTTATTAATAATGATGAGCACCACTTGCTGAGTATGTATAATATGAAAGCCACTGACTGAAGACCTTTACATACATTGTCTCATTTAATATACATACATGCCATATATGATATAGGTAACACTGTTTCTTCCTATATTGTAAAATACTGAGAAAGTATCAAGATTAAAAATATGACACCTGATTAATCTTATTAAGACCAAAATTTTACTGTCATATCTGGATTATTTTACCTTAAACTTTTGCATATACATATATATGTATGTGTCTATGTATTCATATTTCTTCTGTCTGTATGTACTTTAGCAACTCTCCATTTCCCTAACATATTTAAACATATAAAACACTGAAAACACTTCTTTACACCAAATAAATATATTTACAAGCACTGTCTTTTGCAAAGCTTCTCTAGTTAACAAGTGAATGCAAGAAGTATGGATGATGGATAACTATCTCCAAAGCTATTAATCATGAAAACACAGCATATAACAAAGTAAGTGTTCAATCATCATGCTTAAAACAGTAACCCAATTCTAAGAAACAGTATTTGAGTTCCATCAAGATTGGATTCAAATTCCTGATTTCACACCAACCTCTTTGTCGACAGATCATCCTCTCAATTGCCAATTTATCCAGAATCCTTCTCCAGGGCTTCTAGTTTTCCAGGATAGTTTGTGCCTACAGGGGGTCCACCCACCCACCATCTGCCACGTCAAGTTTTCTCTATTCATTACTTAAGAAAAACAACTTGTACAATTAAAAACAAAGTGTTCTGTTCAAATTAGGATATCTTGACACATGGTGTTTGCTTGGATTTACAAATATGAGATCCTATGGTACCCATATTCTAGAATTTGAGTAAAAATTAAAATTCAAAGTAAATTATCTTAAAACCACATAAATCAAATGTACAAAAATTTAAGAAAAATAGTGAGGAGAAAACATAAGTCCATATAAGGCATGATCAAGTGGAGATTTGAAATGTTCTTGAAAAATAAATATAATGTATAAGCTTTTTTTAAATCGAGGAACACACTTCTTGACCATTTTGACAAGTGCGATCTAGATTTTTACACAGCAATTCAAGTAAAGTTTTATTTTAGACACCACACATAGAGACATTTAAAAAATTCAAAACATTAGAAACACAAGTATAAAAATAACACACTGAGCTGCCACATGAGGCATTTTTATTTGAGAACATATATCAAAGTAGCAATGCCTCTGTAGATAGAAAATCATAAGTATTCTTGAGCTGTGCTCAATTAACTGGTTTGTACAGATTTTAAGGTATTTGACCCAGCAAAACACTTTGACATTGGAAGGCCACAGTTTCTTGGTTTCTCAGATTGAGAAGAAAACTCTTGGTATCATTTAAACATTAGAATCTAAGAATATTTGACTCCACACCAGAACCCAAGAACAGTTGGCTACCGAATACAAAGGCGTATAAGAAACCTCCTTGAATGTTCACTCTCAAAGCTGGAATGAGACTGATATTCCACATGTCAGATTCTTGCTTGGTAGCAATTTTGAGCAAGACTCCTGCTGGAGTGATGCCCAAGGAAATATAAACAAAACAGAATCCCCGCCCTCTAGTGTATCAAACGTAAATGCCTGCAACCCTAATCAGGCCATGAGGGTCATGCTGCTCAGTGGAGAAACAAAATATGATGAGATTAGGGAGTTCAAGATACTGATTCTAGAGATACGGATTCTACCTTAAATTTTCTCATTTTTAGATATTTAAATATTTTATTGCACTATTTATTGCCTATGCGTAATTTCAGAAATTAGTATGCTTTCATATTTAATCATTGTTGTTACTCCTGATTTATACCTAAAACACAGATCTATATAGTATATCCCAAATTAATATTTTAAATTATTTAATTGAACCAGGATTTGACTTTTAGAGTTACATTTTCAAATTTGTGTTAAAACATAGATTTCTACCTAAGCTCTACAATGCATGTAACATTAAATACTCAGTTATAAATGATAATAAACTTCGAGTTGCTGACAGGTTATAGAAGGTAGCAATGTATTTTTGTCTTTGGTTTTAGACGAAAAAGCAAGTTTAAAACACATTCTCAAAAATTCTCACAAATAATTTACACTAATAAATATTCATTTCAACATTTATAATTCTTAGGAAGGATAAGAAGAGAAGACGTGAATAAAGAACTTTCGTTCTAAGGTGTATTAAATGTTTTATTCTCCACCAGCCCTCATTTCTCCGAAAGAGTGATTAATTTTATCATACATTGTTTATACAGAAACATGAAACAAATGATTGAGAACTAAAAGATTGCATTATTAAGAGAACAGCATGCTGCAAAGAACTTGGGTCTGGAATTTGACCGAAGTGCATTCAACTTCCAGCTCGTTGTCCAGCCCTGAGAAGGTCAACAGATCGCTTATCCGTCATCCAACTATGGCATCTGATCTATAAATTGATAAGAATAATAGCTGACAGGTTTTTTGAGGGTATTTTATCTGACTCATTGACGCATATAAATAACACAAAATATGCTTGTTGTTTATTATAATTCTCCTTAATAGACCTGATAATTGTTATCATTGTAGTATTCTATTTATGTTCTTAAATTTGTAGTTACTCTCTGTAGTTTAAGGTCAAGCTGAAAAAGTCAAAATAGGTAGAAAAGAAGCTAATTCAGCATAATGAAATATATTGTTTGAGGTTATTTAATGTACTTCTCACTGAAATTACAGCTTCAGTAAAGTAATAATATAATGCAGATTTTTAAAAATTAAATGCATATCCTGACTTAGAAAGATAGAGATCTATCAATGTCTTCAATGTGTCAGCTTACGCTATTCATCTATATACACCTGAGGCTAAACCATTCCTATGTTTCTCCAAATATACTTTTATTGTTATTGCTTATCATTACAACTTAGAATTACCTTCCCAACGTTGTCAAAACACCAAAAATATTTTTTATTTTCTCTTTTAATTGAAGTAATCAAAATAAAGAATTTTATGACCACAAAAAAAGCTTTTTAGATAAGAAAAGATGTTTTATACTATTCATGTGCATTTGAAGTACCATCTGACTATTCTGGTAGTTTTGAATATCTATAACTAGATAAACAAAGACTAAGTTTGCATTGTGAATCTGTCAGTATATTTTGAATTGAAACAACATAAGAATGTAAGAACTGAGGAAAAATAATTGGTGCAGAAGTTGAAGAAGAATAAATGCTTTATCACTAGTACTTACGCTCACGTATTGCATGACAAAATGAAGAAGAACAAAGGCTGAATGTAGAATTAGTTTTTCTCTTTTTTTCTATCAAGAAAACAATTATGGAGGGAACACCTTATATGCATAAGTTGTACAACCAACTCAGACAGGCCAGGGAGTATATGTGCTATTTTTTATACGATCTCAGAAGGCATAAATACATATAAGTTAGTAACATCAGCTTATTCTCTTACATAAGGGTTCTCCCCATCTAAGCAATTAGATGGTATGATTAAGACAAAGTTGACAATGAGTATGAAGTGTACACAGACACACAGAAATATATATATTTTATACTGTACATAATATATAATTTAATTTTATATTATATATTTATTTTACAAACATTTGGGATTGTAAATGTCTATGCAATTGCTTACAAATTGTATTACATGATAAAACATTAATATATCAAAATGCATATTTCCAGTAAATGTAATACAGCACATCAATGAAATGAAAGATAGAAATCACATGATCGTCACAATAGACATAGAAAAAGCATTTGACAAAATACAACATCCTTTCATGAGAAAGGCCTTTAACAGATCAGGTATAGAAGGGACATACCTCAACATAATAAAGACCATATACAACAAACCTGCAGCTAACATTATACTCAGTGGAGAAAAAATGAAATTATTTCCTCTAAGAAACAATACAAGGATCTCCATTCTCACCACTCACATTCAATATAGTACAGGAAGTCCTACCTAGAGCAATTAGGCAAGACAAAGAAATAAAAGGCATCCAAATCAGAAAGGAAGAAGTAAAATTGTCACTGTTTGCTGATGATATGATCTTATATATAGAAAACCCTCAAAACTCAGCCCCAAAATGGTTGTAATTAATTAACAATTTTGGTAGAATGGCAACATACAAAATCAACATACACAAATCAATTGCATTCCTTTACATTTATGATTAAGCATCTGAAAACGAAATAAAGAAAACTATCCCATTCACAATAGCATCAAAAACAATAAAATATTTGGGAATAAATTTAACCAAGGAAATGAAAGATTCGTACAATGAAACTACAAGACTCTGCTGAAAGAAATTGAAGAGACACAAACAAATGAAAAGACATCCCATGTCCATGGGTTGGAAGAATTAATACTGTTAAAATGGCCATACTATTCAAAGCCATCTACAGATTCAATGCAGTCCTCATCAAAATACCAAAGGCATTCTTCACGAAAATAGAGGAAACAATCATGAAATTTGCATGGTACCACGAAAGACCCTAAATGGCCGAAGAATCCTGAGAAAAAGGAACAAGGCCAGAGGATCACACTTTTGGATTTCAAACCATCCTACAAAGCCATGTTAATAAAACCAGTGTAGTACTGGCACAAAAACAGACATATAGACCAATGGAACAGAATAGATGACCCAAAACTAAATCCCAGTATATCCAGAAAACTAATATTCAACAGGAGAGCCAAGAATACCCAATGGGGAAAGGATAGTCTCCAATAAAAGGTGCTGGGGAAACTGAAGAAACACATGCTGAACAATGAAATTAGACCCCTATCTCACACCACTCACAAAGGTTAATTTGAAATGGATCAAAGACTTAAATATGAGGCCTGATATCATAAAACTCCTAGAAGAAAATGCAGGGAAGCAACTCAGTGATATTGGTCTTGGCAGTAAGTTTTTAAACACAACACCAAAAGGACAAACAACAAAAGCAAAAATCAACAAATGGGACTACATCAAATCAAAGGCATCCACAAAGCAAAAGAAACAATCAACAAAATGAAAAGACAACCTACAGAATGGAAGGAAATCTTTTCAAGCCATATATTTAATAAGGATTAATATCCAAAATATGCAAAGAACTCAGTCAACTTAATAACAAAAAACACTCAGAAAATTTGATTTTTAAAAATGGGCAAAAGATCAAAATAGACATTTTTCAAAAATAAAAGTGGCCAACAGACACATGAAAAGATGTTCAACATCACCAGTCATCAAGGAAATGCAAATCAAAACCACAGTGAGACATCACCTCACACCTATTAGAATGGCTACCATCAAGAAGACAAGAGACAACAGGTGCTGGCAAGGATGTGGTGAAAAGGGAACCCTTATACATAGGTCTTGGGAATGTGTATTGGTCCAACTACGATGACAAACATAATGGAAGGTCTTCAAAAAGTTAAAAATAGATCTACCATATAATCCAGCAATTCCACTTCTGGCTGTACACCCAAATGAAATGAAAACAGCATTTTGATGAGATATATGCATGCTCACGTTTATCGCAGCACTGTTCACAATAGCTAAGATATGGAAACAACCCAAATGCCCATCATGGATGAATAGACAAAAAAGAAGTGGTACACATACACAATGGAATATTGTTCAGCCATAAGAAAGGAGGATATCCTTCCATTTGCCACAGCTTGTATAAACTTTAAGCACACCAAGCTAAGCAAGATGTCAGTCACAGAAAGACAAGTACTGTAGGATATCACTTATATGAGGAATCTAAAAAAGGTTAAACCTCTAAAAAATAGAGTAAAAGGGTGGCCTACCCAGGGAAGGGGGGATAAGACTGATGGTATTTAAGTGTACAAACTTGAAATGAGTAGTAAATCAGCCATCGAGATCTAATGCACAGTATAATGAATATAGACAATAATATTGTAAAAGAAAACGTAGATTTCATCAGCACTGAATTAATAGTATGCTGAATCTTTTAACTAATAAAGCAAATAATGTAGTTTAAATAAATATGATTTATAATAACCCAAACCAGGTGCTTTAAAGAAAAGGAGAAATGCAAAATATTTTAAGAAAATTATTAACTATTTTTGAATTAGTACTCTTTTATTATACACATCATGTTTATAAATATTTTTGGATTGCAAATTGCTGAAAAATGCAGTCTTGTGTGTGCAGTCTTTTGACCTTTGCATGGCCCTGTAATGGGCCTGGAACATTTCCTTGCAAAAGAGATGGTGAGCCCTCACAGCATTTGCTAGACATAGGGCCTTGCTTGAGAGTCTCTTTCCCTATTCCAGGCTTGATGTGCTTCTTTGTCTTGCTTAAGCTTGTGCTTCAGATAGCTCTCAGGCACAGTCCCAGCCTTCGGTATGTGAACCCCACCAGGGAAGGATGGGATCCTTTGCTTGCAGCAGGAGGGGGGCTGCTTGCAGACCATCACACTGTGTTGGCAGTGGGGCAAGACCTGCTGGCCACTGGGGACCCAGGCTCATTGTACAAGCTGATCTCACTCTGTCTCTTCCCAGTGTGAGTAAAGCACTGTTCCATCACCAGTTCCTGGTGACTTTTACCTTTCTTGGTGACCCCAAACCATGAAGTGAGTTGACATCCTGGGATTGCTGCTCCTGCTGGAGTGGGACTCCTCCTCTAAAAGTGACAAAAGGTGTCACTTGCTGAACACAAATACTACAAATATGTGTAGTATTAAACAGGAATACTTTGAAAAAGGCAAGATGTTTCTCCTTTCAAAAGTTTAAGAACATTATAACATCTACTTTAGAATATCTTCTGGATTTACTATTATTTGAACCAAGGTTAAAAACATGATATATGAAAGTAGTTCATTTTAACAAAAATAATTTTTGGTTTATATTTATATTTTCCAATTAATCTATGTAAAATTTAATCTGTATTTCACACATTATAAAAAGAGAATATTCTGAGCTAGTTTATTACTTAGATCTATATTAGATATAGAAAATAATTTGTCTAAATTTCCCTCTAGGAATATTACTTAAAAATAGTAAAAATTAATAAAAATTCTCAATTTACTATTTTTCTTTAACATGAATACATTCGTTTAATGCCTATTAAGAACCTTGGAAAGTAAAGATGGCAAATTCAAGTTGAATTCCTTAAAGGAAAAAAAGGAAAGATAGTTAAATATAAATTAGGAGGTATATGAAGCAAATTTCCATAATTTTACAGTTCTGCAACTATTGTTTAAAAATAAGGTAGAGATTTTTATGGAATAGCCATGATCTTTTTCCTGGCTCTGGGTTGTGGAAATTTGATAAGAAATAATAGTAATGAGAAAAATACAGATAATGAAACCTTGCTCAACTGGTTCAATTATAACATCTATATTTTCAATGATTTATCACTTGTATGTGGACTCTAAAAAAGCTGAACTCATAGAAACAGAGAGTAGAATGGTGGTTACCAGGTGCTGGGGGGGGGGATAGGGAGAGGCTGCTAAAATGGCACAAACTTCCAGTTAGATGATGAACGAGTTCTGGGGAGATAACGTACAGCACTGTGATTGTAGTCAACAATGCTGTATTATATACTTTAAAGTTGCAAGAGACTAGATCTTAAATTTTATCACCACAAAAATATAATCATGTGACGTGAAACAGGGTATGAGCTAACCCCACGGTGATAATCACATTACAATGTATAAATGCCTTCAATCAACACGTTGTACACCTTAAATTTACAAAATGTCATACGTCAATTATATCTCACTAGAAAAAGAAAGAAAAGAATGTATTTCAAGTTGCCTTGATGTTACATATAACCTATTGTTTCAGAAATAAAGTATATTTTAACAATAAAAGCCCCAAAAGCTCTGAACTTTGATACTGCAGTTCTCCATATGCTCTATGGTTATTTTATCTTTATTGATCCTTGAAAAATTTTCACTGCAAAGTTGTGTATTATTAATAGTTACTAATTATAATAATTAATTGCAGCAATTAATAGTAAATGTCTTCCACTCAAAATAAATCACATTTCATAGTATATTAAGAATAAAAACTGGAGTGACATCAGCAACATGGCAGAGTTAAACGTTCCCTTTGTCTCTCCCCATTTTTAACTATCACTAAATGGACATTCACTGACCAATGGTGGAATCCTATGAAGCACAAGAGGATGCCTGAGAGACACACCCAGCTCTACACCTGAGGTTGGATGGACTGGCCACCCAGTAAGTGGCAGAGATAGGTGAGCACTCCCTGCTCTCCCCTGGTAGCCCTGTGCTTGCAGACAAATACTTTCCACCTGGTACAAGTGAGCAGAAAGTGGAAACATGCACAGGGGTGACAGTAGGAGGAGTCAGTGGCAGGCTTTAGCCCACTCATGATCACTTTCCTAGTGGGGAGGGGGAGCCTGCCATGCACCTGTGGCACCAAGGAGTTTCCCTAGCTCAGTCCCAGCAAAGAAGCCCCACACACCAAGCACATTGGCCCATGAGCAGAGGCCCAGATCTGCATGCTGGGGCAAGCACACTCTAGGCCTGTGCAGGCACCCATAGTACTGCTGAACCCCAAAAGAGGAAACATGTCCTGGGGTGGCTGTGGGAAAAGGCAGTGGCAGCCATTATCCCACTCACGATCACTTTCCCAGCAGGGAGAGGGAGCCCACTAAGCACCTATGGCACTAAGGAGTGGCCCAAGCTTGGTCCCAGTGAAGAAGCCCAGTCCATCAAGCACAGCTCCCCAGACCACAAGCAGAGGGTCAGCAGGTCAAAATGCTGGGGAAAGCACACTCCGGACCTGCACAGGCACCCATAGTCCTGCTAAGCACCAAAGGAGGGAGCATGTCCTGGGGTGGCTGTGGGAAGAGGCAGTAGCAACCGTTGGCCTGCACGTGATCACTTTCCCCATGAGGAGAGGGAGACCACCGTGCCACTGAAGTGCCAAAAAGTGGCCATAGATCAGTCCAGTAGGAGGCCCACCTGCCAAGCACAGTCCACACAACAGCCTGAACCCACTCCAGGCCAGGGCAAGTGCCGACACTACCCCCACAGCTTCCAGCAGAAGGGGTGGTGGCCAGAAATTCTTCTTCTGCTTCCCCCTAGCAGTAACAGGTGGAATCTGCAACCTAATAATACCACAATTGCCCTGACAAAAAATTAGTTGGTCAAACACCATGAGAAAATTCAGCAATAATTTAGACCAGAAGGAAAATTACAATTCTTCAGAAATCAACCCTGAAGGCACAGAGATTTACAATCTAAATGACAGAGAATTAAAAATCTATCTCATAAGAAACTCAATGATTTACAAGAGAACTCCAAAAGACAATATAATGAGATCAGAAATAAAATGAATATCTTCAGTAAAGAGCTTGAAACTATAAAAAAGAATCAAGCAGAAATCCTGGATATGAAAAGCATAATTAGTGAAATAAAAAATAATCCAGAACCCTTAAGAAATAGAGCAGATGTTACAGAGGAAAGAATTAGTGATTTAGAGGATAAAAATATAGACATTCTACAGGTGGAGGAGGAGACAGAACCAAGATATTTTAAAAATGAACAAATTCTTCAAGAAATATCCCACTCAACTAGGAAAAGCAACAAAAGGATTATAGGTATTCCAGAGGGAAGAGAGTGAAAAAGGAACAGAGAGCTTGTTTGAACAAATAATACCTGAGAACTTTCCCAATTTAAAGGAGTTTCCAGATTTAAAAGTATATGAAGCTAATAGAGTATGTAATCACACCAATGCTGAAAGACTTTATCCAAGGCATAAATAGTAAAAATGGCAAAAGCCAATGACAAGGAAGAAATATTAAGAGCAGCAAGGCAGAAGAAAATAACTTTATATAAAAATAACCAATGAAACTTTCATTCAGATATGATAGAGAAATAAAACCTCTTGCAGATAAACAAAAGCTGAGGAAGTTCATTGCCACTAGACTTCCCCTACAAGAAATAATTAAAGATGCCCTCACACTGAAACAAAAAGCCAAAGTCTACAAAGCTCTGAGCAAGGAGATAAATAGACAGAAAACTGCAGCTCTCTGTCAGAACAGAGAGGCAAAGACTGAATTATAAATTAAATGAGAAAGGGAAAGAAAACATCAAGAGTAATGGTAAACGCTTCAACATAGTCACAAACTCACATCATAAAAAACAGAGAAATTTGTAACAATAACTCAGAAGTGGAGAGGAAAGGGAAGGAACCTGCTTAGGTTAATGGAGATAACAGGCTATGAGAAAAGGGACTATCTCATCAATGCTATCTTTTATACAATCCTCACAGTAACCACTAAACAAAAATCAGAGAAGAAGCCACAGTTCATAAAAAGAGAGAAAATGGAGAAAAACGTCTTCAGAAAACTACTGAAATGAAATGGTAGTCAGGAATACAAAGAAAGAGAAACAACAAATAAAGAGAACAACCAGAAAACAAGAGATACAATGGTAGTATTCAGTGCTCATATATCAATAATGACTCTAAATGAAAATGGATTGATTCTCCAATCAAAAGATGTAGAGTAGCTGGAGGGATTAAAAAATAAGACCAAACAATGTGCTGCCTCCAATAAACATATCTCAGCTCTGAAGACAAACATAGGCTTAGAGTGGAGGGATGGAAGATAATACTCTAAGCTAATGGCAAACAAAAGGAAGTAGGAGTTACCATATTTACATCAGACAACGCATTCTTCAAGTTGAAAAAGGCAATCAGAGACAGAGTGGGGCAATATGTAATGATGAAAGGGACATTCCACCAAGAGCTCATAACACTTATTAATATATATGCACCTAATACAGGGACCCCAAAGTATATAAAGCAATTATTAACAGACCCAAAGGGAGAAATTAACAGCAACACAATAGTAGTAGGGGCCCTCAACACCCCACTTACATCAATGGACAGATCATTCAAACAAAATGTCAACAAGGAAATAGTAGATTAAAATGAAACACTTGATCAAATGCACTTAATAGATATATGGGGAGCATTCCATCCAAAAACAGCAGAATATAAATTCTTCTCAAGTGTACATGGATCATTCTTAAAGAGAGACCATATGTTGGGAAACAAGGCAAGCCTCAATAAACTTAAGAAGATTGAAATCACCCCCAATCATCTTTTCTGACCACAATGCTATGAAGCTAGAAATCAATCATGAGAAAAAAACTAGGAACGTCAGAAATATGTGGAGACTAAATAGCATGCTATAGAACAACCATTGGATCAATGAGGAAATCAAAGGCAAAATTAGAAAATACCTGGAGACAAACGAAAATGAAAATACAACATACCAACTCCTATGGGATGCATCAAAAGAGGTCATAAGAGGGGAATTCATAGCAATACAGGCCCATGTCAACAAGCAAAAAAAATTTCAAATAAATAACCTTAAAATGCACCAAAGAGAACTAGAAAAAGAAGAACAAACAAGCCCAAAGTCAGCAGAAGGAGGGAAATAATAAAAATCAGAGCAGAAATAAATGGAATCGAGACTAAAAATGAAAAACAGTAAAAAGGATCAATGAAACTAAGAGCTGGTTCTTTGAGAAGATAAACAAAATTGACAAATGCTTAGCCAGACTCACCAAGAAAAAAAGAGGGAAGGCTCAAATAAATAAAATTAGAAATGAAAGAGAAGAAATTACAACAGATATTGCAGAAATAAAAAGGGTCATTAGAGAATACTATGAAAAACTATATGCCCACAAATTGGATAACCTAGAAGAAATGGATAAATTCTTAGACTCATACAACCTCCCAAAACTGAATCAAGAAGAATTAGAGAATTTGAATAGACCAAACACAAGTAATCAAAAACCTCCCAAAAAATGAAAGTCCAGTACCAGATGGCTTCTCTGGAGAATTCTAACAAACATTCAATGAAGGCTTAATAACTATCCTTCTCAAACTATGTAAGAGAATCAAAGAAGATGGAACGCTTCCTAACACTTTCTATGAGGCCAAAATTACCCTGATAACAAAACCAGGTAAGGACAGCACAAAGATTGACAAACCAAATACAGTAATACAATAAAAAGACCTTTTACCATCATCAAGTGGTATTTATTCCAGGGATGCAGGGATGAGATTCCTGGATGGGTCTCAACATCTGCAAGTCAATCAATGTGATACACCACATTAACAAAATGAATAAAAAATCACATGATCATCTCAATAGATACAGAGAAAACATTTGGCAAGATACAGCATCCATTTATGATAAAAATTCTAAAGAAAATGGATATAGAATAAAAATACCTCAACATAATAAAGGCCATATATGACAAACCCACAGCTAATATCATTCTCAGTGGAGAAAAACTGAAAGCTAGCCCTCTAAGAACAGGAACCAGACAAGGATGCCCACTGTCACCACTCTTATTTAACATAGTATTTGAAGTCCTTAGCCAGAGCAATCAGGCAAGAAAAAGAAAGAAAAGGGATCCAAATTGGAAAGGACAAAGTGAAACTCTCACTATTTGCAGACGGCATGATTTTATATATAGGAAACCATGAAGAATCTACTAAAATAGTTTCAGAAATAATAAATGAATACAGTCAAGTCGCAGTATACAAAATCAACATACAAAAATCAGTTGTGTTTCTATACGCTATCAATGAAGAAGAAGAAAGAGAAATTAAGAATACAATCCCATTTACAATTACGACAAAAAGAATAAAATACCTAGGAATAAACTTAAACAAAGAGGTGAAAGATCTGTACACCAAAAACTATAGAGCATTGTTGAAGGAAATTGAAGAAGACACAAAGAAATGGAAAGATATTCCGTGCTCTTGGATTTGAAGAATTAATATAGTTAAAATGTCCATACTTCCTAAAGCAATCTATAGATTGAAAGCAACCCTGATCAAAGTTCCAAAAACATTTTTCACAGAAATAGAACAAAGAATCGTAAAATTTATATGGAACAACAAAACACTATGAATTGCCAAAGGAATCCTGAGGGAAAAGAAGAAAGCTGGATGTATCACACTCCCTGATTTCACAATATACTACAAAGCTATAGTAACCAAAACAGCATGGTACCGGCACAAAAACAGACACACAGATCAATGGAAGAGAATCAAGGGCTCAGAAATAAACCCACAAATATATGGAGAGCTAATTTCTGACAAGGGAAATCATAGGCAGCATGCTTTTTGACATCGGTCTTAGCATCATATTTTCAAGTACCACATCAGACTGGGCAAGGGAAGCAAAAGAAAAAGTAAACAAATGGGACTACATCAAACTAAAATGCTTCTGCACAGCAAAGGAAACCATCAACAAAACAAAAGGACAACCTAACAATTGGGAGAAGATATTTGCAAACCACATGTTGGATAAGGGGTTAACATCCAATATATACAAAGAACTCATACATCTCAACAACAACAAAAATAACCACCCAATTAAAACATGGGCAAAAGATCTGAACAGAGATTTCCCTAAGGAAGATATACAGATGGCCAACAGGCACATGAAAACATGTTCAACATCATTAACTATCAGGGAAATGCAAATCAATACTACAATTAGATATCATCTGATTATAGTATAGTACAGTATACTAATTATAGTATAGTATAGCAGAATGGCTATAATTAACAAGACAGGAAATAACAAGTGTTGGAGAGGATATGGAGAGAAGGGAATCCTTGTACACTGCTCGTGGGAGTGCAAACTGGTGCAGTCATTGTGGAAAAATGGTATGGAATTTCCTCAGAAAATTAAGAATAGATCTACCATATGATCCAGCTATTCCTCTGCTGGGTATTTATCCAAAGAACTTGAAGACACTAACGCATAAAGATATATGCACCCTTACATTCATCACAGCATTATTCATAATGGCCAAGACTTGGAAGCAACCTAGGTGCCCATCAAGGGACGAATGGATAAAGAAGATGTGGTGTACATACACAATGGAACACTACTCAGCCATAAGAAATGATGAAATCTGGCCATTTGTGACAACATGGATGGACCTTGACGGTATTATACTGAGTGAAATAAGTCAGAGAGAGAAAGTCAAATACCACGTGATCTCACTCATAGTAGAAGATAAAAACAACGACAAACAAATACATAGAGACAGAGATTGGATTGGTGGTTACCAGAGGGGAAGGGGAGGGGGGAGGATGAAAAGGATGATTAGGCACATGGGTGTGGTGATGACTTGTAATTAGTCTTTGGGTAGTGAACGTGATATAACCTACACAGAATCTGAAATACGTGACGATATACATCTGAAAGTTATATAATGTTATAACCCAATGTTACTGCAGTAAAAACAAACATAAAAATTAAAATGTAGATGAACAATATTTGAAAATGTAAATGGTCGGATGGATTTGCTGTTGCTTACTTTTATCAATATGTAGGTTTCTTTTTTCCTTTTAGGTTAGTCACTTGCTAGGCCTTTCTGTGTGTTTTGCTTCACAGAACTGATAAACTTACAAAGTAGAGTAAAAAGGTGGAGTCTTATCTTCTGTACTTGAGTGGTCCAGGATCTCAGAGCAAATAAAAAGGTTAAGGTGCAGAGAACTATCCAGTAGGAGTCAAAGAAAAACTCTACAGCCTCCTCTCTGGACGTAGATGAGTTTATATAATTTGGAAGGTACAAATTCTAATCAAGTGGACGCAGGGTTACTATCCTCCTTATATTCCTGTATTTATTTTTTAAAATGGTATTGAACTTTTATTGTGTGCCGTGGACACTGGTGAATAACAGTAGGCTTGATACTGCTCTCGTGATGCAAACACCAGCAGAAGAGACACAAATATGTAATAATAATGGAAATAAAGGTAAACTGCAGCATTATGTAGGAGAGACTAAATAAAACACAAATAGTAATGTGGTGCTTTTTAATCTGAAAAGTAATTATACAGAAATCAACAACATGAAAAGAACAGCATAAAATATAATTTTGAAAGTCAATTCTAATAATCATTATATATATATTTTACACACACACTATATACACCTATATATGATATCTTTTATATTATATATAATGTAATTTATCAGACAGGATGATGCCACAAGGAAATTAATATGGATAGAAAATAAAGGAGTCAAACTACTGAGTCTTGTCACATTACAAAATTAACGGCCAGAGAGGCAAGGAGGGCATATGAAGTAGATCATAGATCAGCAGTAGTTAGTAGCTGTTGGTGACTTAGCAGGAAAACCTGTCTTCTCTTGTAAGATAGATTTTTCCCCCTAGTTCACCATTTCATTGAGGGTTTAGATCTCCATGGTCTCAAGTTTATTTTGGGGCTTGGTTCACTAATCTAAATATCTCATCTTGTTTGGTCTGCAGGCTCCCTTGCCTCTGAAGTGGCTATAGAAACCAAAGCCTTTGGTCACAGTTGATCGGTGGATATTCCCACCGGAACCACTAGCTTACTGAAGCAATATTTGTTTACTTCTCTGGATTTTTTTTTGCAGTTTCTCTTTTTTGGAGTGGAGGTGCAGAGAGGGGATTCTTTAATATTTTGTCTATATCACCCATTCATAAAAAAGTGATTTTTATCTGTTGTCTGAATTTTCAATTGTTTTGAGGAGTACGGATCTTTCATATACTTACTCTGCCACATTACTAGAAACATAAGCTCAATGTATATATTTTAAATTGATTTTTCTTTATCTTAATTAATATTGCAGCATCTTTCTGTTAAAAACAAAATCTTAAATACTGTAAGTCACATTAGCCTTCAAAAAATTCACTGCATAAATATGTATACACACAAATACATGCACCCACATACATGGGCTTCTGAAATTAAACTGATGCTTATATTATCTTTCATATGAGACTAGGGGCTATTCAGTTCATACTTATCGAGAATGGATACGTCAGTCTTTTACATCTCTCAGTATGGTATTAATACTCTTCAATGCACTGGCATGAGCCATATATTTCTTCAGCTCATTAAACTGAAGCATGACAATCACATTGTTGATAATGCTGAAATTGAGAATAAAGAAAAAAGAGAATAATGTCTGCATTTAATGCATATTTATGTACCTATGACTTCATTTATCCAGGGAGATTCTTTGAATATTTATTCTGTGTTGGAGTCTGTGTTAGGATGTTGTGCTTGGGATACTCCAGTGATAAAAATAAGTAACCTCTTTGTCCTAATGGATCTTACAGTAAATATAGCTGAAGTTGATGAAAAATTGCAAAAAAAAGGATAAATAACAGGATGAATCAAATCTCCTCTTGGCATTCTAATAAGTGACTGCATCATCCTGTGTAAGTGAATTAGTTGGTGGAAAATATTTGGGAGACGGTTGAAGAGGAGGCTATGAGTGATTTATGGAAATAGCCATACACAAAGAGGTAAATTTTATTTTTAAGAGCATTATGATTGGCAACTTTTAGAGGAATCAGAAAAAGATATGATCTCAAAGTTCTGTTTGCTTGTTTTTCTTAGCAAATCACAACTGGATGGTCTGCTGGTTAACAGCATACTGCATAAAAAATGTTTACTACGTTTTAAAGATTCCCAAATACCTTCTCCTAATTCTTGAAATTGCAGTTTTGTCTTTTTTGACAAATTTAACCCCATTTCCTGGATATGCCAGCAGCTCCTCCTTGGTGGCCTTTGAATCAGCTTTTTCAACTCAGTTTAAGCATTGTACTCAATAATTTTACCATCTGCTCTCTTAGAAATATAGTATTTTATTTTTAAGAGGTTATCCTTTGAAATAATTTCCTTTCTTTCCACAGAGCTCTTCAAAATTATTTAATGTTTTAGACCTCCCTTGATCTAATGGTTCTTTATTATGAATTTCCATTCAATATCTTCCCACATCACACTCAGTATATTCAAAGACTAAATGTGATCCTGTTGAATGTATGTATTGTATCTTGGTCAAGAGGCTGAAAGTATATGACATTATAAGGGGAAAATAAACATCGCAACATTAAGATGCACAAGTGACTTACACCTGACCCTGTACCATATCTGTTCTTTGCTGCGATCCCAAAGCAATTAAAGGAAAACAGAAACTTTGTACTTTGTACTTTCAGCTAATCATTTATTTTATTATATCCAGCATATAACAGGTCCCTATTCTTCACCCCTTAATGACCTATAGTTTGTAGAATAATACAGTAAACTTCTTTCTATTTAAATTTTTGGCCCATTGCCCATAAACTGATCAGTACCCTTGACTTGTTTTTCCTTAGATGTGCATGTTTCAGAAGGTTTTGTCATCCAGTATATGTAGGGTATTATGTCTTATACTTCTCTCTAGAGATTCTTTGCTAGATTAGAATATTTCTCTCGAATATGTGGTCAGAGAATGATTCTTCTTCTCTTAACTTATCCTTATGCACATAAAGTTGTTTTTTCTTGTAATTCCTGAGCAAGGGTATATTCATATCAGTGCTTTCAAGCTTATGTGCCCTAAATATCAGCTCCTTCATGTAATCAATACCTGGAAGTTTGATTTTACCCAGAATTATTATGTCTCATGAGAGTCTCAACTTTCCTGTGAACATCTCCTGAAATCAAATGAATGAGTCAGCCATCTTACATCCGTTTTTATCTATGCATTGAGGAAGAATGTTATGTTTATTGGGGCACTGTCTAAAATTATACATATGCATATAAACCTATGCATAAACTGCCCCACAGTTCAACTCTTGCACTTCAATTTATTCGACTTCGCATAAAAGATTCCAATTCTAACCCTTCATCACTAGTGTAAACAGCCCTTCACTTGGATTTCTTTTTCATTCCATTTGCACTAAGAAATGCCATGTAAGCCTAATCACAATACGTTTAGCAAAGGCAGAAACGAAGGAGAAAATCATGCTTACATGCTTTGTGAGGTGGCTGGTCAGCAACTGAGTTGTCTACCTCCATAGCCCAGTTGTTCATTCCCATCCAGAAGCCTCCTAAGAAACTAAAAATAGCCACATATCAATGACCTGCAGAGTCACTTGTAAATATCTGAACCTGAAAATGATGGGTCTGTATTTCCTGCGTTTCTATGATTCTTGATGCCATTGTTTAGAATCATGACCGCCATAATATTTCACTTTTTATTCAGCCTTTCTATATTATTTTTATCACAGAAGGATTTTTTCCACTCTAGGCCAATCTTTTACTTAGTTTCACAAGGAAAATCACATGTCTTCAAGTGCCTGCTGGATACTGAAAAATTAATGTGGACTTCAAGTCTTCTTTATGATTAGACTGGAGTACAACTTATAAATAACAATAATCTTAGACAAAAACATTTAGAGAAATTTCCCCTTCCAGAAGTGTTTCAATAATGTAGAAGCTCTTCTTTTCTTAAATACAAATACTGCTGTCTACAGATAAAAAAAGTGGAGGATTTGAGCTATTTTTTCCCTGAAACATCTGAAGCTCTGGTGGCTGCTTTAAGTTTCCAGCTTAATATTCTCTATTAAGAGAATATTAACTTTATACTAACTTTATATCTGCTGTAAAAATCAGTTCCATTTATTGTCAGAATAATAGACTCAACAACGTTTCAAAATTCCATGACAAGATTTTGTTTTCTATTTTGAGGACTAATAGTACTTATTTGGATCATCAGCATTTCTCTCAAAAGTAGAAATACATGCATCATTCACGGCAGTATCCACTACCAGATATCAGTTGTTTTCCTGTTGCTTTCCATTAAAAGATACTTTACGAGGAAATAAGTACCTGGAGCAATTCCCCAAGATAACACTGTGATTAAAGCATTCGATCTTTTTTCCTGTCTTCCCTTCATGGATAGGCTCATCCTTCTGCTTTTCCTCAGGATAAACAGAGAGAACAATTTATAAGTGTATAATTTGTAAGCAGGGTGATGACCAACGCCTATGCTGTGTGGAGCCCGAAATGTTCCTAGAATTCATGACAAAATCTTAATAACTTAGGACCACACACACACACACCCACCCACACACACAGGTCTATAATCAATGTACTCAGCAGACTCTTCACAATTTCCTATCTTATCTGCCTCTAGTTAGTGATTTTCTACTTTTAAAAGAAAAATTTTGTAATAGCCAAACTCTTTACTCAAGAACAAAATGTTAAGTGTAGATTCAATAAATGTCACGTGGCCCTGCACTAGCTCTGGTTCTCTGGTTAGAGGTGGGAATGTGGGCCAGTGATATGCCACAGCCTTCCTCCCCTTTCTCTGAAGATCAAATGAAAGCCCTAGTGAAAATAGATCAACAGCACAGCTTGAGCGATCTTGCTCTAGGTGTTTCCATGGCATAGAGGGAATATTTGAAAACTCTTCTTGATGTTAGCTTCTGTGGGAAGGGTAAGGACATTTTTATCGTTCTTGCTGTGGATTCTCCATGAAATACTCATTTCATCAAACTGGACAAGGAGGTACTGCAAACTCAAACAGTAACTAAAATGTTGAGTTTTCACACATTTTCACTGTGGTAACTGCACCATGAAAAGAATCAAGCAAATTTTTTAGTGTTAAATATTTTAAAAGAGGTTTTCAATGAAAATTTTCTTTTAATATTTGAGGGTGTGATCCTTATTCAAATACAATAATCAAAGCTTTATGTCAAACAAAATACACTTAAGTAGAATAAATTTATTTTTAAAATGAATGCTTGAAAAATGTGACATATATGTAAGTGTAAGCCAATTTGATTTCTTCAGGTTGAATTAGAGAGCTGTACGCCAAGTCAAGTGCTCAGGATGCAGTGAGGAGGTCCAGACAGAAGAATTAGGCTCAGAGTGCTGGGTGATATATGCTTTTAGTCCAAAAAGGGACAGAAGTATTGAAAAAGAGCACATGTTCAGAGCTTTGCAGTCTAATTTAGTGTTCCTGAAAATTTGAATTAAAGTATATCTTAAACTGAGGCATTTTCCTGAAGCCCATAGAACGAAGGAAGAAAAAAAGGAAGGAAGGAGGTGGGGGGAGGCAAAAACGTGGGTACGAGAATGCTTCACAATAATCTAAAAGTTATTCACAATGTGCTCTGCAGTGGGGGTTGGCAATAGCATCCAGTAAAAGGAGCAGGAGGGGTGGAGGAAGAGGGCAAGAGGCGAGAAATTCAAGGAAGGAGAGAGGGGTCATAGATGCTTTATTTTCTGATTACTAGGGTGGGCATGTGACTGCGGAAAATGACAGAAGAACCAGCGAAAATCTTTCTCTGTTTCGTTTTGTTTTAACTAACGTGCTTCTGATGCTTTATATTTCCTTCACCCGGAGCCGGGTTTTCTATCCTGCAGCACTTTAGAACCACATGGGGATCTTTTAAAAATACCTAGACTGAACCCCATATCAGATCAATTAATAGCATCTCAAGCAAGGGGAGACCCGGCACTAGCTTTTTGTTTTTATTATTTTAATGTTCCATAAGTTATTGTAATGTGAAGACAATTTCAAAACTTATCACCTAGACTGAGGCAAGGATTGGACTGAAATTGTGAAGTGAAGCTAAGCCTGTTGAGGGGATTTTAGCACCTTTGAAGTTCTTGCCTTCCGACAATGGCAGCTCTTCCCAGCACAGGGGTCACTGTTTACCTCCCTACCACAAATCCTATCTTAACTTCTAAAGATAGCAATAGTTCAGCCAATGCTTGTTTTTTCAATTCCTTGACACTCTCCTCTAATTCCAATCTCAGGCTCTCCTCCCATAGGCTGACCCTAGAATAGTTCTCAACAATGATTTTTCACTATATCACCTGGGCTGCTTTTTAAAAATCACAGAAGTAAATCAGAACCTCAAAGTTCACCTCTGCAATTCTACCTGTATCTGTATCCATGAATCTGCCTTCTCACCTACTGCAATGTCTTCACTCTTCAATCCATCATCAAACCCTCCATTTGAGCTCAAGCTCTATTGTCCTAATTCAAAAACATTGATTCTTGTAATTTCCCCCTATATATCACGCATCATCAGTCTTCTTTTTTTACTGTATCCTCCCCACGAGTATATTACGTGTGCTTGTGCATTAGGCACAGATCAGGCAGAGTGTTACATAACTGGATGGGATCCTACCCGCAGTAGAAGTGTCAGTGAGAGAAACTGTGTGGATCACCAGGTCAGTATTCTACTCACTGCAGAACACCCTGTGACTCCTCAGATCTTCATTATTTTGCTCATTTGCTGACAGTTTATAAAGGTTGGAACAAACTTGAATAAAAATATAAAACAGAAGTTTTAAAGTTCAATTTGGCCTTGCCTGAATATGTTAATCACATCAGTTCCTCTCCTACTAACATTAAAAATATAATGATAGTCAAGAAGATTTTAGTTTCCCTTGATTTATAGGTATAAAAGGTACACTGTAAGTACAGTCCTTTCAATAAGTGCTATATTTAAAATGATATTTGCATTTAACTCTCTTAGGTTACTTCTGATGGCTGTACAATGTATTTAGAGTTTGAGAAAATGAAGCCATTCATTTGTTACAGAAACAATATTTTTGCTATAACTATTATAAAGTTTATTAGTGTTTTTCTCCCCTGCCTGAGGAGTAGAAATATCTATGGAGCCTTTTATTTTACCCAAAATAAAAACTAAGTGATTTTATTTTATTTTAAAAACTAAGTGCTTTGAAAAATTAAAATTGTGGCCCAATTTCAGAGATCATAGTACTGCGTCTCTATTCCTCACAAATTTCTAAAATGACTTTGTTTAGATCCTGTTTTGAAAACTATATAGTTGATATTAAAAAATAAAATGCTTTTGATCAAATTAAGACGCCAATAACTTCGTGAAGCCCAACATTTTCTGGATTTTAATAGAAAAAAATGCCAAGGAGAAACAAAAATAAAAATTTTATAGAAGAAAATAAAGTTCCAGTGCCACACAAAATCTAGATTAATTGTCATAAAACAGTTTTATTACAATGTCTTTTATTTCAAGTTTATCATAACCCTTTCTGAAAACTTTAATTTAGGATAATTTATTATTTAAATAGTCAGAGAACAATGTAAGAAAAGCTCTATTTTATGTTTAAAATGTTATATTTTACTTTTATTTGAATTTTTCTTCAAAGAATACCTGAAAATAAGAGGGAATTGAGGTGAGGACATTGTAAGATCTGCTTTATGACCACATAAACCTAGATTTGAATTTCTGCAAAAATTGTAAAATTGGACAAGTCATTTACTTTCTCAGTGCTGCATTTTTTAACTGTAAAATTGGGGTGCAGTGCTTCTCATCAGAATTTTCTGTAGGGTCAGCCCTGGTGGCCTACCGGTTAAGTTTGACGCACTGTGCTTTGGCAGCCCGGGTTCGGGTGCCAGGCACAGACCTATACTACTTGTCTGTTAGCGGCCATGCTATGATGGCAGCTCACATAAAAAGAAAAAAGGAAGATTGGCAACAGATGTTAGCTCAGGGTGCATCTTCCTCAGAAAACAAACAAAGAAAAGAATTTGCTGTAAATTAAATTTGAGAGTACAGTAAAAGTGCTTTGCTCAATCTATTGGTTATGAGTCTGTGCTCTTACCGTTAAGGCCAGGTTCCTTTCCCAGTCAGGGAACCACACCACCTGCCTCTTGGTTGTCGTACTGTGGTGACTGCATGCTGCTGTGATGCTGAAAGCTATGCCACCAGTGTTTCAAATATCAGCAGGGTCACCCATGGGGGACAGGCTTCAGCAGAGCTTCTAGAATGAGATAGACTAGGAAGAAAGACTGGCCACCCACTTCCAAAAGAACTGGTCATTAGAACCCTATGAATAACACCAGAGCCTTGTCTGATACAGTGATGGAAGGTGAGAGGATGGCACAAAAAGATCAGGCAGGGTTCCAGTCTGCTGTACATAGGGTCGCTAGAGTCAGAATTGACTGAAGGCACCCACAACAAACTTAATTCAATAACTAGCACATTAGCACACTGACGATTAACAGTCATGGTCTGGCACTGCACCCCTCCGACAGCACAGAGAACAAGGACTGCACCATCCAACACTCTCAGGGCCCTTTCAACTTCTATTGTGAAGTCCACGTGCCCTAAATGAGACAAAGAAGTGTGGGAAAGTCTTAAAGAGCGGTCTGATTTTTTTATAACATGCAAAATTAAAAGTTTTTTATCTTTCACGACATAAGTCTTCTAATTAGAATGTGGATTTCTTTTTTCTTTTTTAAAGATTCTATTTTTCCTCTTTCTCCCCAACGCCCCCCAGTACATATTTGTATATATATTCTAGTTGTGGGTCCTTCTAGTTGTGGCATGTGGGATGCCGCCTCGGCATGGCCCTATGAGCGGTGCCATGTCCACGCCCAGGATTCAAACCGGCAAAATCCCAGGCTGCTGAAGGGGAGCATGCGAACTTAACCACTTAGCCATGGGGCCGGCCCCTAGAATGTGGATTTCTTAAATCACTCATACCATTCACCCAGCATAAGGTCCAGAGCCCCAAATCACTTCAAAAAGATACCAGGACATGGGCACCTTTGGATCAGCTACAACACATAAAACGTGAGAACCTTCCCAGTCACAAATTCTTTGCACTATTTTTCAAGGAAACTACATAAGGACGAAATGCTCTAGGTCCCAAGTCAGATTTCTCTAATAGGAAATTCAGTCACACTTTAGAGTATTATTTGATACTCAACAATGAGCTAGGTCATAGAATAGAAAAGAACTAAATGGGCTTTTGCCAAAATAAGCTGCAACAAAACCAAGAACTCAGCTTACCAGGAGTATCTATAATGTTGATGTTGACATCCTTCCACACGGTATAGGTGGCCGCTGACTGAACAGTGATTCCTCTTTGTCTCTCTAGTTCCATGGAATCCATGACAGCACCAATGCCATCTTTACCCTTCACCTAAACACAAGCACAGTGATTCAGATTTCTCTGTCCCTATATTCCAAGAAGGAAAGAAGTCTTTACTGAGGTGGAACTAGAACACAGATGGTTAACTGGGCAATTTCCAAAGAAGCCTAATCACCAAACCAGATCATCTCTTGAAATAGAAAACTGGTAATAGGTTTTACCCTCTGTGAACTGTCTAACCCTCTTTTCACTGCTGCTCCCAGCAAAGGCTCCCACAGAGCAATCACCTGGTCTGAGAGCCATTGTTGCTCCCTCTGCCCCGCTCCTGCCCTCCGGCCTCGTGTTAGTCCAGGAGCAGATGTTCAGAGAACGGGTTCTGCCCTGCTCTGCTGCATGTAGAGTCTGAGGCCCAGGTGGGAAGGATTCAGCTTTTAAAGCGTATGATTTAACAAGACGATCTTTTATCTGAAGAAATATTTTTAAATGGAAAGTTAAGTCACTCAATGATATAATAATTTCTTCAAGAGACTTTCAAGATTTAAAAAAATTTTTTTCTGCTATATGTATTCAACTCAAGCTCATACTATATATTACTTAAAACCATTTTTTCCACTTAACATTATAAACATCTCTAAATAACATTAAAAATTATGTATATACTATTTTAATGGCTGTTGAAGGGTACATCATATTGACAACACTCTTAAAAGACAATCTACTCAGGATACCCACAGTGATGGTCTAGACGGATTCCTGAGAGCAACATTTCAGGCCAACTTGAGCAATCCTCTGTGTGATATGACTGACTAAAGATCCACGGTTACCATTCTTTTAACCTTTCAAGTTTTGTGAAGTTTATCAAACCATTAACTACAAAACAAGTAAAACCAAGCTCTAACTACTCTGGAGCCCACCACAACCACACACCTCATGCATCTTTGCAATCCTGCCGGTGTACTAAAGCACCCGTGCTGTCAATGTGGTTTTCCCAGAATCAGTGTGAGCTGAGATTCCAATATTTCGTATTTTCTCGTTGGGAATCACCCCTGACGAACACCATCGGCAGACCTTCCAATTAACCTGAAAAGTAAGAGCGATCAATTCAGTGCACCTTTTCTAAGAGAGAGCATGGGTTCAGCGGACATCGCTCCTCCAGAGAAACTCAACGGACACAAAACACCATACGACACAGCTTGGAAAGGCAAAAGAGGGCACGTCTCCACTGCAACTCCCGCTACCAAAGGGAAGGCTGCAGGGGAGAGCAGAGAAGACACAGCCTGAAAACAAATACATAATCAACCAATCAGAAAAAGATGCTCGCATTAATTATATAATTAATTAAAAGGGGACAACTACTTTTATCAAATGTTATAGGTTTGAAAGTATACACTGGGGATAATAAAATCAGAAAGATAGATCCTAACAACTACTTTACTAGGAACTAGAGTTTTCAGCTTAAGTTCTGCTGTTTCCCCTTCCCCCTTAGTCTCGTTCACAGCTGGCAAGGCCGTCCGAGGACTTCCGTGCTTCACGCGGTGGTACCGACAGCTCTAACGCAGCCCACAAAAGGTTTCCAATTCCTTCTACACAAAGTTAACGCCTTTTTTTTAAACTTTATTTTACTCGGGGCGGGACGGGGGGGACAGGGCAGAATCCTGCATTTTATGGAATTAAGACACAATGTAAACCACTGCCCACAGGGCTGCACATCCAAGTGCACTGCGGTCACTTGTGGGCAGAGGGAAGCACAACTTGGAAGCGGCGGGTAAAACTAATGGGAACCCTGGCGCCGGGCGCCTCCAGAGTAAACCCAGGGAAGCCTGCGAGCCGCGCGCGCCAGGCCCGGGCACAGCGGGCCACCGCCACCCGACGCCAGCCCCCGGGCGCGCCCCGCGGCCGGCACGGACAGGGAGAGGGGCCCGGGCCGCTCCGAGGGCCACGCGGCCAGGGGACAGTCCGGGCTCGGCCCCGCTCCCCGGCCACTCTACCTGCCTCCCCTGCCAGCCCAGCGCGGCGGGGACCCGCGGGAGCCCGCGCCCCAGGGCCGCGGCCGTCCCCAGCAGCCTCATGGCCGGCGCAGAACGGGCGCGCAGGGCCCGCGGCTCCGGGATGCGCAGCAACCGGCACCGCGGCGGGAGACCTTCAAAGTCACGCCGGCCAGCAGCGCCTGAAGAGCACTTCCGGGGCGAAGGACGCGAGCGCGGAGGGACGAAGGGAAAGAGGGAGGAGCTCCCGGATCTCAGGGCCGAGCAGCGCCCTCCCCTGCCCGGGCGCCCTCTGCCGACGAGGACGTGGAGCTGCAGTCGCTTCACCGAGCTCATCCAGCCTTGCACGCTCCCAGAGCGCTGCAGCCTTTTGGGATGTGGTGCCAACTGTAGCAACCTGGAGAAACGTTTTTTAACAGAATTTAAGTGACAAAAAGAGCAGTTGTCACCTATGCTACCATCACAGATATGAAAAAATACTTATCTACAGGACACGACCTGAAAAGAATGTGGAAAAATGATGACTGAACTATCAATTACAAGTGCTTTTTCTCATCTCGAACGTTCCGTCGTTCTTCGGTGTTAGGCGTTTTAGGGCCAGTTCATATGGAAGACAGCCTCCTTGACGATTCCACTTGGAGGCATCGCGAACTTACTATGTCCGAAACGGAGCGTCTGATCTCCCTCCCAGCACCGTCTTCTGCAGTCGTCTTCATCTCATAAACCGCAGCCGGTGCCGCACTCAGTCGCTGTGAGCGCGCCGTCTCCTGGCAGCGCGTGCCTTAACCCCTCGCCGGGGGTCGGGGCCGCGCGCCAGCCCGCCTCTCCCGCCCCGGCCCCCTGCCCCCTGCCCCCCGCCCCGCCCGGCCGCTCCTGCCCGCGCTTTCCCTCCGTGCAGGCGGCCGCTCAACGGGGTGCTCCAGGCCCGGCTCTTCCGCGCCCGCGAGCTCCTCCCCGTCGCTCTTCTCGTGCGGCTTCGCTCTGCAGAGCGCTTCTCAGACCAGACGTCTCACACACCTGAGCGCTGTCTCCTTTCCCAGTGAGGTCAATGCCGTGAGAACAGTGACTGGGCTGTGGATCGCTGTGTCGCCCTGCGTGGGCTAGGTGCTCAATGATATTTGTGGAATGAACGAGATCGAATAAATAGAAATCAGAGTAAATTACAAGGGGCAAGTAAAACCAGAGACTCAGTAATGAATTTCGAATTTACTTTTTGTATATCATCCATATATTAATTTACAAAAAAAGATGAAGCTTCTTTGATGAGTAAATCCGTTAACACTGAATATACCATTAAATAAACTTTTTCATTTATAGACTTTCGAAGATTGTCTTAGAAGCCTTTATATGTATTTGTTTAAAATATATAAACACATAATTATGTAAATGGTAATAAAATTTTAAGATATAATTATTTAATAGTACATATAAAACAGTACATCTATTACACTGAAATTACCACTTTAACAGTTTCCTTGAGGAAAAATTCATACTCATTATCTTCTGTGTGTGTATATTTTCATATTTTTCCGTAATTATTATACAAATTATATCTTATTTTTATTAATCACTTTTAACCAAAGGGATCAACTATTTTCTCCACAGAGGAAACTAAAAGACAAAAAACCAAGAAGTCTCTAGCTAAATTCTTATGTGTACACATTATATGGTACCTCTGTTAAGTTTTACAATGGCAAAATACACATATATGGTATCATCCAAAACATTTGCATATTCTTTTAATCCAGTCACTTTATAAATGTATAAGAATAAAGATACATTGAAACTATCTTTAGTGACCAAAGCTTTGTACCATTATTCACTTATAAATTATGCAAGTATCTAAGGGCTAATTGCACGTTTTCTAAGGTCTTGAGAAGTTACCTGAGGATTTGAATAATTACAACTTTAGCTAACACATTTGGTCCTTATAATTAATAGAATTACAATTTCATAAGGTCAAAACCCCTTTAAAGGATATCTGTATTACAGCTTTATTTAAACACCATTTTATATTTTGTAACCTTACATAATTGGTGAGTCAGTGATAACTTATTTGACCTATAAGGTGAATATAGGAAAGTTAGAAAATTTAAATCATGAGAAGTTCAACCTTAGTTTTATATAAGCTAGAATATTTTATTAGCATTAATTTTAAATAATAAAACCTGGAGAAGACATATAGTTGATTTAAAGAAATATTCATTCGTTTGCTCCAATTCATCCACTTACCGGAAATATTTCATAAACCTTTTTTAAAAATACTTTATAAACCTTATATTCATAATCATTAAATCATATTTAAAAGCTCCTCTTTTATCTTAAAACCTTTCTGCTTATAACCATAATAGCAAAGGCTATTATTTAAATTCGCTCGTCCACATTTTATGCAAAAGCAGCACAAATAGTTTATTGGCTTTTTTCTCTTAGCCATTTTGGATATTCATTTGCACCAGATAGTCCTAGATTGCACATATGACAAAATTATTTTTTTCTGAATTCATCTTTAAAAATTTTCAAGTGAGAGGAAAAAGAGAAATAGGAAAAAAGGTGAGCTAGAGCCAGCTTTATACCATTAAAAGATAAATTGAGGCATATTAAAAATTTTGACTTTGAGCAAAAATGGGTTGAAATCTGGCAGCAGCAAATGGGAAGTGGTCAGGAACAGCCCACCAGCGGGAGCCAGGGGAAGACTTTGTAGAGAAGAGGCAGAGGCCAAGCAAGGCGATCACTCGGCGGGCTGCGGCTTCCGCGGGCGCCTTGTTTGGGAAGCCTGGTGGGTGGCTGGGGCCCGAGGGTTTGCGGTCGCAACTCTCAGCCCCGGGGCGCTACAGGCCTAGGCTTTGGTTTGCCTACAGAGGCTGCTAAGGCATTAAAGCCCCTGTCTGATGGGCCTCCTCGGTTACTGAGTTTGATACTACTACCGTGAAAGTACCCCTGGAAAAGGCTGATTGCCTTCCTCTTCACGGAGAAGAGAAAGTTGAAATGTTAGCCACACAGTGAAAAAGCCCTTAAGAATGACATGAAAGGTGAGTGGTCTACCTAAACACAGTGGTCTCTTTTAGACGAAGGACACAGAGGCTCTCCTCTTGAGGGTTTGTCTGCTGTTTTTCTGTTGGTGTGTTCTTCTAAGGCGCCTCTCCAGTGAAAGTCCTGTTCATTTCAAAGTTCCCCAGAGCGGCCACTACGATTCCGGGCTGCAGCTGCGCCAGCAGGTAGCACAAGTCCGTCCGCTGACAGCCCCATGGAAAGCCGCCTGATGCTCTATCAAACGCAAACCACTCCATGTCTGCCTCGGGCTTTAACCCTAACGTTAGACCGCCTGACTGCTAACCTGAGAAACGTGGGGTTAGAAGGCAACGTGGGTGGACGGAAGGTCTCTCCCCAAGCCGACTTCTCATACACAAAGACTGAGGAAAGTTTTCACCGACAATAGAAGATGGTGGGCGGGCAGGCACAAGATAGGAGATGGGACTTAAAGCCAAATTCACCAGAGGACTCCGAAGTCTGATCAGATTCCCCAAACCCCAGGAGACAATAAGCATGACATCGGGGTCAAAGAGATCATCAGAATGCGGATGCACTGCAAAATCCATGTAATCAGGGACAGGGGGCCTCAAGAGGCCTCAGATATGTACATTACTGCCAAACGCAAGGTCCTAATTCACTGCAGCGAGGGTGTAGGTCAAACCTCAGCAGACTCCAAATTGTCCTAGCTCCGTCAGCCTAAGACCACTGTCTTAGTCCATTCAGGCTGCTGCAACAAAAATACCACAGATCAGCTAGCTTATAAACAGTGGAAATTTATTTCACATAGTTCTGGAGGCTGGGAAGTTGAAGATCAAGGTGCCGGGAAGATTCGGTGTCTGATGAGGGCCCGCTCCCTGGTTCATAGGCAGCCAACTTCTCACTGTGTCTCCACATGGCAGAAAGGGCAAGGGAGTCCTCTGGGGTCTCTTTTGTAAAGGCACTAATCCTTTTTATGAGGGCTTCACCTTGCTGACCTAATCACATCCCAAAGGCCCCACCTCTAACACCATCACTTTGTGACATGCAGGGCACCATCTGATTCCAAGGTGCTCCTGCAACTGCCCTGTGACAGTAAAGGATAATGGAGCCATGAAGGTACAGTAATGAAAACCTCTGATACTGCCAGGTACCGGGAAAATCACTAAAGTGGCAAGGAGCCCAAGTATGCAACTTGGCCTTATTATCAAGGTCACATTCACCAAATTGTTAATATCCTTGCATTCCCAAAAGACCCAGGGTTCCAGAAACAACAACAGTCATCCATAAAGAAAAAGTATGTGAACTACAAGCTACAGAGAGCTTTCTTTTTTATATTGGTTGACTTTAGCATTACGGTAAAAATAAATTCTGAAGTCACTTTCAGCATCATGTAGACATAAAGAATTGACATTGAATCTCTATATGTCACCTATTTTATAAGTGGCACCTAGGGAGCACTGTGGCATAAGAAGAAATACATGCTTAATTCAATTTTTATTTGATTTCTATGGTAAACAAACTGGGAGGAAAGAAGTTTCTATGAATTCTCT
The DNA here is from genome assembly GCF_041296265.1 of Equus caballus. Taxonomy (NCBI): domain Eukaryota; kingdom Metazoa; phylum Chordata; class Mammalia; order Perissodactyla; family Equidae; genus Equus; species Equus caballus. The sequence continues at coordinate 8,742,570 of NC_091702.1, read as the reverse complement.
GCTATATGATGTATAGATGTTATATTGTTCTAAGTACAATTATTTATTAAAGTGTGTTTTCATATTTGAATATAATGATTCAAGATACCGTCAGCCTAATGATTTAGGGAAAAGGGGAATCATCACAGTGTCTATTGAGATTTGCTCTATCAAGTGAATTTATGCAAAAGTGTTATTTAAAATGTATGCCTTGTGACAGCTTCCCAATATGTTATAGTATTTAGTATGCTAAAATATGCATGATTTTATATTCTCATAAACTTCAAACTAACTTTTATAAAAACATCTTTAAGTAATACATGCTCAATTACTTTCCATTATAAAAATGAATCGACACATACACATCTTATTTTAGTGGCAAATTAAAGGCATGAAACACTAATAAAATTAACAGGAGATGATACAGAAAATTAGAAGAGTATGAGCACAATCACATAGTTCTACTTCCAAAGTTACAAAAGGATGACAGTAGCATGAGAGAGTGATAGCAGATTTTCTGTTCTTTTTCTCCTTGATAGAAACATTTTCTTGTTTCTTGTTGGTTTTTTTTGCGGGGAAAGATGCACCAACATCTGCTGCCAATCTCCCTTTTTCTTCTTTTCCTCCCCAAAGCCCCTGTCCATAGTTGTATATCCCAGTTGTAGGTCCTTCTAAGGCCCTCTACGTGAGCTGCTGCCACAGCATGGCTACTGACAGACAAGTGTTGTGGTTCCGTGCCCAGGAACTGAACCTGGGCTGCTATAGCCGAATGCACCAAACTTTAACCACTAGGCCATCAGGGCTGGCTCAGAAACACTTTCTCAAACAACAAAGACTTAAGAGTTAAGATTTTATATTCTCATAAACTTCAAACTAACTTTTATAAAAACAGATTACCATGAAGTCTGGAATAAACAAGCTAGACCTGATTTTTATATATGGTATAATTAAAAAGGGAACAACTGAACTAACTATCTTGTTCAAACACACACATCATCTGTCTAAGACATTTTCAGATAACCAATCATTCAGGTTTGCAGAATATCAAATGCATTTTTCTATTTATTTATTTTAGTTGTGGGTCCTTCTAGTTGTGGCATGTGGGACGCTGCCTCAGCATGGCCCGGTAAGCGGTGCCATGTCCACACCCAGGATTCTAACAGGCGAAACCCTGGGCCGCCGAAGCGGATGACGCGAACTTAACCACTCGGCCACAGGGCCAGCCCCAAGAACTCATCTTTTTCAGTCAGGTAATATAATGCCTGTGGACTGAAGTGCATCGATCGCGTATTTTTATTGGTCCAAGCAGACACTGTTGGTGGGGAGGTAACAATATACACCACTAGATGAGGGGCAGAGTGAGTACTGGTCAGCCAGGAGCCCAGCAGCAAAAGTGAGGATGCTCAAGGGAAAGCAAGATTGCTTCAATATTATAGAATCAGTTACTATACATTAACAAATTAAAGGGGGAATATGAAATCATCATCACTATAGATGAAAAAGTAAATTCCATAAAATTAAATATTAATTCCTGATGGTAAACTAGGAGAAAAAGACAACTACCTTAATAATATCAAAATTATGTTCCATAAATCAATAGCACACATTGTACTTAAGAGTGAAATACCAGACTTAGACCTATTTCTGTTAAGATTAGAAATTAGGCACGGGTTTCTATTTCAACCTACAAAAACAAAAACCAGTTTAAGAGGCAAAGTGTTTATTTGGGATCAAGGAATTGCAATTGGGGAGGACAGATTCAGATAGAAACCCAAACAGTGTCCCAATTACAGGAGAGGGGCTTAGGATTTTCATAGGAAAAATGGAGGAAGCTGAGGTGAGTTGTATCAAGAGGGTTAAGTGACACTAGATGAGGTGAGGTTGGGATGTCCTTCATAGATTGGCTTGAGGTTCAGCCATCAGGCAAAAAGGCTAGACTCGTACTTCGTTGATTGTTTAGTGATTCAGTCATCAGCAGAGTCCAATTTCATGAGTCGTAACAAACAAGATATTCTTTTTGTTAGTGACTTCTTGGAATGTTGATGGTTTGGTCTAGTTTGGAAGATAAAGAAAACAAGACATGCAAGGCAATTCCTCTGAAATGGCTGCTCTGGCTCTGTTTTAAAGATTTTATTTTTCCTTTTTCTCCCCAAAGCCCCCCGGTACATAGTTGTGTATTTTTAGTTGTGGGTCCTTCCAGTTGTGGCATGTGGGATGCTGCCTCAGCATGGCTTGATGAGTGATGTCATGTCCACGCCCAGGATCCGAAACAGCAAAACCCTGGGCCACGGGAGCAGAGCGTGCGAACTTAACCACTCGGCCATGGGGCCTGCCCTTAGCTCTATTTTAACATAGTTCGATTCATATCATCTTTTACACTATCATTTTTGCTATTTTTTATCATTCTGTTGAATGTTCTAGTCAATGCAAAAGAAAAATAAAAAGCATAGTATCAGAAAGGAAAAGCAAAACTATTATTTGCAATGATATATTCTAGATATAGACCTAGGAATCCCAGGATAGTCAACTTAAAAATATATCAGACCGATGGAAAGATCAGATATCCAGATATAAGATGAATATTTTAAAAATATTAGCATATACATCATGGTCATATGGACTAAGCAGAGATTATAGGCAAGCCAACAGTGATAAACTCACATAACATTCAAGGCTGGCATAACATTAATACGAAACTTGATGAAGTTTAGAATCACACCACCACCACCACCACATACACACTCGCAAACACACACACACACACACACACACACACACACGCAGACCAATCTCATTTATGCAATAGCTTTTCTTTAGCTATAATTGGTAAGAAAGTATACTGGAAGGAAACTCTACTTACAATAATAACCTATAAAATAAGTAGAATAAACTTACCAAGGAATATCTGACACTAATATATTGAATTTAAAAGAAGACTTGAATAATTTGAGAAATATGTCATATTCCTGAATGAGGAGTTTCAATATTTTAAACATAACAATTCTCCCTAATAAATTCAATGCACTCCTAATCCAAACCTCAAAAAGAGTCTGGGTGGGTGTGGAGAAGAGATGAAAAATGCATTCTAAAGTTCCTCTGGGAGAATAAATTACTTAAAATCACCATGAATATTTTGAAGATGAAGATTAGTCATAGGAGACTTGCCCTACACAATATCAAAACATATGGTCATGCCATCAATTACAGTTATTAAATAGTGTGGTACTCATCCAGGAATCAATAAATAAAGTGAAATGTAGAGATTCTATGCATACTAATTGATTAATGATATGATGAAGATAGTGTATTTCCATATTTCCAGTCAAGGGGAGAATACACAGATCGTTCAATATATGTTAATTGAATAGCCATTTGAAATATATATAATATAATACAGGAGTATGTACATATTCCTACTTCATACCATACATTAAAATAATTATGAGGAATGTGAAATGTTTATATGTAAAAGGGAAAACATTGAAGTAATAGGAGAAAATATAGTCTTTGAAGGGAAGAAGTTTTGTTAGCATGTACCAAAACCAGAAATTGTAAAAAAAGATTGACAGCGAGTGCATCAAAAGACACCAAAAACAGCTAAAATGCAAAATTGAGGAAAATACTTAGGCATATATGACAGGAAATAAAGTTAATATTCATAACGCACAAAGAGCCTTTGCAAGTAAATTATGAAAAAGATAACCTACTTGATAGACAAATGAGCAAAGGACAAGAAAAGACAACTCAAAGAAGAAATGCAAATGACCAACAAGCGTTTGAAAAGACCTCAGACTCAGGAACAATCAAAGGAACGTAAATTAGAGTGAGATACCTTTTTCTTTTTCCTGTTAGGTTGGCAAAGATGAAAAGTCACGTTGGTGAGCATGTGAGGAAACAGACTTTGTTGGTAGCAATGTCAATCGGCACAGCTTTTCTAGAGGTTTTCTAGAGTTAATATGTGTGGAGATTTTTTAATGTGTAAGGCCTTGAATTCAGCAATTCCACTTAGAGGAGTTAATCCTAAGTAAGCATCATGTGTAAAGATGAACAAAGATGTATACTGCAGCATCAGAAACAGCTTACATTTTATGACAGGGGATTGGTTAAATGAATTAAGCTATATCCATAGAAGAGAGTACGTAACCATTAGAACTAACAACATAGGCTACTAAACATTACTAAGAGGAAAAGAACAAGTTGCACTCATATCTGGCTGGCAGGAGAGTAAACAGTAGGGCAGTTTGTCACTATCAAAAATTTAAATGCAGAAATGCTTTAACTCAGCATTCCACTTTTCTAAATATATATAAAGATATACACAAGTTCTCTCTATGAAATTTGCCTTTTTTGCCAGACTTTATTTTTTAGAACAGTTTTAGACTTGCAGAGAAGTTGAGAAGATAGCACAGAGAGTTCCCATAAACCCCCGCACTCAGGTTCCCCTATTATGAAGATCTTACATTAGTACATTTGTTACAATTAATGAACCAATATTGATACATTATTAGTAACTAAAGTCTGTAATGTACTCAGATTTCCTTAGTTATTTTCCAGAGAAAAAAGTATTATTTCTTTATTGAGAAATAATTGACATACAACCCCACGTACGTTTAAGGTATATGGCATGATGGTTTGATTTACAAATACTGTAAAATGATTTCCACAACAGGTTCAGCTAATGTCCATCATCTCACATAGATTTTTTTTTCTTGTTTTTTACCTAATGTCTTTGTTTGTTCTAGGGTCTCATCCAGGATATTATGTTATATTTACTTGCCATATCTCCTTAGACTCTTCTTGGATATGACAGTTTCTCAGACTTACCCTGTTTTTGCTTATCTTGACAGTTTGGAGGAGTACTGGTTAAGCAATTTGTAGGATACCCCTCTATTGGAATTTGTATGACATTTTTCTCATGGTTAGACTGCAGTTATAAGTTTGGGGAGGAAGACCACAGAGGTAAAATGTCACTTTGAACATATCATATCAAGTGTGCATGCTATTAACATGATTTATCACTGTTGATGTTGTTCTTGATCACCTGGCTGAGACAGTAGAGGCATTTAAAAAAGAAAGTCGTAAAACACTAGAGTTAATCTAAAATACCTATCTAGGTAAGGGATAATTGTACATGCACGCAGTGGCATATTGTGCGAAGATTAAGAATGAAGAGGTAGATCTATAAATGATATAAAAATAATCAAGTATAAAAAATGTTACGAATAGTATCATCTTATTAATATGAAAAAGAACATACATAAATATTTGTATATGCAAAAATTTTTTTCTGAAAAGATACAAAAAGAAATCTTAAAAGTGACTGTGTCTAGTGTGTGGAAATGTGAGATGGGGAGTACTTCACTTTTCAATGTAGTCCCGTCTCTCCTGTTTGAATTTCTACCCGGAGGATGTGTTACTCTTATAAGTGTGACTTTTTAAAGCAAGTTGATCCTATTTTTGTAAAATAAACCTATTTTTCTCTGTGCATTGAAAAAATGAATCTAGAAAGATAGGCATCATTATTGATAGGTTAATATCTCAGTAAATGGCAACTCCATTTTACCAGGTGCACAGGGAAAAAACCTAGGAATCATATTTGACTGTTCTCTCTCTCTCTCACCCACACTTAACCCATCAGCACATCCTGTGGGCTCTATCTTCAAAATATATACAGAATCTGACCACTTCTGTTCCCACCGTGGGTCCCTGGATTACTGCAATCCAGACTGGTCTCCTTGATTTCACCCTAGCTCATCTGCAGTCCATTGTCAACACAAAAACCGGAAGTCAAGTCATATTATTTCCTTGCCGAGAGCCTTCCAATGGCTTCCATCTTATTCTGAGTAAATGCCAAAGTCTTTACAGTGACTTAGAATGCCCTAGTTGATCTGTGCACTGTCCCCCACCTTCTTACCATTCACCCTGACACACTCATTCCTTTCCTTTCATACTGGCTTCCAATCCCTGGGCACACTCCCTTCTCAGAGTTCGTGCACCTGCCATTCATTTTGCCTGGACGCGATCCTCCTACCAGATTTCCCATCATCTGTTTAACTTGCTCCCTCACCTTCTTTGGGTGTCTGCTCAAATGTCAGGAGTTCAGGAGCAGGAATGGGCACTAGTAGGGGAGCAGTGGACTTGCCGGGAGGCCATGGCAATGCTCCTGGGAAGAGAAGAATGGTGGCCCAGCACGGTAGCCGTGGAAGGTGAGGAGTAGATGGATTCAAGAAATACTTAGGAGGGAAAATCCACAGCGGTTGGCATTTGAGGGCTCAAGGAAGAATCTCAAATTTATTAGGAAATTCAAGAGGAGAACCAGGCTTAGGGGAGACAATGAAGACCAGGATTGCAAGAGACTTTTACTTTTTATGTATTATATGTGATGGGTGGCTGAGAGAGTACAGAACTTTGAGCATGAGAATTGTCATTCTCCAAGGGGTTCTTAACCATTTTTGTGCCATGCACTCTTTAGATAGCCTGGTGAAACCTATGAACACTTTCTCAGAATAACATTTTTAAAAGCACAAAATTGAATACATATCATTTCACAGAAACAAATTACAGTGAAATTCCGGGGTCTGTGGGCTCCAGAGGAGGACTCCTCTGTGGAGCAGCTCCTGCCTGAGTCTTCCTCCCTGTCTGAGTGGCCACATTCAGCCGCGTGTGTATGGTGAATGTTCACAGTGCTGAGGAGGGATACAGGGACCCTGGTGACGTTGTCAAGTGTGGCTCAGCAAGGGCAGCAGACCACCACTTTCACAGCAATCCTGAGTGGAAGCAACACAAGAAAATCAGCCAAGAAAGGGATCAGCTATTGACTGGTGACACTGTCCTGTTTGGAAGCAGCAGGCCTGGGACTTCTGCCTGAGTGAGCCCGGGGTTCTTGGCCAGATAGGGGGAAGAAGGAGAGGGAGCCTCAGGAAGGAGGCCCTGGACTTCCTGCACACAGGAGCACACGGGGCACAGGTGACGGAAGGGAAGAGAGGGGAGATGTTACTGCAGCTGTGCCGCAGCCCGACGCCGGGGGGCACGTCTATCTCATTCATTTCTGTATTTGAGAGAACTTTTACAATGACCGTATATGACTTTTGTAACAGAAAAAAGTAGACTATGTAGGGCTTTCCCTCCATTTCATTAACGATATTGTCTCATTAACGTTGCCGGGATTTAAACATCTTAAACCTTTGGGAAGATGTTGTGGAATCTGAGAAAGGACTAGCAGACCCTGGATTACACAGACCAAAGGGACATGTCTGCCGAAAGAAAGAGATGGTGGAACTCCCTAAATTCTTACTCTTTAGACATATTCCCATGACTCCGATGGTAGTAAAGTGGTAAAAAAATGCTCAGAGTATACAGTGCTCAGGAGACCTTGTTGTTATTGACCCCTGAACTGAGGGATCCCCAGGAATAACATATGCCGGGAGACGGATGTCTTCTGCTGTGTGGTCTCAGAAGAGCAGGGAGGTGTGGAGCCCCCTGGGGAGTTTTAGGTGTGGAGGGGTGAGTTTGGAGCAGGAATGAGCATAGCTGCTTTATTTAGTTTTACGTGTTAGACTTCTGCTCCTCCTTTGAACAAAGGGATTGGGGCTAAAATAAGTTTGAAAACAATGCACTAAGATCTGTTATTTATTAGAGATCTAGATTCGACTTGGGATAAGTAAGTTCTAGGTGAATAGAACAGATGTTACTGACCCTCTAACGAGCATATACAGGTCAAATTTGTGGATTCACAGAGTCCAGTCAAGGACGGGGCCAACAAGGAGCGTCCCAGGTGCCAGAGAACTCCCCGCATCACTGGATGGCATAGACAGCAGTGAAAATGAAGCAAGATGGAGAAAAGTCCATTTATGGAAACTTCTCTGGGGAAGATGACTATAGGTGGTTAGAAAGCATTCATTCACTTGTTCATTATATACTCACTGTGTGATTTCTGTACACCTAGCATTGTCCTGGATGCTGGGGATGAAGAGTGATCAGAAAGCCAGAACCCTGCCCTTGTGGAGACCACATTCTAGTGGGGGACGAGACGGTGCAGAATCACTATAGAAAATGTCAGGCAGTGACAGGGGCTACGAAGGAGAGGAAAGCAGATTAAGGGGACAGTGACAGGGGAGGAGCACTCTACACAGGATGGAGAGGGAAGGCTTTTCTGTCAAGGTGACTTTCAGCAGAGATCTGAAAAGGGTGAGGGAACAATGGGGAAGAACATACCAGAAAGAGGAAACAGAAACACAAAGGCCAGGAGGCAGGAGCTTGCAGGGGCATTTAGGAACAGGAACGAGGCCAGCGTGGCTGCAGTGGAGAAAGACAGGGGAAGGGGACGGGTCAGAACACTTTTCTACAGTGATGGGTGGGGGATACCCGTCTCCAAGGCGGCTTGCTCAAGAAGCAGCAAATCATGGCTAAACTCCTTCTAAGATGTGTAGGTCTGTGCGGTGTGTTTGTGATGGGGCTTCTGTTTCCCCGAGTGTGTGGGACTTGCAGATTTGCAGCCTAAGCTGAACTTCTCAGAGCAGGGCCCTTCCTGCACACTACTCTCAGCCTCTCTACGTAAACGGTGAGTCAATACTGAAAGAGCAGAGGCTTGAAGTTGCTTGAAATTATTAGCCTGCCTTGGTGCCTACTTGCCCCTGAAATCTTTTCGTCTGATGACCAGATAAAATGACAAGGGTCTGAAAACTTAGAAAAAGATCACTCCCTTGCTTGGGCCCCTTCCATCTTCAAAGCCGGCAGTGGCCGGTCAATTCTTTCTCCTGACGCCAAGTCTCTGGTTCTTCCCGTTCCCCATTTAAGGGCTCTTGGGATTACTCCGGGCCCACCCAGGTGATCCAGGATAATCTCCTTATTTTAAGGTCAGCTTTCAGCACATCTAATTCCATCTGCAAACTTGACTCCCCATTGCCATCTAACATAACACGCTCACAGGATCTAGGGATTAGGGATGTGGGCATCTTTGGGGGCCATCGTTCTGCCTCCCACCATCGCCCTCGGTAGATGCAATGCAGTCTTCTTCTCCTGGCCTTGATTTCCTATTGCAATGTTAATTGTATTGTGTTTATGCTCTTTAATATAAACTGCCTCAAACCTATTTTGCAAAAGAGGCAATGAAAAATGGACCCTAATATATTTAACAAATACTGATTATGGACAGACTATATGGTGGTGGAGGAGGTCCCGCCCCGCACTCCCCACCTCACCATTGAAACAGAGGGAGTGGGGCTACTTCAAGAAGTGAGCTGGTAATCTTGAACCGCTCTTGTTTTTTCAGAGCTAGCAGTCCATTTTACAATATTCTCAATTCAGTCTTTGGGGGAAAAAAGGACTAAATTGGCCACTATATTAGTTATCAATTCTTGCTTAACAAGTTACTTCAGAATTTAGAGACTGAAAACATGAAACATTTGTTACCTCACTGTTCCTCTGGGTCAGAGGTCTGGGTGCAGCCTAGCAGGGTGCCTGGGGCTCCAGTTGCAGTCAGGGTGATATCTAAAGCCTTGACTGGGTGAGGATTCACCCCCAGGCTCACTCACGTGGTTCTCAGCAGGATTCGGTTCCTCAGGGGTTGTTGGACTGAGGTGCTGCAGTTACCTGCTGGCTGGGGGCTGGGGGCCTCCCTCAGCTCTTTGCCACGTAGGCCTCTCCACTGGGGACTCACAACACGGCAGCTGGCTTCCCTCAGAGGGAAAGCCCAAGATGGAAGCCACAGTCTTTTTGTAACCTTATCTCAGGGGCGACATCCCATCACTTACTTTTGCCGTACACTATCTATTAGAAGGGAGCACTGGTCCAGCCCACGCTCCAGGGGAGGGCCTGCACAAGCTCATGAACACCAGAAGGAGGGGATTGCTGGGAGCTGTTTTAGAGGCTGCCTATCACAACCACCATCTGAGATTTTTCCAGTTGAAGCACCAATTTAAAATGTCATTGACAATTCACCTGAGATTTCTGCAGCTGCAGCTTTGGAATCCATCCAGTACATGTGGACACAAAGAAATGTGTGTCAATTTAACCCCGGTCAAGGAGAGAGAGATGTAGAGGATGTGACACTAGAAAATGATGCATCTCAGAAGCAGCAATTTACAACATATTGTCACTAAGCGTTTGATTAACAAATATAAGCTGAATTATATTAAACAAAGAGAAGCCATAATACAATTGTTACCACTATCTACCATGATAATTACAGACAGAATTTCTCTATGTTAGAGCTGTTTTTCCCCCCCGCAGTGTTTGCCAATGACATTATAAACAACAAAACAATGAAAAGGCAGGAGATGTATGTTGAAATAAGTGGGGCCTAAGAGCTTATTATAAGAAAAGTGGAAGTAATAAATATTAAGCCAAAGCCAATTTCTCCATTTCTGGAATCCATTCTAGGGTAGCAGGAGAACTACCATACTAATCAAAGTAAGAGGACTGAAGGAGAACCATAGGTCAGAACGTTACAGAAACCCACAGCATGTCTTTGATTATTGCCAGAGCAATTTAATACAGAATAAATAATATGGCATAGCAAATGTAATTCTATAGCGAGAGACTGATGATACTGAAAAACTCAAAAGAAATGAGTATTATACGAATAGCAATATCTCTGAAAACATAGATATCACTTATATTTGGGTGGTTTTTTAACGATAGCCAGGCATATGTAATTTTTGAAAAATATTTTTATTACTCCCCTTGTCTATTTTCCTTTTTCTTTAGTTCAATTTCCTTTTCCTTACCTATCTAGTTTTTTCTGTTTCTTCATTTTGTCATTTCTTAAGTTGTTGTTGGTTAAACTTTGCTTCTAGTCTCAAAAATATAACTAGGTTTTGCAATAATATATCTTGAATCACAGGCATATGAAACAAATATTTTAACTCCTGTGTGGCTCTCAGCTTATTTTCCTCAAGAGAGGGTATGGAGAGGATAGTAGCTTCTACATCTGAAAGATCTTGCTACACAACAGATTAATTGAGCGTCCTCTTCTTTTAATATCTTTGATGTTGAATTCACCCAGGTCCAGGGACTTTGTGTTTTAGTATTAAAATATGGGTCAAGCATAACAGTTGTGATACCACTACTAATAACAAATATTTTAATAGCTTTATTGAGGTAAAATTGACATACAATAAAACAGACATAAAAAATTGGATTTGAAAATCACTTTTTTATTTCCACTGTATGATTGTGCTTTCAACATTTTGATAAAAATATTTCTCTCAAGGTAGAACATAAAAAGGTTTGTAACAGATATTTTTGATGACATCCTTGGTGGATATGGCAAACACTGTTAGTTGCCAATGCAGCCATGTTAAGAACGCTAATTCTTTTCAGATTATCAAACGGCAGTGTACACAGGGAAGTGGGATCCATCCTGAGCCCAAAAATATAGATTATGATTTGCCCAACCCCATCTATTTTTGCTTTTGTGTAGGTAGGTGACCCAGTCCTGGTCAATGAGATATGAGTCAAAGTCTTTGGGGCACTTCTGAGGAAAATATCTCCTCCTTGTCAGGTGTCTTGGGGCTACGAGGAACCAAGTCAAGCCACTGAGGATGCAGAGTGGAAAGCTGAAGGATCCAGGTCTTTAAAGACTTCTCGAGCTGCACATTAACCAAGCCTAGAGCAGGCCTGCTTCTGAACTTCTTGTTGAGTGGTGTTATAAACAGCCTCATCAGAGCCACTGTGTTGCATGACTCCGGGGAGAACTCTCCACGTCGTACAGCATGGAGGTCCTGGATCTCATTGGTTAAGCCACTGCGGTTGCAGCCAAAAGCATCCTAGTCCATAAAGTGGGGCAGATAGAGTTCCAGTATTAAGAAACTGCCTCTGTGTACCAGTTTATACCTTGCAAAAGACTATTATTAGAAAGTTTTAAATTGCAAGTAACAGAAGCCACAGTTCAGATCTAAACAATAAAAGCAATTCATTGGCTCATGTAAATGAGAAGTCCAGAGGGAGGCAGGCTTCAGGGGGTTTGAGCTAGAGTTTCTTGATGTCATCAGTACTCTGGCTTTTTTCCCGCCTCATGTTCTCAACTCTGTCTGCCCCGTGTACTGGCTCCTTCTTCAGGTTGGCTTTCTTCATGGTAGCAAAACATTTGCTCTTGTTTCAAGCCTCCCATTTCCACATCCCACCCCTCAGACTCTGATTGAGTCATTGACTTAGCCTGTGTCACCTGCTCTATCTTAGGGGCTGAGGATAGAAACAGTATTCCGAGAACCTCATGGGTCCCTAAAAGGAAAGTGGAGGTTAGAAAGGAGAAATGAAATACTAGGACCCAATCATGAAGCGTCCACTGCATGGATGAGGGTTATAATACAAAGGGACTTTTTAAAAATGTGTTTGGAATTTATTTATATTCTACTTATTCTCAAAAGAATGTGAGATAGAGAGAGCCAATAATGCTAGGCCCATGGATTACGAATAAAGCACGAGGTTTGGTGAGCTCTTGGGGAACTGAGAATAGACTTAGTTGTCCGTGAGCCTCTGCTAAGTCCTAGTTTGAACATTTGTGAGATAGAACTTCTGTTTATTTCTAGAACTGGAAGTCAAGGCAATCAATAGTGATGAAGCAGCTGCTTCAGGAGAAATGTCAAACTCTATGCTCTTTAAAAATGTTAATGTAAAGTTTTAAAATCTGTGAACTCTTTTCAACACCTTCACTTTTCTGAAATCCAAAATTATGAGTATAAAAAAAGAACACAGTGCAACTCAGTCAAATCCATAGACACTTACTGGCACAGCTGCCATTTGCATCAGAAAATGAAGCAGAACTGGCCGGATGCACAACTAGGTCTTTGCAGAGGCACCTGCAATCCACAGCCTGTGTCTGCACAGCTTCCCGGCACACGGTCCTCGGTGGTAAGCCGTGGTCATCAAGAGCCTGGCCTAGGTCCTCACCATCCTGCAAAGCTTAAATTCATTTCACACCTGCTTTTGAAACTGGAAATACTGCCAACTTATTTTCTCAGATTGATTTGGCAAAAATTCCAGCATACAGTACAAAATTATAGATCAGACTAAATGCAGTTCTCAAATTCATTGGACATCTGGAATTAGTAAAAAATGTGATATCTCCTTCAGAAAGGACCCTGATGCCCTCAAAGGACCAGGGCAGCACAGACTAGGAAGGAGAAGCTGTGCTCCCAGGATTGGCCGGCCCGGGGCCGTCTCCCCTCAGGAACATTCCTAGACAGGTAATGCTCTCCAAGCCCAAAACTATAACAACTTTGCTACTGTCTCTCAGAAAACCATTCTACAAGCTAACTACCTTTGGTATGAAAATATATTCCCGGGCTGAACTGCAAGGGTGATGTTGAAAACTCAGTGCGGTGCAATGTGTGTAGAAACAAGCTGCTCAGGAGGGGCAGGAAAGAGGCGGCCAAGGATTGTGCTTTACTAGTGGTGTGGGATGGTTGTTCAAGCAATTAACCTTTTGGGTTTTTTTCTTCGAGTTTTAGAAAAGACAATTTGAGCACTTTAAATAACCACGGCAGTGCTATGTTCACACTGTAAGTAGGAAGTACAAACAATGGAAACATAGACATTTCCCTGACCATTAATTCCAGTTTTCTCTTTCATGTTCTAGAAAGACCGTATAAGGTAGTGGTTAAGAGCTTGCATCCAGACTTGACTGCCTGAATCCCAGCTCTGCCACTGGTTAACAAGGTGATCTTGGGTAGATTACAAGCTTTCCATGCCTGGGCTTCTTTATCTGTAACCTGGGGATCACTGTCTGTATCACAGGGCTGTTAAAAGACTTAGCGAACTAACATAGGTAGACCATTTAAAGCAGTAAGCACCATTTAAGCATTAGTTATAATTATTTGTGAGCTTTCACATACATTTACTGAAGGAAGTTTTATTGGAATCTCGAGATGACTAAATCAATATGTACTTCCATACTATGTTTTTGCAGACCAAAGTATCTGCTTTAAAAGGTCATTTATCTATCTCATTAAAAGACGAGTAGCACTATTAGTTAAAAGTAATGTAGACTATTATATTAGAAGTAGTCTTTGTTCTGTGCAAACATCCCAAAATGTACATTATTTTAAGGTTCTACAATTTATTTAACAAATATTTATTGAGCACCTACCCTGTGTAAGGCATTGTTCTAGAATGGGGTTGATGGGTATGTGTGTGTATGTTTGTGCAAAATCCTTCCTTACATGGAGCTTTGTATCCTTTCAAGAGGACATGGACAGTAAAGAAACAAATAGATGATATGTCAGGTGGTGACAAGTTCTATGAAGAAATATAAAGCAGAGTCAGGGTAGAGACTGATGGAGAGTGGCGCCCATAAGGAAGGTCTCTCTGATAAGGTCACACTTGAGAAATGACCTGAAGAAGTGAGTGAATCAGCCATGTAAATATTTGAGAAAAGGGGTTTCCAGGAAGAAGGTACAGCAAGTGCAAAGGCCCTGAGGTGGGAGAGTGCTTGTTATATGTAAGGAATGGCAATGTGGAATTCAAACCTAGGAAGTCTGTCTCCAGAACCTGCATTCCATAGTCCCACATTATCTTCTGCACTTTCCTCCATAAACTCTCTGCTTCAGACAGGAAGATTATGTGAAAAAATGGTCATCTGAGTTAAATATAAGTTATATAATCTTACATTTATGTGTTCCATTGACTTATACATGAATTCCAAAGAATCAGCATGAACAACAAATTTAACTTTTCCTTTTCAAAAGTAGCTCAGAGTAGGAAGCAAAATACATTAAATTCAGAGCAGCAACGAGGACATTCTGAAATGTTCCTTAGCCTAGAAAGACCCTTGGTGTAGGGTTTTTGTGAAAATTTTGCATGTCTAAGTCTTTTTCTGGGGCAAGTGCTGGGTCCCTGAACCCAGTAAAACTTGAGAATAACCACGTCAGTGAACAGTGTTTCAGAACTCAGAAATATTTTTGTTTTTTTAAAAAAATCACAAAGGAACAAAACAGTAACAGAAAAATAGACGTTTTTGATTATCTTAATTTGAAAATTGAAATATAAAGGAAAACAATTGCTTTTATTTATTCATTTTTAAGGTTTTGTGGATAGGGCACCATTTAGAAAATTACTAATTAGCGGAATCAAAGCCGAGGAGTTAAGTCTGGAAGAGTTTATTTTGAGGGCAACTTGTAAACAGTAGCAGGTGACTTCACAGAAAAGCAGCCACCTGGCTAGAGGACGATTTGGAGGAACACGCACAACTGAGTATTATAAGCTTTCTATTTCGGAGGCAGAGCCAGAAATTCTGGGTAAAGAGAATCTAATTCAGTGGTTCTAAACTAAGAAAGTGTGTTATTCTGGGTCTGCTGAGAATCAGCCTCCAAGATGGGATTAGAAGGCAAAGGATTTTATTAGGGGAAACATCTGTGTGAGAGAAAACGGGGAGAAAGGCAGACGAGCTGGGGGCCCGTCCAACTGCTGCGGGTCTGACTGAGGGAAGGAGCCGGGAGGAAGGCTGGGCAGCCGTCCCAGGGCGCCCACAGCCTGAGGGAGCTTCAGCGCGGCCGCCAGAGTCCCGGAGCCGCGTCCCGCGCTGGAGCAGGCCTGTCTCCAGGCCCGGCCCGTCGTGGTGCCCGGCGTCCCTGCAGCCCTCGCTCGTTGGCTGGGACCAGCCTCCCCGCAAGCCCGGCGATGGAGCTCAGCGCGGGGCCCTCCGTCAGTTGCGCCGCGGGTGACGGCGGAGAGGCGCGGTCTCGTGGCCACAGAGGAGGTAACTGGATCACCCGCGGAGCCCCTCCGCCAACTCGAGATGTCCTCACGCCGTGGGCCCTGCGGCCTCGGGGGGAAGCGCTGCCGGGCAGCCGGCAGCTAGTGAGGGTGGGACACGTCCTTCACGTGTTCCGCATTGGTACAAGGGTTTGAGACCATGGGAAAAAGAAAAATATCTCCTGTTTTGATGTTTATTTTATGAATGCATTGTTGGGAAAGATCTTTCATAAATGGCTTACTAAGGATTTGTTACAACGTTACTCAGTAGCTGATAAATTGCTGTGTCTTCATCTCTGATTTATTGTAAAAGTTCATGGGACAAAGTTGTTTGGTAAACAGTTCCCGTGGTCATGTGAGCGTGGTTCCAGGGACGTTTCAGGAAAAGACAAGTTTAGATGTCCGCTAGTGAAGGGTAGCTCAATAAAGAGGGTGCTGTGACTACACTGCGGGGAGCGTGGGAAGCACACCCACGCCCCGCCCCCAGCCACGCCCCCTCCGCCCTCAGCTCTGCTCCTCGCTGACAGCTCCTCGCAGGCTCTTCAGTGAAGCACTTGCCACCTACTAAGGTGCACGTGGATGGTGTCTTTTTCCAGAATGAGATCTGACCTAGAATATAGCATTTGCTTATAAATAGGCGTCTCCCTCTGAACATGAGTACGCCAGTCCTGAAAATCCAGTGTTAAATGCCACAAACACAACCGGTCCTATTTGCCATTGTTTTGAAAGGGAAAAACTGTAACGGCTACGGGTCAATGCTTAAGCTTTTCCTAAAATGCAACACTACACAGTGAAAAGCCCAAATGTAATAAACAATGTTCATGTTAAAATGTAAATGTCTCAAATTGTGACTTTCGGATCACCAAAAAATTAACAGGCTTATTCTTGTATTAATGATTGCTTCGTATGCAGCAATGTGAACAGTTTGCACGTCCTATGTTGCTGTGATGGTTCATTTTATGTGTCAATTTGACTGGCCCAAGGGATACCCAGACAGCAGGTAAAACATTGTTTCTGGGTGTGTCTGCAAGGGTGTTCCTGAAGAAATTAGCTTTTGCTTGAGTAGACTACGTAAAGTGATGGCCCTCACTAATGTGTGTGGGCACCATCCAATCCACTGAGGGCCCCAAAGGCACAAAACGGTGGAGGAATGATGAATGCCCTCTCTCTCTTCTTTTTTTTCTCTGAGGAATATTAGCCCTGAGCTAACATCTGCCGCCAATCCTCCTCTTTTTGCTGAGGAAGACTGGCCCTGAGCTAAGACCTGTGCCCGTCTTCCTCTATTTTATATGTAGGACGCCTGTCACAGCATGGCGCGATGAGCAGTGCGTAGGTCCGAGCCTGGGATCTGACCCAGAGAACCCCAGGCGCCAAAGCCGAGAGGGCGAACTTGACCCCTGCAGCAGCCACCGGGCCGTCCCCCACCCCCCTTCTTGAGCGAGGATGTCCATCTTCTGCCCTCAGCTCAGAGCTCCTGGTTCTCGGCCTTCAGACTCCGGGCATGACACTGGCCGACTGGGCTGGTCCCAGGCCTCAGGCCTCAGGCTGAAGGACACCACCGGCTCTGCTGGCTCTCTGGCTCTCCAGCTTGCAGATGGCAGGTGGTGGGACGACTCAGCCTCTGGAAGTGCGTGAGCCAGTTCCTGCAGTAGATCTCCTCTACTCCCTTCACGTGTTGGTTCTTCCGGTTCCGCTTCTCTGGAGAGCCTGACTCACGCAGCAGCGGACCCTGTCTGTGGCCCGGGCCTTTCCTGCAGCTGCTGAGTTCCGGCTGCCAGCACCTGAGACTCCGCCTGAGGGCTTCACAGTCCACTGAGCTCACAGTCCCCGGACTAGGACTTTGTCACAGGGTCGAAATGTCTCCAATAACGCCCCCTGGGAGCAGTTCTCACCCAATGACTGACAGAGTGGGTGGCTAAAGACCACTGCTCCCTCTCTCCTGGTGGAGTAACTCTGAGGCATGTGTCCAACACTGACTACCTTACCGGTGTTTCCCAGATCCTTAACCAAATAAGATATTTAAACTCGGATCCTTGTCTCTATTTTCTGCTTTTGAGGAAACTAAACCAAATATTTAACCACAAACTTTATGCACTGTGGATGACTATGATGTTTTGATCTCTTTCTTAGCTCCAGCAACGTCCCAGATGGACATCCCCTTCATTGACACTCAGCACACTTTTCAAAATATCTATGTGTGATTCTACCAATTTTATTTAGAATATAAATCATGACTTTTCTCCTTCTTCCTTTTGTTTAAAATGTTGTATTAAGTTTTCAGGATAGAAATATAAATCGTTCTATATAAATATTGCTGAAAACATTATTTCAAGAGATATGACATTGTATGGAATTGAGCATTAAAAATCAAGAAGTATCAAAAAGTGGAAACAAACAAAATGTCTATCAGCTGATCAAAGGATAAACAAAATGTGTTATATATGAACAGTGGAATCTTAGACAGCCATGAAAAGGAATGAAATACTGATACATGTTACAACACAGATAGTCCTTGAAAATATGCTAAGTGAAAGAAGCCACATGCCAAAGGCTACACATTGTATGACTCCATTTATATGGAATGTCCAGAATAGGCAAACAAAGAGACAGAAATAGATTAGATTAGTGGTTCACAGGCCTGGAGGAAGGGCCAATGAGGCTGACTGCTAACGTATATGGGGTTTCTCTTGGGATGACAAAAATGTTCTGGAAATAGATAGTGGTAATGATTGCACAACCTTGTAAATATATTAAAAACCACTGAAATCAAGAGGCATCCTCCCAGGGAAGATGTTTTGTGGGACATACCTGTCCTGCCTTGCAAGGATCTCTACTTATTTTCTAGTGGAGTAAGTGCTAGACTTAGTTATGAACCTTCCCACTTTTCCTCTAAGATGCCTTTCTGCTCAATGCTACCGATGGCCCTCTGGGAAGGTTGCTTGCCATGGACCTTGTTCTTACGGCTTAGAGAGAAGGTCTGGATCATTTTTGGAGGGAGGCTCTCAACAAGCTCACCTCGGAAGTAGGGCTTACAGCACTCCGCCAGGGTGCCAGCTGGGCTCTCTGCAGCAGTTGCTCCCAGTCCCTTGTGCTCACAGAACAACTCATTAGCACCTCACCTCAGGCCTCACCCCGTATCCCTCTCATCTGCTCCCTTGGGGCCTCACGGTCACGACTGAGGCATGACACACCTCAGGACCTGCCTAGCATTCCTGACACGTGCTGGTTTGACCAGGCAAGTCCTGAGGCTGCAGGTAGGCAGGCAGGAGTGTCCCTGGGTCTTGCCCTCATCTTGCTGGCTCTCCCTCGACCTATAGCTCACTCAGAGGAAGGCCCTTCTGCTGACAAAGGCTTTGGTGTGTCCAACAGCTGCCCAGAGGGCCAGGAAACAATTAGGAAGAATGCAGAAGTGAGTGCCCCTTGGGGCTAACTTTGACCACTGAGAGAGAGTAAATGTGAAGAAGCAGAAAAATGAATACTTCTCCTTTCTCCCTGCCCTCCCTCCCACGAACTGTTCTGAGAAGTAAGGTTCCCATACAGCTGCTTGAGAGCCGAATGGCGTGACTGAGCACGCCTTCCCCTTGCTCTTGCTTCCTGGTATCGCGTTTGCACATTAGTTGTGCCTCAGGCTCTGTTTTCTAGAGGACCTGGGGTAAGACAGTATATCATTTTCTCTTACAAAGAAGCATCACATGCTGAGAGCAGAGACTAACACACACAGGGGGAAAGTGTTGGTGCCAAGTAGAGCAGGTCATCAAGACACAATACATCAATCTGGACAAACAAGACTCTCGAGTTTACTTCCTTGCTGCTAGACAGAACCACCACTTGATTTTATGTGGTATGCAAATTTACATTTTTTAAAGAAAATTAAAACTTTATACCACAGCCAGCTTGCTAAATTAAAATATCCTCTTGTAAATCAGCATTTTAACCTATGTACCACAAGCACACAAGCAATAAGCATAACATAAAATTAAATTAAACACACTAGCAAACATCCAGCTAAGTGAGTTTTGTCCTTAAAAATATTTACTCTTGGGGCCCGGCCCGGTGGCGCATGGTTTAAGTTCGTGTGCTCCCCTTTGGAAGCCTGGCATTTGCCGGTTCGAATCCGGGGAGCTGATCTACACACAGCTTGTCAAGCCATGCTGCGGCAGGCATCCCACATAGAAAATAGAGGGAGATGGGCACAGATGTTAGCTCAGGGCCACTCTTCCTCAGCAAAAAGGGGAGGATTGGCAGCAGGCGTTAGCTCAGGGCTAATCTTCATCACCAAAATAGAGAGAGATATTTACTCTTGGAGGCTAATAACTTCAAAATTCGTGCAACTATTCAAAACAGTTTGGGAACTAGTGGGTGAGTTTGATGTATGGGCACCTCACATGGGCCATCAGGACAGCCAGCCCCTCCCAGTCAGCACCTTTTTTAGGTACTGCCTGAAGACCCTTGGAGTAAGACTGACCAGGTCAGGGCTTCCCAAACTTTTACAGCTGTGCCCCCTGTAGCTACTCTCTTCAGTGTGTGTCTCAGGCATGGATCCTTCCACGACACTGGAGACAAGAAATACTGCATTTCTTGAACATCCTAAATTAAATGCGATTTCAGCTTTCCACTCAACAAGGCTGGTAATAGATGGAATGTTGGTCATCCTTCTAGCCCCTTCCCTTTTCCTGCGACACATCCAGGAATACTTTATCGAGTAGACCCTAGAGTCAGAGTGCCAGGACCCATGAGCTTTTCAGGGCCTATGAGAATCTCTTAGACCTGAAGATGAGAAAAGGCCACTCATTTCAAAAAAACTAGCCAAATCACAATTAATCGATGCTTAATTAAACTTTGGAAAATGTTCTATTGTTGCCTATTTATTAGTAATTAAATTTAGTATTAAAAAACTGCCACAGGGACTGGCCCGGTGTCAGAGCCATTGGGTTTGTGTGCTCCGCCTTGGAGGCCCGAGGTTCACATCCCGGGTGCAGACCTAGGACCGATGTCAAGCCACGCTGCGGCAGGCGTCCCACATATAAAATAGAGGGGGATTGACACAGATGTTAGCTCAGGGCCAATCTTTCTCAAAAAAACAACAAGACAAACTGTCAAATTTGAAAACAGTTCAAAAAAATTTTTAGGGGCCAGCCCTGTGGCCGAGTGGTTAAGTTCACACAGTCTGCTTCGGTGGCCCAGGGTTTCACCAGTTCGAATCCTGGGCGTGGACATGGCACCACTCATCAGGCCATGCTGAGGCGGCATCCCACATGCCACAACTAGAAGGACCCACAACTAAATATACACAACTATGTACCGGGGGGCTTTGGGGAGAAAAAGAGAAAATAAAAAAACTTAAAAAAACAAATTTTTACAATACACACAATATTTTCCTCAGAAATTAGAGCCAAACATAAATTAAATGAGTTAGGCATAGAAAAATCTTGGAAGCAAAATTATGAAAACTCAAAAAAATGTTTTGGACAAAAATTTTATTTAATGTGGGACACAGGTGCATTTCAGTACCTTTTATATGATGTAAGATGGGGTCTCTGAAAGTGCGTGCTTGGGGATTATGACTGTTGTAGAGCAGCGCTGTCAACCAGGGTCTTAAGGAACCCCGAATGCAAGAGAAGCAGGGCTTGCTCACCCGGCTTTGGGCCCAGGTCAGCTCACTCTTGGCTGCACCCTGAGGCAGCAGACGATCCTGACGTGGCATCCACTCCCTCTGTCCCCAGCTTGGACCTCTGAGCCTGGCCTGGGCTCCCAAGGTCATGAACCTGGTGCTCCATCCTCAGGAATTCACACAGCAGCCCCCGCCCCAGGGTGCTAGGGTCCTACCCCTTGGTGCTCCACCTCTCTGAAAACTCTCTGTCCCACCCCCATTCCAGGCCCCTTCTCTCCACAGGCACAGACCTTCCAAACCACCGCCGGGGTGGTCTGTGGAATAAGCTCCCAGCACTGAAGAGCTGTCAGTGCCCTCCTGTGTGAGGGACCCAGAGGCCCAGAGCCCGAGGTCTGGAGGCTCTTCCTCCCCAAGAGAGGAGGAGGGAAGTTACCTTTTCACTTTGTTGTTTTGTTCTCAAGGCTACAAGAGCAAAACATAAAAAACAATTCTTTGTAAAAGGATCTACTTCTTTTTAACTCAACCTGTTACATTCACATTTCATTTAAAAAGGGAGCTTGAACAATATGCTTGGTCAAACTACATCTCCCTCTTCCTCGGATCTAATTCTCATAAGTGTTCTTTTCTCTCCTCCTTGCCCTCATCCCCGGTGAGAATTATCTGTGTGAATGACGAGGAGGCTTTATTGTTCAGTATCTGTAACTCTTTGGGACTGTGAAGATTGATAAGGGAAACCCTCATTGAAAATGGAGTCAGGAGGCCAGAAGGGTGAGCCCCCAGGAACACCACTGGACCTAAATTACAGGAAAGATAGTCAATTACAGAGCCCAACGGAAGTCGTTAAAAGGAAAGACTCGTTAATTACAGGAAGAAATGTGCCTTGTATCCAAAACAGAAATTGGCTACCCCAACAACACTCAGCATGAGAAACCATCGTTGAATGCTTGCTTTTCTCCAATGGACTTTCCTGCAAAACAACCCCTCCCAAATTTCTCCTTTTTCTTTATAAAATAACGTCCCTCTCCCTTGTTCATTGGATTTGCTGTGATTCCCACAGCATGCATAACCTGAATTGCTAGTCTTTGGCTATTCCCAAGTAAACTTGTTTTGAAGGTAAAATAATTGGCTGTTTTATTTTTAAGGTCAACAGGATGAATCTCAAATAAAAATGTGCTCCCCTCTTAAGCTACCAAACCACAGGATTTTTCTGTTGTAAGGTTCAGGATATTTTAAAATTAGATTCAGGCACATAATCACTGCAATCAGGTCTTTTCTTCAACTTCCAACTGGGTCTCACCCAGCAAGCACACTTACTTTATGTCTGCTCACAACTTCTCCGCCCAGAAGTGTACCCAGGATTTCAGCATGTGTCCTAAATGCAGTCACTTCACGTTGTGGCTGTCCCAACCTCTGAGACCTACTGTTTCTTAATGTCATTCTAGATACTCTGGCACTAAAGTCGCATTGGTTTGCGCTCACCTTCCCTAGGACTGTGACTGTGGGGCCACCAAGTCCAGCTGTGATGAGCCCGTTTCAAAGGACGACTGGGGAAAAGAGGCACCTGACACTATTGATTCCTAAATGAACGTTGATAAGGCTGACTCTTCTTTCAAAAAGGACTCCAAATCAGCTTATTAGTGGCAAAAGCTGAAGTCACCAGCAGCAAATCTACGTTTTATTTTTATTATTCTGGTAAAAAACATACAATTTACCAGCTTAACTATTTTTAAGCGTTCAGTTCATTAGGTTGAGAATGTTTACATTGTTGTGCAACGAATCTCCAGAACTTTTCCACCTTGCAAAGTTGACACACTATACCCATTAAAGAACAACTCCCCATTAACCCCTCCCACAGCCCCTGACAATCACCATTCTACTTTATGTTTCTAGGAATTTGACTACTCGAGATACCGCATAGTGTAAGTGGAATCATACAGTGTTTGTCTTTCTGTGACTGGCTTATTCCACTTAGTGTAACGTCCTCCAGGTTCATCCATGTCGCAGCATGTGACAGTATTTCCTTTCTTTTTAAAGCTGAATAATATCCCATCGTGTTATGTATAGACCACATTTTATTTGTCCCTTCATTCGTCAATGGACATGCGGGTTGCTTCCACCTCTTGGCTCTGGTCAATAGTGCTGCTATGAACATGGGTGTGCAAATACAATGTGTAAGTTCTGAGGAAACGTTTCCTATTACCATGATGGATTTGAGTAGATTTAATCACATTCTAGTAACCGGATTCCGATCTTGCTACTGTTCCCCTTTCGAAAACTGCCAGCCTCTCTGTATGACCAATGAAGTAATATAAACTTATTATTCAAAGCTCTTCGAAATACAGTGCCATGGGACCAATCCTGCTTTCCCTCCTGCTAGTCCTCTAAGCTTTCCTCTTTTTGAAACACAGTGAGCAAACAGAATGAGTGCCATTCCTTCCTTCTGGAAGTCTATACCCCCAGTCCTACCCCCCTTTTTCTGCACGTCCAAACCCTGCCATCCCAAATGCCCCATCCCCCCTTCACGAGGCCTTCCTGATCCCTCTAACCAGGTACGATTGCCTCCTCCTCAGAATCCTCATAAGGTCTTCTGTCAGGCAGGGTCTTATCATACCCTGCTCTGTATTTATGAGTTGCCTATAAACTTATTGTATCTATTCACGCCCTTCAACTAATAGTAATTCACTTCTATTGGGTGCTTACTATGTACCAGGCACTCTTCTAAGCGCTTCATGTATATTAGCTCCTGTAATCCTTAAAATGACCTATAGATTAGGTGTGATAAGTATATCTATTTTACTGATGAGAAAATCGAGGTACAAAAAGGTTAAATAACTTGAGTGGTGGAGATGGGCTTGTGATTTGGGGTGGACGTGACAAGAGATCAACATGGTGGAAGTAGTGAACTCTGGAAAAGGGAGGGCCAACCCGAGAATGGCAATTCCTTCCATTATAGAAGGGCCCTCAGCCCCTTAAGCATGACTTTACAATCAGCAAGTTCACCACAGGAATTAATACTGTACGCGTATGCTTTTGTTAATGACATTTGTCTATTTGTAGTATATTTATGATTGGTTCTTCTCACTACAGGCTCCATGAAGATAGGCATTGTGTCAGTTTTCCAGGTTCCTGGTGCCGAATAAATGACAAAGTTATAAATAGAGGAATGAGTAAATGAATGAGTTATACTCTACATTGTCTTGGGGGTGGTGGGAAAAATAGCTGGAGAAAAGTACCCTGGGTGCATTGCAGATTCTGCTGTGCATGGAGGAATAAAAAGCTTACTTGCCCATTCTAAGCATGACATAAACAGCACAAATTTTGAAGGAAAAGATAGAATTCGCCTTATAAAAAGAAAATATAAACAACAAAAATGAAATCAAATAAAGCTCCTTATATTTCAAAGCATTGTAAACAATAGAAAGGTAAATGACAAGATGGGAAATATCTTTACAACTGGAATGATAGCCTTAATATATTAAAAACCTTTTACACTGTAGAAGTAAAGACAAATATCTTAGTAGAAAAATGGACACAGGACACTCATTTTGAAAAGATGTTTGCTCTTGCAAAGAATTTCCCTTTGTAATGAAAATATAATCTTAAGAGAAGATGAGCAAAGATGTAAAAAAAAAAAAAGTAAAAGCATCTGAATGGCCTTTGATGTTTTCCATCTGTTAGTAAAATCAATTTTCAACTAACCAATGGGTGAGCTATTCTTTGACTTCTTTTTTTTTTATTGTTATCTGGGATTCAAAGGCACATTAATGTGTTTCATTTATCACCAGCAATAGTAGAGAAAATTGGAGTTGGGCTGAAATGATGATTTCAGAATAACTTCATTCATTCATGAACAGACATTTACAGTATGCCTACTGTGTGCAAGGCAGTGTGTTAGGTGGTGGAGTTACCATGGAGGACAAAACAGACACATTCCTGCCCTCATGGAGCATATAAATCATAGTGAGAGTGGGGGGAAACAGATGTTAATTTGTAAAAACTCACAAAAAATATGTGTTTACAACTTTGATGAGCACTCTGAAGTAAAAGAACACGTTGCCATGAGGCGGGGCAAGAGGCAGCTGACTCAGGTTGCAGAGTCAGGAAGGCTCTAGGAAAGGATGTGTGACCTGAGGCCTGAGGCACACCAGTTAGGAGTGTGGGTGGGAGAGTGGGCCTGGGAAGGCCAGCGTTCCAGCTAAACGGAACTGCAGGAAGAAAGGCCCGAGGCAAGCGGGAGCTTGATGCTTTACAGGAAGTGTGAGGAGGCAAATGTGGCTGAAGTGGGTGGGCTGAGGGAGCAGGGGGTGTGGAATAAGGCTGAGAAGGAGAGGAAGGCCATAGCTAAGACTTTTGTCTTTATTCTAAGAGCAATGAGAAGTCATTTAAGGGTTTTAAGCAGGATTATTCAACTATTCACGATGTTTCATATTATAAATTAGCTAGAATGTTGATGTGTGTTAATTAGGATAAAAAAATTTAGGTGATGATTTAGATTAAGATTATAATTTAGGAAGCTTGTTTGAAGATTCTCCTAGAGAAGCCTAGGGCAATCAGATGCAAGATTCTTAGGATAAGTTGGGTTTATGTAAACACTTGGTGCAATGGTATAAAAATTTTATTCGGAAAACAACTATCCTTGATCTATCTCTGTAATTATTTATTTATTTTGAGGAAGATTAGACCTGAGCTAACATCTGCCGCCAATCCTCCTCTTTTTGCTGAGGAAGACTGGCCGCGCCGGCCACGCTGGGAGGCTCCCTGTCCCTCCGGGGAACGGCAGCGCCCAGGGGAGCCTCCGGGCCGGAGTCCCCTGCTCGCGGGCGGCAGCTCGCAGAGGCAGCCCCTCCTCGGCCTCCGGGGGCGAGAATCTTAGCGACCTCCAGGCGCCCCAGTCCTCACTTGCTGTCCTCCTCCAGAGGGTCTTGGCCCGTCGCGAGGAGGCTGCGAGGCCCCGATCCTCCTCGCCTCGGGGGATCCGGGCAGGCCCCCGCCACCGAACCCCAGCGGCCGGCCCGCTCCGCCCCGCTTTCCGAGGCGGCAGACGTGCGTCCCTTCTCGCTTGCCTTATGCGGGCGACGCGGGGACGGCGCTACCGCGCGGCCTGCCGGAGGGGGGCGCTCACGGCCGGGCCTCTGCTTTCCAGCCGGCGGCCGCGGCTCCCGGGCAAGGAGCGTGACGACGACCAGGGTCAGTGTCGTGTTGTCCCGGGAGCCCGCGCGGGAGGAGGAACCAGCGTCCGCTCGAGCTCGGTCGTGGACGCGCCCCTCGCCTCGCCCTCGCTTCGCTGGGCCGCCCGGAGCTGCGTGTGCGCCGGCCGCCGCCGAGGCTCCCTGGCCTCTGACAGCTCGCCCCGAGCCCCGGGGCCTCGAGTCCCGGGTCCGGGGGCGGGGCGAGCGCGCGGGGGGCGGGGCGAGCGCGGGGGGCGGGGCGAGCGCGGGGGCGGGGCGAGCGAGAGCCAGGCCGAGGAGCGGGCGCGCGGGCGACGCCGAGCCGAGTCAAGCCGAGCGGAGCGCGAGCTGCCGGGAGAAGCACGCAGAGCCGCCGGCCGCCTGCGGCTCCGCGTCCATCGTGCTGCGTCGCCGGGCTCCGCGGACCCCGCCTCTGCCCAGGCTCCCGCAAAACTTTTTTTCTCGGGGGACCGGCGTC
Organism: Equus caballus; assembly: GCF_041296265.1. Lineage (NCBI taxonomy): Eukaryota > Metazoa > Chordata > Mammalia > Perissodactyla > Equidae > Equus > Equus caballus. Next base: position 8,715,641 of record NC_091702.1, on the reverse strand, counting down.
TGAAGGGGTCGGCGGGCTCGCGGCTCAGCGCTCCCTTACAGCGGCGGCCGAGGGGACTCGCCTCGCTCCCCGCCGGCTCTCGCGCCCCGCGCCGCCTCACCTGCTGACCGCTCCGCGAGCGGCGAGGGGCCCGCGGAGGGGCCGCGTGCGCGCCGGCGCCCCTGGACTCTCCCGCCCGCCGCGGCCGAGCTGCCCGGCGCAACTTTCGCTTGACTGCCGCCGCCGCCGCCGCCGCCTCACAAAGGGGCGCAGGAAGGGGCGGCGGCGCGGGCGGCGGGCGCGGGCGCCGGTGCGCAGGGCGCGGGCCTCGGGCCGCGAGGCCGGGAGACAAAATGGAGGCTGCCTCTGCTCTCCGGGCCGCGCCGAGCCGCCGGCGTCCGCCCCCCGCTCGGCTCCGCAGCCTCCTGCTGCCCCTCCCGCGGGCCGTCCCCCCCGCTCCGGACCGGCGAGCCTTCGGGGCGCGCGCGTGCTGGTGGTCGGGCTCTAGCGAGGATACAGTGACTTTGCTGTCTCTGCTGGGTCGCCTCATGCGCTACTTCTTGCTGAGACCCGAGACGCTCTTCCTGCTGTGCATCAGCTTGGCGCTGTGGAGTTACTTCTTCCACACGGACGAAGTGAAGACCATCGTCAAGTCCAGCCGGGACGGCGTGAAGATGGTCAAGGGCAAGGTGGCCGAGATGGTCCAGAACGAGCGGCTCGGGGGGCTCGACGTGCTGGAGGCGGAGTTCTCCAAGACCTGGGAGTTCAAGAGCCACAACGTGGCGGGGTATTCCATCCAGGGCCGGAGAGACCACATGGAGGACCGCTTCGAAGTTCTCACGGACCTGGCCAACAAGTCGCACCCGTCCATCTTCGGGATCTTCGACGGGCACGGGGGCGAGGTAGGAGTTCTCCGGGGCTTTGTTTGACAGGGTGTGCTTGTGTGTGTGTGTGTGTGTGTGTACACCAGGACGTTGCCTGCGCCGCGGGGTAGGACCTGGGTGCGAGGGGCGTGGTGATGACCTGGTGCCGGCTGGACAAGGCCGCTCGTTCAAATGCGGCTCAAGTTGCCCAAAACACGGCTGGATCCCGTTTGGGGGAGGGAGGGCCGTCCACAGCCGGGTTCGTGCCTCGTGACTTGTGAGGTTCCCCAGGGCCGGAGCCCAGCGGTGTCCGTGCGGGCTTCGCGGGAAGAGTGAGTGGTTTCTGGGGTGGCCTTTGGCCCGGGGCCTCAGAGCTTCAGTTCTGAGGTTTGGGCTGAGCTGGACACAAAGACGGAAGAAAGTGTCTGTGACGCTTTGTTAGGGAAAGGGACAGAATCTTCAGAGGCGAGTCAGGGTGGGTGAAGGAGCTGGGACTCCGTGCCGTGCCTGCGCCCCGAGGAGGCGCCCGAGGGGCGTCTCTGCGCTGCTTCCCGACTCCATTAACTTGGCGGGTGCAGTGCGGCCAGGTGACAGCCGGCCGCCCGCGTTGGCTGGATCGGGGAGCGGGACCGAGCTGCCTCCGGCCTTTGCAGGGGTGGCGGCGCTCGGATCTCACCCCCACGCCCTGGCCGGCGTGAGCGCGAAGAGGTGTCCTTGCTGCTAAACCCCTTTATTTGGGGTTGTCTCGGAGCCAGAGGCGAAGGTAGAGGCCGAGTCAGGTCTCTCTCCCGCATTTCTGTGGCGCCCTGGTTGTGCGCGGGGCTCGGATTCCTGGAGGTGGAGGCGGGGCTTGGCTCTGGTCCTCGGGCATGGGCTCAGGTGGGGTGAGTGGCACAGGTGGCCGCATCGCCGCGCTCCACAGAGCCCCAGGCCGGCCCCATTTCTCTCAGTTTGGCAGTTTGTGACAGTTTATTGCTGAATACTTTTTTTTGTTTTTTTGCAGCATAATTTCTTACTCATGCTCGCCCTCCTTCGCCATTTCCCGCTCCCCCACACCCCCATGCTCCCATCCAACTTTTCCCCCACCTCTCTTCTCGGCCCTTCTGGCATCTGGATGGGCGGTAGGGCATGTCACTCCTTTTCAAGGGCTTGCTTGCTCTTCAGTCTTTGTTTTGGGTGGACGTTGAGAAAGTTTTCAATTGGTTAGCTTATCTGCATCTTCGACGCAAAATCACTTCACCCATTGCTCTGCTCATCTTTCCAGGACAGTGTGTTTTCCTGCCTTGTAGAACCAACTTTGACAGGAGTGACAAACTTAGTTGGAAAGTGTATTTGGTAGAGCTGAAGTCAGTTTCTCCTGTTTCCGCCCGCCCCAGCCCTTTCTGTATTCTGGCTTTGCTACTCAGGGTTTCTCGCTGGTTGTGATTCGCAGCCTCTGGTGTAGTGTGGGCTTCCTTTCCCCTCACAGGAGGAGGAGGATGTGAACTTGATTGACAGACGTGCTGTGTACTTGAGGAAGACACACCTTAATGATGAGGTCGCCAGTATAATGACTGATTTGTTTCCTTGGTTTGAGTTAGAATGTGCATATTTTCATTTTATGTGCCTGGACTGTCGTAAACCATTCAGCAAAGCTTATATTTACTGTATACGTTTTACATTAAAATTGTTGGCAGATGATAGTCTGCTTCTGGCCTTAGCACAGTTTTGTGTTTAATTGAAAGGTCTGGATATACTATTAATGTTGTGGAACTTTGGGTTGTACTTGTTTGGCTGTGCTATATTGACATATTTTGAGCCCGCACGTGTAAGTGAATGGGTATTTTAAGTTTTCTATTAAGTTGATATTCTAAAACCTGAAAGTTTCAGACCCAAGCAGATTTCAGATTGAAACATTTCCAGTACTGTCCTCCAGTAAATATACCATCCAGAAAAGGGACATGATAAATGCTCTTATTTAACCAGGAGTATTTTACATGTACAGGGCTTTTCATTAAGTTCTTAAATGCTAAACAAGAAGATGATCATTGTTAGCCAAACTATGAAATGCTTTCCGTTGTGCCTTACATTAGAAAGCCTGCTGTTTGCAAAATAATTAATATAATCAGTACCCTTAAAAATAAAGTAATTTTCTATTTCTAACCTCCTGCAGTATGGAGCCAGTTCATTCATTTTGGCTTTGTTTTAGAGCAAAATGAGGAAAGTGCTGTAAAAAGGAGTGAGTTAGTTGCTATTGGGAATATGATAATAACAAAGAATATTAGGTGGTAATTTCTCTCTGATTTTTCTTTTATTCAAAGAAAATCCCACCATCAAATTCTTGCCTTTTGTGGTGTTCAGCTCCTTGAACACTCACCAGAGGAGGGTGCCACTGTTTGATTTTGGTGTAAATGATAGTTATCTCCTTTCAGAAAAGAGGAAGCTTTTTCTGAACTATTATTTATGTATATGCTTCCTGTTGAGTGGTACAGAAGACCAACGAGGTTAACTTATTTCTAATAATTCAAACTGCTAAGATAGGCTATAAAAAACCAGGGCCCGTCTATAGTGCTAGTGCTTTTTAGATCCAGAAGGGACCTAAAGCCACCTCATATATCCATTTCATCCCATGTTTTAGATGAGATGTTTGTTGATGGCTGGAGAAGTTGTGACCTTCCTAATCCTACACAGCGAGTTCAAGGCCTTCAGTTTGGTGACCTTCATATTAAACCACTGACAAATTAGTTGGCATATTTATCTGGATAGATGGATAGCACACGAGGGATACAGAGATGAGTGAGCTATGATCCCCATCCTCAGAACGTTTCAGTGGAGTGAGAGATTTGTGTACCAGCACTTAGTGCCATGGGTGCTTAGGGTGTTAGGGGACCCTGAGGAGGGGCATTTCAATCAGGCTGGGAGGTGGAAGCTGTGGGAAGACACTTGAAAGCAGTGATTTACTGCAAGCTCGAAAGGGGGCTTGGGCTTGAGATCTGGCTTTGAATCTCTGCTCTGCCTTATCCAGCTGTGGCCTCGGGTGGGTGGCTTGAGCAGCTTTATCTGGGAGATTTTGATCTGAAACAAGGCTAATGATGCATGTACGGCACCCCCTCATCAGTTGTATTGTACCCTCTCTAGAGAAGTTCCTAATGGAGAGAAGGCTGTGGAGGAAGAAAGCTCACAGACCAAGAAGCCTGCAGTGTTAGGGCGATGATGTCCAAGGGAAGGAGACCTGCATGTGAAAGGGACAACTTTGTCCCTAAAAAGGTGTAGGTTGGATAATTCATTGGGTATTCCCCAAACTCTCTGTCTCTCTTTGGTCTAACTTGTGGTGAATTGACTATCAATCCAGGATACCTCGTATCCTAGCATTAGGCAAGCAGCGTTGTGGCTTCAGATGTGAATTTTCTGATTAGTGAGAAGGGATATTCTCTTTGATTAATTAGTAAATTGGTATTGTCATTTGCATTTCAGTCCCTTCTAGTTGGGTTAGGATGAGTTAGTTCTCTTGAGTCTACTCAAGTGTGTATGTTTGATAAAGATATGTGTTTGGCCTTGTTATGCTGAGGACCAGACTCTGGATGCCTGTGACTTCTAGATGGGTGAGATCTTAAAGGGCCTTGTCTCGGTGGCCCTACAGGCCAGCTTCCTCACTTGATGGCCTTGGGCCCTTGAGACATTCTAACCACGATACTATGGGTGGATGGTTGACTGTGTGTGTGTGTGTGTGTGTGTCTAAGGCTATGGCAGTGCTTGTGTTGCGGTATAGCAAAAGATGAAGACAACAAAAAGGCAAAAAAGAACATAGCTCAAATTGTATCAACTGACGTGGGAAGGTTATCTTTAAAATTAAAAAATAATGTTTATGTAGGAAAACGATTTTTTTGTGCTTACCTGTAATTTTTTATCCGCAAGCAAAAGATGGGTTTTTGTTTTTACTTTTTATGTTATCTAGAGAAAATATCACCAGTCCTTTGAGGTAACTTTGTGAATGCTTATAGCGGAAAGCTGCCCAGAAGAGCAGATTGTTAGGTGCTCCATGTGCTTGTGGGCATTATGGTCTGAAAGGTCACGTATCATTGTCTTGTACGGCTGAGACACAGCCTCGCCAGTGGTTAAGCTCAGAGTTCCACATTGACATCAGAGAGGAGCACCCATCAGATGCTTGTCAGGAGCTGCGGTCTTGAGGCTCAGCAGTTCTCCAAATCTCCGAAGAGAAAGTGCTTGTGGAGGGATGCCTGAAGGATGCACACAGTCTAGTGCTGTAGATCAGGGGCTCTTATCCTTTCTTGAGTCATGCTTCTCTGAGGATGTTATGAAACTACAAACGTATCCCTCCGAGAAATGGACTTGTGCATCAAGTTTTGTTTATAATTTCAAGGTAAGTGGATGCATGAAGCCTCTGGATTTTAGGTTAGTGTAGGTGGAATGAAATCTGTTTCTGATAAAGCTAGACCTGCAGGGGCTGTGTAGTGGACCCTTTCCTTGGGTGGGTTGCCTTCCTCTTCATCATTTGCGTTGATTTGACTTGTGTGCTGTCATGTGCCTGGGAGGGTCATTAAGAGGGATGGTCTTCCGAAGCTGTGACAAGTCAGCTGCAAGGATGTCGTTGAGTATTTGATTTGTTACACGATGTAGTTTCCTCTTATGAGGACCAAGGGGGAGAGAGTTCTCTGATAGCTTTTATTTTTATCTTAAGGATGCTGACTCGTGTAACTGATTGGATCGTCCTGTTTTTGTTGGCTGCTAGAATTCTTAGAGCCAAACCTCTGACCTTCCTCGAGCAAATGTGCAGAATTTTATAGAATACATTAATTTGGTGCATGAACCTACTCCCAGGACAGCCTCTCTTTCCTGCATTCAGCGTTCTTTTGTCCCATTTTTCTCTTTCTGCTCTTAGGTATGTCATTTTATCTTGTTGTGGTATATGTACTTATGTACGTTTCACTGGATCCTTTCTGAAATTAGATATAGCTCTGAATAAATAAATAATGAGTGGCACGAGTGATCTGCTCTCAGACGTTACAGCTGCTCTTAGTAAATGTTGGGTTCCCACATTACTGATGTACAAGAGGCCTGTGGATTTAGTATGGACAAATGCCTTATGGTTTAAGAGAAAATTCACATTATTTTGGTTTAAAGTGGCACATTAAGATTTCTGCCAAAAGGCAAGGAGCACTTCCCCCTTAATAAGCCCCCTCCCCTTGCCCCCATCCTGTGTTTAGGAACCTTTTTGAGTTGACTGCTGACCTTGGTGCCTCTTCTGAACGGATTATTTAGATGTTCAGTTCAGTTAAACCAGCATTTTCTATATAGTCTGCCACGTGTGGAAAACAGTGTTAAACTCTCTCTGATGCCTGAAGATCAAGCAGTGCATTCTCTGCCCTCAGGGAGCATTCCATCTACTTGGAGAGATGAGCCCGCCCCCCCCCCCGTTTTTTTTTTGGTGAGGAAGATTAGCCCTGAGCTAACAGATTTGGACAATAGTGAGTTTGGTTAGAAATTTGTTTCCTTCCTCCCTTCTATTTAGATATTTTCTGGAATTCATAAAATGTTCATCGACCATTTCCTCCCCAATTTGTAAAACGTTATTTCTGTCATACCTTATCTAAATGGACTCATTTTAAAACAATGAAAAGATATGTTATATATAAGGTCTGATTTATTCAATGGAAAGGCATTTATTACTATGTTACTTTGTTACCGAGACTAATTTAGGTTTTGTTACAGGAGATAGCTTTTCCAAGACTAAAAAACAGCGCAATGTCTTCATTTCTCTTAAATCATTTCGTTTCCCTGACAGTCATTTTACAATAAAAAATATGTCTATCATTCAGTCTCAGATGTAAGTGGTCCCTGGACTCTGTCCAGTTTAAATACTGGGTAACTCATTAGGGACTCAGTTTTTTAAATAATATTTTTATTTTGAGTGTTAATATTTCAGGCACTTGTTTTATTCTTAATTTCTACTTTGATTCTTAACCATTTCAGTAATATATTTGTGGTTTAACTTTTGTTACCATTTTCCCAACCCTATTTAATTAGTCTTAAAATAAGTCTGTAGCAAGTTAAACATTTAAAAATAATCTTAAAATTATAAAAGTAATATGACTATGTGATAGTACAGAAAAGAAAAAAATTCACCCCAAATATTATCTTCACATCCACTGTGATGATTTTGGTGTATTACTTGCTTTAGTTTTTCTAGTATGCACTTTAAGTATAATTTTAGATTGTTATAATGATGTACATATAGTTTTAAATTTTGGCTCTTTTCGCTTTGTATAATTGTATAAACACATAGCCATTTTGCTCCATAATTCTTTACTGTGTTTCTAATGTATTCTTAGTTACGGAGTAATATTTTGCTGGATGGATATTGGATAAATGACTCAATTGCTTCCTTATTAGTGTACATTTAGGTTTCTCTAACTTTTCACCATTGTAAATAACATGGTACTAAGTATTTTTGTGCCTGTACTGTAGTTTGGATTATTTCTCCAGGGTAGATTTCCAGAAGTGGGATTTCTGGATTGGAGGAGAAGTAAAGAAACCACTATTACTGGTAATAATAATAATGGCTGACATTTATCGACTGTATAAAATGCCAGGCAGTGTTTCAAAGTACTTGATATATATCACCTAATTTTAATTGTCATAACAGCTTTTGAGGTAGGTGCCATGTTGTCCCCGTTGTATCTCTGTAGAAATAAAGGCACTGAGAGGTGAAGTGATTTACCCAGGATCTCTCACAGCTCACAGGTGGTGAAAGGAGGCTTTGAAACTGGGATTCAGACTTGGAGCCGCCTGTCTCCAGAGCGTGTGCTATCAGTTTCTGGTTGAAGCTCGCAGATGTCATCATCTGAGTCATGAAGCGTGCACGGCCTTGTTAGGTGCACGCTGCCTGGTCTTCTCATGTTGCTCAGTAGGACTGGGAGTTTCTTGTTTGATTCTGATGGTTGTGTCCCTGCGACATGTGGTGGTGGTCTTGAAAACTCTATGCTGGAAACCTTAGTCGGTGGATCTCGCAATTACTTAAGAAAGCCCTGCAGTTAAAAACATAGTGGGGTCAGAAGTCAGAGCAGACGGTGAGTCACATTCAAACAGCTGTTCTCACCCACTCCCCTTGTTTGCTGGCAGAATCTCCATCCCGCTACAGAGAATCTCTAACATTTTTGCCTGTTGGCTCGTGAAAGGCTTGCATAGAACTTAGAGTGGCATTAACATAGCCATTCTCAATAAGCAATAGTGATTTATGTTTTATTTTACTTCTAAGTACCAAAGGCTTGACTTTAGGATAAGTATGTTGGGGTATGTATGTATTTGTATAATTTCTTTTATGCTGAAGCAGTTTTTTTTTGAGGACCAAAGTAATTTCCTAATATATAAATGATTGCCAGTTTTAAACAGCAAAATATTTTCTCATTTGTTTGTAATACTGAGTTGGTCTATTTAGTAGATGCTAGTCTTGTATTTCTATTCCAGAAGACTACTTATTACATTATTCCCTCAATTAACCTAAGTCAAGTTCAAGCTTTGGTGATGGTTAGTTATAATATTTGTGTGTGTGTGTGAGGAAGATTGGCCCTGAGCTAACATCTGTGCCAGTCTTCCTCTATTTTGTATGTGGGATGCCACCACGGCATGGTTTGCTGAGCGGTGTGTAGGGCTGTGGCTGGGATCCAAACCCACAAACCATGGGCCACGGAAGTGGAGCACAAGAACTTAACCACTACACCACTGGGCTGGCCCCAGTTATAATGTGCTTTTCATATAAATCTTCAAAGGCAAAGTTTAAATAAACAAATAAAAAACAAAGCCATCGTTTAAAAAAATCATTAATGGCACATTGTACCTTTTATAGCTTCTTTTATAGTTATAGGCCCTCCTTTGAAAAATACAAAGCATTTTAAGTGAATAATCATATACAGAAAAATCATAATACAGATATATTAATATCCTCTCAATAAAGTTGAAGTGTGTGCTGTAAAAAGCCTTGCTGAAAAAGTGAAGATTTACTTTCCATCTGAGCAACAAACCTATAAATCTTGACTCCTTGATCTCGCTGGAGAATTCTTTCTTTCTCTGTTTAGTGAGAAATAGGGCCCAATTTAATGGAACCTTTGCTGCCTCCAACTTTTCTAGAATGAGGGATGGCTTTGGTGGTTGAATTTGTTAAGAATGAGACTTCCTTTCCCCCATTCCTAAAAGACCTGGGAGTTCCCGTCTGCTGCCGGGCACGGGGCTCCGGAAGGTGAGTTTGGGGCCACTACGTATGATGGTGCAAGATGTGCATTGTACAGCGAAACCAGATAGAGTCTCCATTTCCTAACATGTGCAGAAGAACTGTCTGCTCCCCAGGCTAGGCATCTCTGGGTCTGTAATCACTTGGAAATGGTGCCTGAATGTAATGTGTACAAGCGGGAAAGGGACGATAGCAGTAGGCTGTATTTCTGAGACTCACGTTCTTTCCCATACCATCACTGCCCTCCTTGTCCTGCACCTGTGTGAGCAGCTGACACATAATTTATGTCTTAGTTGCTGAACCGAAGACCAGTTATCCATTGCACATCATGTCGGCAAACCTTGCGACTTCCCTGGAGAAGTGAACACTTATTTGCAGTTGCTTTTCAATGTTCATCTTCTACGTTTTGGTCATTATAAATGTGAGTGGGGATTTAGTGCCCTGGAGCCATAAATGTTAAATATTTCAAACTGTATTTTTAATAGGACAGTCTATAGTCAGCACTACTCCTGGACAGTAAAGTTCTTAATCTAAAAACATTTAAAAAGGTGTATTCACTTAGTTATCGAATTGCCATAGGGCGGAAACTGTTTGATTCTGATAAGTATATATACCATTTCTTTTTTAATCCAGTAAGTACTTCCATTTCTCTTTTTAATTAAATAAATTACCTTTCAGTTAAATTAGTCACTGGACATTTTCTGGCTGAATAAGGCACTTCCTGACACCGTCCGGATTTGACGGGAATTGAGACATAGTAGGAGTTTTGGTCATACTGTTTGCCTTTTTTGCTCCCTAGAGTAATGAGGTGGATTTGCCATAGCAAATGGTTTGCATAAGTATATATAATTGTCGTAGAGTTTGAGATTAAGAAGTTTTTGCTTTTATTTTAACACTTAGATGTTTTTCTACATTTCTGTTTAGAAAGAAGATAAATGTTCTCTTTAGATCAGCGTGGCAGGGATCTTGAATTGCCGTATGATCCAAGTATAGTGCCTAAGGCTTCACAGCTGCATGAATCTTCTGTTTCTACAGGCTTTCATCGAGGAGATTCCACGTTGTCCCTGGAGAATTTTTTCTCCATAGTCCTTTCTCTCAGGGAATTCATCTTTATGTGTGAACTAGGTCCCTTTGATTTAGGCCTATTTCTTAGTCTGGTCCCAAGAGAGATAAATTAGGATTAGGTTGTTACTGTTTGTAAATTAGTAAGATTATAGTAATCAAAATCTCTTCCCTGCCTCCCCCCATATTAAATAAGGACATTTGATTTATGGGAGAAGCACTCATCTCAAAAAAAGAGAGAGGGTAATTGCTACCAAAGACAGAATAGTTTCCAAATGATCAATAATAGCTCCTCTTTGTGAAGAGCTAGTTTGGCCGTAAAGGACAGATCCTCTTCCAGTTTCACAGATTGGTTGATTTTGTCTTTTCTGTCCGCTGTCAGAGGCTTCTTCTACAGGTGGAGTAATACTAGCTAGAAGACTAGATGGTGCTTTATTTGGAAGCTTTTGGGAGTAAGTGACAGAAAACTCAACAAAAGCAGCTTGAACACCGGGGGCATTTCTTATCTCACATAACAAAAGGTCTTGAAGTGGGAGTTTCCAAGGCTGGTTGGTCCAGCAGCTCAGTGACTTCAAGTCTTTATGTAACTACACATCCAGAGACGTGAAAAAGAGACTGTACCCGTTCTGTGTTCTTAAAGCCTGAGGAAAACTTTCCAGAAACTACGCCTCCCATCTCCCAGGCCAGAATTGTGTCCATGCCTAAACCAGTGGCTTGGTCGTGGAAATACCATCACTGTGATGAACTCTGACCCAACATAATTCACTCTGGACTGGGGAGGAGTCTCGCCTTCTCTGGAGGTCATGACAGCACAGGAGGGTGAAAAAGACTAGAGTTGTGTTAGCTAGGAAGAAGAGGAATGGTTTTTGGGTGGGCCACACAGGTGGGAAGGGAGTTCAGAGAAGATGGCCTGGAACATTTCCTGTCTGCACGTTAGCAACTGCATTGAAGAATGTTGCTGTAAAGTATATACCACTGACATGGGGAAAAATTAGCTTAACAAGGCTGTAGAAAAGAGTAAACCATCTTATTTTTGCATTGGCTTAGAGATGACTTTGCCTAGGAGCTGAGATGTAAATATGGTTTTTTAGGGTCCCAACAAGTTTTAAGAAGCTATTAGTAGGTAGTTTTCTCACTCAGGTTTTCTCTCAGTTCTGTGTAAACTAGCACAAGCAGGGGCCTGAGTGTTTGAGAACAACAGCGTGTGGTCTTTCTCTCTCTCTAACTCAGTTTTCAGCACAGCTAATGCTACTGATGAACGTGGGAGTGTCACAGCAGTTCTTTTGTTGGCTATTCATTTTGATTTTACTATCTTCTTGTTTTAGACAATGAATTTGCTGGTCAAACTTAGAAGGAGTTTTATTTCTTAATGTTTACATATCATAAGTTTTTTTTCTTGAGGAAGATTCATCCTGACCTCACATCTGTTGCCAATCCTCCTCCTTTATTTTTTGCCCGAGGAAGATTAGCTCTGAGCTGACATCTGTGCCAGTCTTCCTCTACTTTGTATGTGGGATGTCTCCACTGCTTGGCTGAGGAGTGGAGCAGGTCCACACCTGGGATCCGAATCCACGAACCCTGAGCCACTGCAGCGGAGCGCACGGAGCTTTAAGCACTTGGCCACGGGGCCGGCCCCTACGTATCTTAAGTTCTATTATTTTGTTTTAAAAGATTCAAATCTCCTCCAGGCCAAAGAGAAGAGATTCCTGGAAGGTTCAGAATTTTTGTACCCGTTTTGGAGGGGGACAGCCGGGCAGTGGTCTAGGCTACAGTGGGAGGGGGAGGATGTTAAAGTCTTCGGATTTTTCTGTGGGCCAAGTGAACGCACTTGGAGTAGATTCTGCGTGTGAGGATGAAGTACTCGTCCTGCTGCTGGTGCTGTAAGTGGATGAAAATGAGGGCATCTTTTCATTATGTTGTCCTCGCTCATTATTGACAGACTATAGCAGTGCTTACTGACTGAATTCCCATTTAGTTTTAGTAGCTTTTCTGGCGATTCAGTCTTTCTCTACTTTTTTTTTTAAAGATATGCTATCATGTTGTGTACAAATAATGTGATTTTGTCTCCTCCTTTCTAGTTAGACTTTTTGTTTTCTGCCTCACTTCATTAACTAGAACAGAACAATGTTCTGAATTCTCATTGATAATGAGTGTTATCATGTTCCTGTATTTGAGGTTAGTTAAAAAGTTTGACATGAGGGGACTATGAGGTGGCTTCAGTTTATGGATAATAGGGCTAAAGTTTCCTTGCTGATATAATGAAAAATGGAAACCAGTGCTAAAGTAAGAGCCAAAGAAGAAAGGATATTCAAGATATAGTAATATAGAGAATGATCACGAGGATGGACTAGAACATAATGGAGATGAGCGTGCATTGATCACGTGAAAGGAAGAAGCAAGTCTGTCTTGTCTTCTTTGGGAAAAAACTATCATCACTAGAGCCATCTCATGGAAATGTCCGGGAAGCATTTGTCTGAACTACAGGCAAAACATCTGACTCGACAGGATACGATTCTCCAGGCTGGGGAGGCGCTAGTGAGACACACAGGAATCTGTCCCTCTGGCTCCAGAGCAGTGGGAGGTGTGGAGCCTTCTTGCTGGGCTCTTCTGCCGGTTTTGGTGAAGGTTGTCCTTGTGGATTTCCTGTGCATAAAATCCTTGCCCTAATTTCAACTACCTGTCCTGTAAGGAAACTGCAGCTGCTTCCAGGAGAGTCTATACTGTGGGGTCGGGTCCTAGGTTGGTGTATAAAGACAGAATCACATATGGCCACAATTTCCCTTGAAAGACCCCCCAAATCGCCCATAAAGAATCATGTATGGGATTTTGTGCCTCTTATTCTGTAGAGCAATATGTAGTTATGGATGTGTAGTATCTGAACTAAGGTATAGTACAGAATAAAGTATGTGCATGTAAAATACAGTTTTAGAGTGTTTTAACTGATATAAGAGAGTATCTTGAGTTTGTGTAAACTTGTGAATGGTATCATTTCACTGTACCTTCTGTAAGATGCTAGAATAAGAAATTGAAGAATATTTTGAAATTTTCACGTGGCGACAGGAACTCTTTTATGTTTTAAATAGAGCATATTATATATTTCTGTGTGTGATTACTTTGAGAAAATTTAGTTTCTTAAAGTTTTAAAGATAGAAAGCAGAATAAACATGTGGCTATTTTGGAGTTAACATTTATTTATCCTGATTATTTTTAAAGTCAGTTTTAGAACGATAATTATAATGCCATATTGAATGCTTTATTTATTTATTTATTTTTAAAGATTGGCACCTGAGCTAACATTTATTGCCAATCTTCTTTTTTTGATTTCTTCTTCTCCCCAAAGCCCCCCAGTACATAATTGTATATTCTAGTTGTCCAGGTCCTTCTGGTTGTGCTGTATGGGACGCCACCTCAGCATGGCCTGAGTGGTGCCATGTCCACACCCAGGATCCAAACCGGCCAAACCCTGGGCTGCTGAAGCAGAGCATGTGAACTTAACCCCTCGGCCGAGGCTGGCCCCTGGATGCTTTGTTTTTAATCTAAGTGCTAGCCATATCTTTTTGACACCGGATGGGAACGTAGAGATGGGCATTCAGCCTGGTAATTATTCTCATAAATACGTAGGAAAAGTTCACAATTGCTGTTTTTTTCTTGCGTGTGGCTTGAGACCTGGGGGATTTTATCCTCCAGTCATTTCCGAAGAGAGACTAACTGGGGATTCTGACCTTTCCTGCTTGCCTGGCACCCCTCCTGAGCATCCAAAATGGGACCTTCAGGCCTAAACTGTTTGGTAAATGTCTGGTTCTGGTTTGTCTAAGAGTGAGACTCTTTGAGCAGCAAGGACTTCTCGGAGAGGAAGTTCGTCTTTGTAATGTCTGGGGGATCCACGCGGCTGCTGATGAAGAAATCACGCAGGTAAAGAACTGGTATCCTGACATTGGCGAGAGAAGCTCTCTACACCTTCCTTTTAGGGCCACGGGCCCTGCTCTGGTCTGCGGAGCCACAGGGAGATGGAACTTGTTTGTCCTCGGAGGATGACGTAGTGCAAACAGTTTTAGACATGAAAGAGTACAGGCAGGCATGTACTTTGGAAAGATTGCTTAAGAGGGCATTCTTTGATGAAGGGCACAGCTGGTTGTTTTTCTCTCAAAAATAGGATAGCAGTGGGAGTGCGCAACTGATGTTCCCACTTTATCAGAGAGAAGCCCTTGTCCCCAGCCTTCATGGTGACTTTATATTATGGGGATTTAGGACATCCACTTTCTTCATTTTTAAAAATTTAACTTTGGGGCCAGCCCAGTGGCACAGCGGTTAAGTGCGCACATTCCGCTTCGGCAGCCCGGGGTTCGCTGGTTCGGATCCCGGGTGTGGACATGGCACCGCCTGGCAAGCCATGCTGTGGTAGGCGTCCCACATATAAAGTAGAGGGAGATGGGCAAAGATGTTAGCTCAGGGCCAGTCTTCCTCAGCAAAAAGAGGAGGATTGGCGGCAGATGTTAGCTCAGGGCTAATCTTCGTCAAAAAGAAAAATTTAACTTTGCTTTATAATACGATACAGAGTCCTCATTCAAATTTTGCCAATTGTCTCAACTTTTATTTTTTAAAAACAGCTTTACTGAGGTATGATTGGCATAAAATAAGCTGTACATATTTAATATATGCAGTTTGATCAGTTTGGTGTATACCTATAAAACCATCACCATCAAGATAATGAACATATCCGTCACCCTCAAAAGTTCCTTCATGCCCCTTTGTTTTTGCTTTTTGAGGAATATTAGCCCCGAGCTAACTGCTACCAATCCTCCTCTTTTTGCTGAGGAAGACTGGCCCTGAGCTAACATCATGCCCATCTTCCTCTACTTTATATGTGTGACACCTACCACAGCATGGCTTGCCAAGTGGTGCCATGTCCGCACCCGGGATCCGAACTGGCAAACCCCGGGCCACCAAAGTGGAACGTGCGCACTTAACCACTGCACCACGGGAACAGCCCCCATCATGGCCCTTTGTGATACCTCTCTTATGTCCTTCTCCAATCCGTCCATCCATCCCCAGGCAACCATGAATTTGCTTTCTGTCACTGTAGATTTAGTTCACATTTTGTAAAATTTTATATAAATGGAAATATGCAGTCTGCATGCCCTTTTTTCTGGCTTTTTTTTTTTTCCAACTCAGCATACTCATTTTGAAATTCATCTATGTTGTTGGACCTATGAATAGTTCACTCGTTTTTATTGCTTAGTAGTCTAATGTATGGATATGCCAAAACTTGGTTATCCATTGGCTTGTTATTGGACATTTGAGTTGCTTCCAGTGTTTGGCCATACAAGTCTTTGTATGGACATATGCTTCCATTTCTCTTGGTAAATACCTGGGAGTAGAGTGACTGGATTGTAGGGTAGGTGTATGTTAACTTTTAAAAAAACTGCTCAGCTGTTTTCCAAAGTGGTTGTATTATTTTACATTTCCATCAGCAGTGTTTGAGAGCTCTAATTGCTCCACATCCTGGCCAGTCTTTTTAATTTTAGCCATTCTAGTAGTTGTGAAGTGGTTTCTCAATGTGGTTTTAATTTGCATTTTCCTAATAACTAATAATGTTGAGTATCTGTCTATGTACTTTTTGGAAAATGGCCTTCTTTTGAAAACATGAAAGAGAAATGTTGATCAAATCTTGGTTTTCTTGTAAAATCTGACATTTGTCCTTGCCTATATGATGTGAGTGAAAAAAAGAGAGAGGTGAGAAGGGCAGGCGTGACTAGACCTGGCCCTCTCTTACTGAAAGGAGATTCAGAAGTACAGCCTAGAAATAGGGTTGTCGAGAGGCTACACAAGGTAAGGAAATCAGATGAAACAAGAAGAGTGGAAGGGAAAGATGTGGGCCTGTGACCACTAAAGGAAGTTTGTAGTATCAGATTCTCTCATTTGCTTTTTTTTTTCTTTTTTGGGGGGCAGTGAGGAAGATTCACCCTGAGTCAACATCTGTGCCCATCCGCTTCCATTTTATATGTGGGACACTGCCACAGCATGGCTTGATGAGTGGTGTGTAGGTCCTTGCCCTGGATCTGAACCTGCAAACCCTGGGCCACTAAATAACCACTGTGTCACTGGGCCGGCCTCTCATTTTCTTAAAACCACATGTTCTTTATTCCAGATTACAAATCTGAATGAGACTTCTACTAGGAAAGTGCCTTTGAAAGTATAGAGTGTAGATACTGCTCCTGCTTTCTTCCTACTTCCTTATTTCTTCCTGCCGTCTGAGACTTCTTTGAACCTGGTTTTTTGAACGTCTCCAGGGGCCTCATAATTGTCATGTGTGATGACTTGTTTTCAAGCTCTCATCTTAGATTTTTCTGTGGGATGCGGCTTTCTTGACCTCCTCTCTCTTCTTGAGACTCATCTCCTTGGCCTTAGTGACACCACTAAATTTTGGGTTTTTTTTTT
This sequence comes from Equus caballus, assembly GCF_041296265.1. Classification (NCBI taxonomy): domain Eukaryota; kingdom Metazoa; phylum Chordata; class Mammalia; order Perissodactyla; family Equidae; genus Equus; species Equus caballus. The sequence continues at coordinate 8,699,075 of NC_091702.1, read as the reverse complement.
TTGCTGCTTCTCTGATTTCTTTGAGGATTTCACTTGTTTCATGAACCTGGGTTTCAGGGAGGGCCATACTCAGTGTGCTGGTCCCATTTTGTTTCTTTGCGCTGGAATCTTTGCACCTTGCGTGGATTCAGCCACGCTTGGTGAGCAGAGGGCTTCCCTTCCCATCTAGAACTCAGGTCTTTGTGTGCTGACTTTTAGTATTTTTTTTCTGGGTATCACCTTGGTAACAACCCATCTGAAACCACATTTGCCTCCTGTGTCCCTAGATGACTCCAGACTTGCCTCTTCCTCTCATGGTGCTGCCATTCTCTCAGGCTCCCACTCTTGAGTCTACCCTGTCATCCATGCTTCTTCCCTCTGCGTTCAGGTCTGTGAGACTTTGTATTATACCTCTCATCTCTGTCTCCATCTTTACCGTCATGCCACCATCATGCCAATTCAGGTTTTCATCACTCTCTGCTAGGATTGTGACAGTGGCTTCCTAACTGGTCACTTAGTCTCTGTCTCTCTCCTCTCCAGTCTACTCACTGACATCTCTGATCGATCGGTCTTGTTAGCTCACTGGGTTGTTCATGGTTTGTTTTGAAAAAGTCTATGATTTCTGCCAAACATGATTTATTTCTCTGAAATTTGTTTTTTGGGTTCTCCTAATGTCATCCCTGACTACTTTACGGTCTTATCTTCTGTCACTCACCTACACAAAACTCTGCGCTACAGCAGAATTGGTCTCTTTATTATTCCCTGACTACCTGATGGATACACATGCCCACTGCTGCTACTCTGTGAAATCTGTTCCATTCTCTGAGAGATTTCCCATTCCTCCTCCCCATAGCTATGTCTTGGCCTTATTTCAAGGTTTTCCTGTTTCCAGTTCTTCCCTGAAGTCTTGCTTGGTCGTGTCATCTTTAAGTAATCATTCTCTCCTTTGAAATTATGGTCTGTGACAGGCAGTTGAACCTTTTGTGTTATTGTTCATTTTTAAGGAACTTTTCTTCTCTAACCAGAATTCAATTTCCCTGAGTTCGAAGTCTCTAAGTCCCTGTGGTGCGCGTGCACTCTTCCAGATGCTTGAGTTCTAATCGTAATGATGCCTTACAATAATTCTAGAAATAATGATGCCTGACAAAGGAAGAGGAAACACCGGGTTGTATGACTGCATTTGCTAGCACTGATATCTGGTGGAAACCAAAAGATTCCACTCATTCTGACTGTTGAGTGCCTGCCATGTGCCAGGTGCTCTCACGGATTCCCTCATGCTGAATCCTAGTGGTCTTTTGAGGCAGCTGTTGTTATCCCCATTTTACAGTTGGGGAAACTGAAGCTTACACCCGTATATGCCCAGAGCTACGCAACTGCTTAGTGGCCGAGCTGGGATTAAAATATTTCCCCTGTCTGTCTGACTCCCAAACCTTCTCTTCCCTGTACCATAGTCTTTGCAGGCCTGGTTGGCGAGGCCTTCATATGGGGGTTATTCTGAGGTACTGTTAACACTCCATTTCTAAGATGTCAGATTATCTGTGGTAAATGTTTCAAGTACATGGGAATGGAATTAAGTTGAGGAGATAAAGCAATTCATTTACACCATTCACTCGTATTTACTCTCTTTTTCTCATTGACTCTCACGGTTTGTGCAATGTATAGTCCATTCAGAAGCCCTTTAAATAATGGCCAAGCAAAGTGCAGATTACGTATATAGGTTTCTGAAGGTTAGCCTACGCAAGTGGTTTTTGTCAGTTTGACAGGTAACTCGATTTCTGGTTGTAGGGCAGGAATTTTGAGAAGTGAGGCTAGCTTCTCAGAGGAAGCTAGGCAACATTCTTAGGTTGAACTCAGTCTGCCCTTGAAAAGGTGGTTCAGTTATTTGATTAGGGGTGTATGGATTATAGGACGTTAGGCATGCCTCAGTTTCCAAATGTAAGTACAAAAGAACGTGTCCTAGACTCACTTGAAAAAAAGTTCAATCTGTAGCTTCCCTCCCCAAAGCGTCATGTGAAATAAGATTATCTGTAGTATTTAGTGAGTATCAAAGAGTGAGGAAATATAAGTGAACAGTTTCAGCTGCCTGGGGGCAGAAACAATGATTCATATATTTGAGATCTGCACCCCAGACCTTCCTGGTTTGTACTCAGTCAAGAAGAGAGGCATCAAGTAGGTTTCACGACAGAACAGAAAACAGTTTATTGATGGTGTGGGAACACCTTAGAAAGGAATAGAAATCATCAACTTTAGCACCCACCAGGGTCTGTGTGTCAGCATGCCTGGACCAGTTCAGAACAATGGCCCCCACCAATGTCTCAGTCTCTGGAGACGTCCCTCCTCTCACCAAGGTGCCCCCAGAACCCACCAGAACAGAAGGACTCCAGTGCCTTTAAGGGAACTCCAGCCCACGAACCCAAGCAGAGTCTTTCCAGACTGCATGCCCTCACCTTCTCGCTCTGCCTCAATGGGCTCTAGATGCTCCAGCTGGAATCCAGAGAAGATTGGCATGGCTCTCCATTTCTAAGCCAGACTGAAAGCTCCTGGAGGATGGAGACCACTTGGCCATTTTCAGCACTCAAATTTGACCCTCTACGTCACCTGGCACAGGAAATACAAGTGGCCACATATAGTCAAGACAATCTAGAAGAAGAACAACCCCGGAGAGCTTCCACTACCAGATATGAAGCCTTAGTATAAAGCTACAGGCATCAGGGCAGCGTGCTGTCCTACTGCAAGGACAGCCACAAGGAGAAGGAAGAAGAAGAGAGAGTCCCCCTGAGACCCACAGACGTGAACATTTGTATGTGACAGAAGAGTCAGGCCGAGCACTGGGGAGAAGACAGTCTTCTCAGTCAGTGGTCCAGGGGCACTGGCTATCCAGACGGGAAGGAATTCACCTTGACTCCTGCCTCACACCATAAACAAAGGTCAATTCCAGATGATTTTACATCCAAATGTGGATGTTTAAAACAATGACATTTGTAGTAGATAATACAGGGGAATATTTTCATGACTTTGGGGCAAGCAAAGATTTCTTAGGCAGGTCAGAGGGTACACTAAACATAAACACAAAAATGTATAAATTGGACTTTATTATTAAGAACATCTCCTCGTCAAATGATATCTTCGAGAGAGTGAGAAGGCAAGAACAGAATGGGAATAAACACTTGCCATATTTTATCTGGAAAAGCCTCATGTAAGATACGTAACTAACTCCCGTAAATTATTAAGAAAACAGACAACTTACCAGAAAAAAATGGGCAAAAGATTCAACTAGGCGTTTCACAAAGAAGAAAATTAAATGCCCAACAAGTATTTGAAAAGGTGCATAACATTGTTACTGCTGGGGAAAATGTAAATTAACACCAAGATGTGATACTAATGCACAATGACTAAAACAAAACCACTGAAAATATGAAGAGTCGGTGAGGATGGAGAGTAACTGGGCCCTCACAGACTGCTGAGGGTGTCAGCCACTTTCAAAAGCTGTTTTAAGATCTCCTGAAGATGGAGCTTCACATACTCTAGGTCCCCAAAATTCCTCTCTTAGATAAACACCCAATAGAAATGCCTACATATGTTCCTCACTGCAAAAGAACATTATCACTTAGTTTACCTATTTCCAAGTCCTCAGGACCTAATTCTGTGTTTTTATTGTTTTCCTTCTGGTCTGGGGCTTTTATACATTGCTGGGTGGTAGAGGAGTGGTTTTTTCGCATGGTGGTAGAATTCGGTTGCAGTTACAGCCCGTCGCCACTAGATGGGGGTCTAGTGCCGCGTGTTCTGAGCTCTCTGCCTTCGGGCAAGATGGCGGCGCCCAGTGCGCTTTGCTGGGTGGGGGTGGGGAGGTGGGGGCGGTTTCTCTTGCGCACCAATGTGGATTCATCAGTTTTGTTCCCTGGTCTCCCGGGGCCCTGGGTTTATGGGGTCCGCGCACACGGAGGCTTTCCCCCGTCAGCGGGTTTCCACTGTACTGGTGGACGGGAGTCCTAGGTGATCCCCCGTCATGCGTCCCCGCCCCCGCTCCTTCCCGACCAGTGCAGCAATCCCGGTTTCTAGGGGAGGGAGCAAAGTTTTCTCCTACCCCGTTCCAGCTCCTCCGAGGTGGGCAGCAGGGGGTCCGTCCTCTGTCTTTTGATACTGTAGGTCTCTGAGTCGTGGCATTAGGTTCATTAGCTGCAATTCAGGGTTTTTTTGTCAGTCCTTTGTTGTACTTTGGAGGGGAGAGAGTCCCGGGTCAGCTCACCCCGCCATTTTGCTCAAATCCTACGTGAACAGACTATTTTCTTAACTAAACAAGCTTCCAGCTGACGCCCCCACTGATTCTGAGGGGGCTTCTTTCTCAAACTCTCAGAGCCACCCTGGCCGGAATGAGACCGCTCTTTCTACTGATGGACTTAGGCCGACTCTTTCTGCCTCCAGCGTCCCTCATGTGTCGGACAAGTGGGCGGGCAGTTCGTGCCTTGACTTCCCTCCGGACCACGAGGCTGACTGCGTTCTTCCTTCTCAGCGTCACCACCATGAGGAGAGGTCCGCCCTGAGCCAAGGCTCAGGACGCGGCCCCACACCTCTGAGACCTGACTGCCAGGTGTCCGCCACACAAGTGCCAGACCCGCCCTCCCCGAGGCCTGGCCCCCAGGGACCGGCCACCTGCTCGCTCAGGGTTCCTCTGCAGGATGGCTAAGCCTGTCCCTAACCCTGAACCCAACCCCTAATTAAGGATGGTGCGTTGTGTTGCATGTCAATTATTTGGGACTAGGAGAGACTAGTTCTCTTCCTATTACTTTTCTGTTTGTTCGTTTGTTTTTCCAGCAAAATCTCTATAAAATAGTCAATACGCTTATGCAATGAAGTTCCACCTCATATTGATCAGAGAGAGGCTGGGTCCAGCCATCTGTGCCTAGAATAGAGTCTGGGGCCTGATAAAGACGTGTGAATGAATGGGACCTAAAAGTGTGGGGGGAGCACACACACGGGCCCCCAATGCCCAGGAGGTTCCAGGCAGACACAGAGCAAGGTCAAACGCCACAAGAACAGGCCTGGCTTGTCTGAGGACTGCTTGGAATTCCGTGTCACTGAAGCCAAGTGAGCAAGGGAGAGACTCCTGGGGGACGAGAACACTTGTCAGCCATTGTGCAGCCTGGTTTGACTCTGGGCGAGATGAAGAGCCAGGGGAGGGCTGGAGCAAGGAGGGGCGCCATCCCACTTACTATGGCCCTGGTGCTGTGAGTCAGGAGCAGGGGCCAAGTCAGAAGCAGGGCCAGCCAGGAGGCCACAGGAGTGACGTGGGGAGCTCAGGCCGGGGTGTGAGTGGTGCAGAAGGCGACACGTGCTCAGGGCTGAGATGTGCATTTGCAGGGAGAACCAGGGCTGGCTCCGCAGGCATGTGACTGTGCTGTCATATGAGGCCCCTCGCTCAGGAAAGCCCCGTGCTTGCTCTCATGCTCTCCTGCTGCCATCCTGAGGTGCCGTCCCCCAGCTCTATCGTGTTATGATTGACGTGTAACATTGGGTGAGGTTAAGGACTGCGAGGCCATATTTTGACACACGCACATTTTGTGAAATGAATTGGACAGTAAGCATTGTGAACACCTCCCTCCCCTCCCATATTTACCTTTGTGTGCGTGTGTGGTGGGAACATTTCAGATCCGCTGTCTTATCAACATTCTAGTGTATCATAGAGTATTGATAACTGCAGTGATCATTCTGTCGAGTCGATCCCACAATTTATTCATCTTCTAAAGGAAAGTGTGTACCCTGTGTCCTACATCCCCCCACTGCCCCCACCTCCCAGCCCCCGGCAGACGCCATGCTGTTCTGTTTCCATGAGCTTGGCTTTTTTAGAGTCCACACTTAAAGAAAATGTAAGGTAAGAAAAATCCACATACTCACGTTTCAAGGCTTCTCCGTAACGGGACTTTGGCTGACTTCTCAGGGGCTCTGATTAGGGGCATGCTGCTCCCCAGGCACTGGGAGACTGGAAGGAGAATTCCTCCTCACAGTCAAAGGACCACTTTGGCCACTTTCTCACTCACCTCGTGGTTGTACATCTGGAAGTAAGCCGATTAAGTGTTTCTTCTCAGGAATATCTATCAGCCTTTTGTACATTTTGTCAGGATTAATTTCTGTGAAGGTAGAGAATGTAACCTGTGTGTCCATGCACTGAGGACATGTAGACTGCAGGGCAGCGCGAAGTGCTCCAAGCACAGGGAGTGAGTCCCCTGCCCACCTCTCCGCACACTGAGTGACAGCAACACAGACCATCCTGGATGCATAAGACGTCTCGTCGCGACTGAGTGATGGCACTCACATCAACCCACACCTGCTACTACAGCTATTATCGTATCTTTCTGACATTTTAGAAAACAATGGCCCTTTGATAATCAATGGGAATCACCCTTTCAAAGAGCCAGTGATGCCATGAACTTTAATGAGTGACATCCTTGTCCTGTTCCATCAGTTTGTTCCCTGTGATTAGTTTGGGTAATCAGACACTGAGTCACACTTTTTACTGAATAAAATGTGTGCAAGCAAGAAAATTGGTTGTTTGTTCTAAAAGTAGCATTTGTGAACATATTGAAAAAGCAATAGCCAGCCCGGTGGCATAGTGGTTAATAACGTTCATGTGCTGCACTTCAGAGGCCGGGCGGGGGGGTTCTTGGGCTCAGATCTGGGTGCGGACCTACCCATTTCTCATCAGCCAGGCTGTGGCGGTGACTTGCATGCAAAACAGACGAAGCTTGCCACAGATGTTAGCTCTGGGACAATCTTCCTCATCAAAAAACAAAACAAATAAAACAACCCCAAAAGAGGCTTCTAGACCAAATTCTCTCTTTTTCCACTAGTACCACAATAATATTTCCTTTCCAGCCTCTTTGCTCTCTTCACTCTGTGCCCATGTGAAGTAGTGTTCAGCAAAGAAATGGGCTGGAAGGGCTGTTTGCATGTATAGGCTCAGTCCATGAAAACGTGCCTCAGGATGTGCCATACATTTCCCCTTTGCAACGTTCTGGAAGGAACCTAAGGACACGCCCAGAGCCGAATCCACATGTCGAAGAGGGCAAATCCCCAAATTGAAGGTAGCTGGGTCCTGACCCTCTGACTGGAGGAAAATCAATAGGCAGAGTCACTTGCTATTTGAAAGCTTGTGTTGAGATGCTATATGCAGGAAACAAATCTATATAATGTTCCAATAACTGATATTTTCATATATCTTTGGGCCAGCAGATGACTTGACTTGACTTTAAAGAAGTCTGTAACAAAAATTGTTCTGAAGCAAGTTTTCCATGAAAAAATATGTTTCCAAATCTGGAAACAGTAAATAGCCCTTGAAGAGCTGAAAGGGTAAATTAAAAATGTAATTCTTAAGTCTATTTATTTATTTTTTCCTATTGTATAAGTTTCAGGTGTAGAGCATGATAATTTGCCACCTGTGCATAAGTTTATTTAAAAAACGAAAATCACATTCTCTCCCAGCAATTTTTTGATATTAAAGATGTATCACATTTTAAATATATTTCCATTCTTTTGTTTTCAGATAGTTTGTAGCTGGTAGAAGTGCAGATTACTTTCTTGTGCCTAAAAATACAATCGAACAGAGACAGTCAGGACCCGAATATTCTTCCTCACTTCATCAGTTTTGGATGCACTTGCTACACAGCTGGATTCCCTCCCCGACAAGCTCTCAGGCCGACCAGCTGTCCTCCAGGGCTTCAGAGAGCTGCGGATTCCTCGGAAGCACCTCTGGACCACAATTCAGGACCACAAATGAGGACGAGCCAACAGATTTTCAGCTCTCATCTTTGGCTTCAGTTCTCTGTGACTGTGATCAAGTCTGTAGGGCAGTTTATCAAAGAGGGTCTGATCACAAGCAGAGCTGCAGTCCTTTGAGTCTAACACCTAACATCCTGTGGAGACTCTGATGATGAAAATGGGTGGCTGTATTCTAGGGACTTGAAATGGGTGCTTTCATTGTGCCGTGGCATCGAGGCGGTCTTGTTCAAGGACTCCAAAGCCTGGTGACTCCCTTGTTCTCCAGGCCATGGCTCCAAGGGGTGGGGCATGTCCTGGGCAAGAGAGCAGCGCTGGCTGCAGCAGAGCGTCCTCGGGACCATCGCAAAGAGACTAGGGCACTCGGGTTTGAGTAATTTAGCACCATTTCCGGAAGGGGCGCCCATCCACCTCCAGCTGTGAGTTCTGAGCCTCCTGCTCTGCCCCCGGTGTCCGGCAGGGGGCGCATGGACCTCCATTTGTGAGCAGCGTGGGGTGCCTGCGGGTTCTGCCAGAGGCCGCAGGAGCTGCATCCTCAGCGGGGAAGGTGCTTCGCTTGTCAGGAGGATGGAGGAGACACAGCTGCGGTCATGTTGGGGTCTCCTGCTCAGAAAGAACACACCTCCTGTCTGGCCCTCATGGCTGACGAGGGGGCTGCGTTCGGGGCCCCGCGACGTTTTTCTTAAACGGTCAGCACAGAAACTTTATTTTCTGGGCTGTTCCCTCGTGGTTTATTCTCTACTTTCTCAGTCATGTTTTAAGAAGACTTACTTTATAAAAGTATCTCTTCATTGAGGTGTTGGAAGGCTCAGAATCACAGCATGCTGGGTATTTGTTGCATATTCAGGATTGTTTCTGGGGAGAAATTCTGATACAAATTAAAGGAGAAGGGAAACCTACATGACTGTGAAGTGAATATGCCAGATATTGGAACTTTTCAATCATGAGTGATGGGGACTGGCAGATGGCAGCCTGGGGTGAAAGGGGAAATGGTTGCAATCGTATAGGTGTCTTCTTTATTTTTAATGCTTAATGTGTCTTAGGATGTGAAAGTGATCGAAAAATGCCATGTGTGGTTGGTGGTTTAACACCGCCTTACTTTCCAGCTCTGCAGGACTCTGCAGCATTGTCTTGTGCATTCTCAGCCTCAGCCTGGATATCAGCCTTTTCCTCAAGGAACGCTGGCTCCTTGTATGAGACAATTGCATTAAAAACATGGATCTGTGAGCTCAGTGTGCTGGTTGCTCCTGGGTGTCCTTGCTTCTTGGCTCTCTCGGTGGCAGGATGCTTAAGTTAGGCTGGTATGCTGACCTTACCGTGTGTACACTGTCTGCTATAAATGTGTCTATATGGAAACGGCCATGTTTAGATTAAGGTCAGCATCAGTTCAGATCACGGCTTCCCACTCGAATGCATGGCCACATGGAGCCCTCCAGCCCGCGCCCTGCCCTCCCCGAAACCTGCCCCTCCAGTAGTGGAACCCTGTCTCCTGCTGTCTGGCGACCACTCAGTCATTTCTCCAATCCCAGTCTAGATGCATAGGGGCCTCACAGTTATTAACCAGTAACTGTTGAGAAAGAACTTTATCAAGTAGGGCTCTTTGCTTGGTCGGTTTCTTTTCCTGTAGTTGTACAGATTCCAGTCATTTCCAAAGGTCCTTAGGTCAACACCACTTCCCCCACCACTTGCTGTGTGTTTTTTCCATTCTCAATATAGTTACACTCTTTAGTCTCATTTGCATTCCATCCAAGGATCCACCCACCTAAATCATTTTACTAATTTGTGTAAGTCAAGATTTGCTCTTTCTACTGTAAAAATCTGGGGATTTTGTCAAAGGCAGAGAGGCAAGTATCCGCCATTAAAGCATCACACAGATTTCCTGACCTCTCCGCCCACACCATCCCTGCACAGCACTGGGAAGCTGATCTGTGTATCAAATTGATTGCTTTGTGTTCGCAGAATGCCATATCAATGAGATCATACTCTACCCAGCCTTCACAGATGCTTCTTTCAGTTATAAAGATGAGTTTGAGATTCCTCCATGTCTGTTCATCTTGATAGTTCTTTCAGTGTTGGCACTTGATCGCATTACATTGCATGGATGTACCTCATTTGGGTGTGCTTTCATTTATTGAAGGTTATCTTTGTTCATTCAAGTTCCCTGCCCCTATAAATGAGGTGCAGTCTATATATGTGTGCTGGCTTTTTTGTTGACGTTCTATTTGAAAACAGTGTGTAAATACCTAGGAAGATGGTTGAGGGATCACGAGTTAAGATGATGTTTAGCTTTGTAACAAAGTACCCAAGTGTCTTCCACAGTGGCTGCACCAGTCGGCATGGGCAGCAGCGATGACAGAGAGTCTGTGCTGTCCTGCCCCCCAGCCATGAATTGATATCGTCTATTTGTGTGTAAAGGTTGTCTCACTTTGTTTCAGTTTTCTTCTCTCTAATGATAAGTGATTTTGAGCGTGTTCTTGCATGCTTAATTTATGCTTATATCTTCGTTAGTGAGGTGTTTGTTCAGATCTTTACCCATTTTTAATTGGAATGTTTGTTTTCTTATTGTTGAATTTATGATGCTTTGTACCTTTTAATACAGCCTTTTCTTAGATATGCTTCTTGCAAAGATTTCTCACAGTCTAGAGTTGGTCTTTTTCTTCTCTTAACAGTATTGTCACAGAGTAGAAAATTTTAATTCTAACAAAGTCCACCTTAACTTGATTTTTCTTTGAAGACTCATTCTTTCAATGTTGAGGATAAAAGGTCCTCATGAAAACCGAGGTCATATCTTCTCCTTTGCTATTTCTAGAATTTTAATAGCTTTGTAGTTTACATTTACATCCATGAACAATTTTGGTGAATATTTGTGTCATGTGGAAAGTTTGTGTCTTTGTTAATTGTTTTCCATAAGGTCACCCGATTGTGGCATCACCATTTGTTTAAAAGACTAACTTTTCTCCGTCAAATTGCCTTTGGTCTTTGGACAAAGATCAGTTGACCATGTTTGTGAGTCTATCTATGGACTCTGTGTTCTTTTCCATTTATCTCCTGGCACATTCTTACCCCAGCATCATGCTCGCTGTACCTTTTTAAATCCTGGAACGGGGAAGTGCGGCTTACTCAACTTTGCTCTTCAGTGTTGTGCAGGATATTCCAGGTGCAGAAACGGTTTGTAGATATCTACAAAGTGTCTGACTGGGACATTGACTGGGGTTGTGTTGACTCTATAGGTCCAGTCGGGAAGAGCTGACATCTTCATTATACTGAGTCTACTGATCATGGAAGTGAAATACGTCTCCTATTAGGTAGGTTTTCTTTGCCAGCTTTCCACAGCATTTGGTAGTTTTCTGATACAGATTTGTCTTTACTTGTTTATATTTTTACACAAGGATTTTATTTATTTTCCTTTTGTACCCTTTTGTGAAGGGTATTTTCTTTTCTTTTAAGTTCCCCTCATTCATTGGCAGCACAGAGAATACGCACCGCGTGTTGCATTTTGACCTGTACTTCTTGTTATCATAATCCACTCTCCTCAAGGCCTGGGATACTGTGCCCATTTCCGTTTGAACTTCAGAAATTAAGGGACTGAACAGTGTGACCACTGAGCTGCTGTGCCTCGGCTTAGGAGTCCCTGCTTAGCGGTAGCCAGCTTGCTCCCCGGCCGGGGGCACAGGGCTCACACCACCGCCTTGTTCTCACCAGGGCCCCAGAGACCAGGGTGTGGCGCTGGGTGTGCTGCCCATGGATGCTGGTTCCTGGCCGCAGTGAGACAAGAGCTTCCTGTCCCCAGGATCGATGTGCCGCTCCCTGGGGAGGAGGATGCTCCCTGCCCGCTGCCGGCCCAGCAGTGGCCTGGGTGCCTCCTCTGACCTTCTCCTTTGGTCGTGCGCACAGAGCTGCATGGTCTGGACTTTTCCTGGGGCTTGTTCTCTACTCCCTCAGGGCGTGTGTTCCTGAGGCCTGTTGTGCACAGGATCGTCCTTTACGGGGCTCATGGGGCGATCACAGCCCGCTGTGCTGTGTCACAGGCTCGCGGGGTTTGTGGGAGGAATTGTGCACAGATTCAGACACACAGGTGCCCTCGTGAAAGGATGTGCGAGATGTCGGGCCTTCCCGGGGAAGGAGCTGGGAACACAGGACACGTCTGGAGACTACAGAATTGCTGGGCGAAAGGGAAAAAGTGTACAGATAGACACGCACTACATGAATTGTTGATGGGTAATTTTTCCTGTAACGAGAAAGTAGCTGAAAAAATATTGCAAAGGTAAAGATGACGTATTAATACACATTGTTTCAATATTTTAAGTATATCAGAGTGAGGAGTTATTACAGTTTTACTTTCCTGGCTTTAAAGGAAGACAAATTATCTATAATATATTTAAAATACACTTCTTTGCTTATCTTGCTTTCAAATGAGAATATTACCATGATGGGCATTTTCTCATAACAGAGCTACAATCTTAAATATTTTTAAATATGAGCTCGTTGAAACATTTTTGCAGGATTCCAATGTGGCCAGTATTGTTAAACATCAATAATGAATCCAGGCCCCAACCAAATTATTGGTAAGAATCTGATATGAATATATCATGAATCAGTTTTAGACAATCCAAGCACAATGGTGATTTTTAAAATAACAGCATTGCATGCTGCTTAAAGCATTTAACATGAAATATACTCAACTTAAAGCTTCATCATATTAAAGACCTAAGACAATGACAGTTTTGTAAATTAGATACATTCATTGCAAACAGATTTTCTCCTTTAAAAATGTAAAATCTGAAAACATCTTAAGTTTGTATATGTCCATTCAAAAGGTAAAAGTAAGATATCTATACCTTAGTTTTATTATAAACGTCTTTCCCAGCAGAATTGATATTTTTATCTGTAGCTTCTTCCTTGCTCACTCCTTTATTTTCTTGTTGTTTATTGTGTAAATCAGAAAGTATGTTTCTGCGTCTCTCTCGCAGATTTCAGTTCCTTTCTCACGGCGGCCGTGGGCAAGGGGTGCGGCCTTGTACTCGGCGCGTCTTCATCTGGATCAGGAGTTTTCGCTGAGAGCTCCCTGGACAGTTTCCACTTGCTGCACACAGTCATCCCGTCATGGGAACTGCGTACAGATCTGTGGTCTCTTTGCACCAGGACACTTCTGCTTTCAGCCTGGGGTATTTCCCAATTTCATTTTACATTACATCTAATTCTAATAAGATAATATGTGATTTTCAGGTATGTATTATAAACTAACATGTTTTATACATATGTGTACACGTATTTCAGCATTTGCTAAATGTCGTTAGTTGTGGGACGGTGGCTGGTTGCATTTGATCTTGATGACCATTGGGGCACCAGTAGTAACCCTGGTGGGAGCACAGGCCAGGTGGTCAGCAGTGGAGATGGCGACAAGTGCTCAGATTTTAGATGCGTTTTTGCCAGATTCACAGGTGTGACACCTGTGCTGTCACACAAGGTCCTTCGTGCAGAAAAGCCCTTCCTTGATTTCCTGCTCCATTGTTGTCATCTTGAAATTCTTTTTACTTCACAGTTTTATTGACATATAGTTGATGTAATATAACATTGTTTGAGTTTAAGGTGTACAATGCAATGATTTGATACACATGTATATTGTGAAATGATTACCACTGTGAAATGATAAGGTTAGTTAACACCTCCATCACCTCCCATAATTACCATTTATTTGTGGGGAGAACATTTCAGAGCTACTCCCTTAGCAACTTTCAAGTATACAATATAGTGTGTTAACTATAGTCACCATCCTGTCCATTAGATTCACTAGAGCTTACTCATCATGTAACTGGAAATTTGTAGCCTTTGACCAACATCTCCTCATTTCCTCTGTAACTAAGCAAAAGGGGCGCCTTCTGCTCACCACAATCTCATGCCAGTCAATTGCACACAGGCCTGTGGCTGAGAAAGGAAAATTTATGCAGTTAGCTAGCATAATCGGAAGATGGCGGACTAGTGTCCGAAAGAACCACCTTCCAATCCTACAGAACCTTGAGGCAGTTTATGGAGGGGAGATGGGCAGGGAAAGAGAGGGTTTAGGGATGTCAACCATCTGGTGTGACAAACTGCAAGGCGCCGATTTATCTCTTTGGTCTGTCATTCATGATGGGTAGCAGTGCAGGATTTTTCTTTCTGGAGGTTGTCATGTTCCTGGGGAACTCAGAGAACAAAGTTGTCTTGTCACAGCTGGAGGATGTACATAAGCAAGAGTCTCAGAATGAGCAGGTGATGTATTTTGCACCAGGGAGAGGTGCTTAATCACGTAGGCTGCGTGCAGGCGAGAAGGTATTCCCAGAGACTAGTGAGTCAGGGTCCTGGTTACAGAATTGCTTCCTTTCCTAAGCTGGCTTCCCTCATGCTAACTTCAGATCTAGCTGTTAGACTCCCACCACCAGCCCCTGGCAAAAACCATTCTGTTCTGTTTCTCCGAGTTTGGCTCTTTTAGATTACACATATAAATGAGATTTTACAGTATTGGTCTTTCTCTGTCTGACTTATTTCACCCAGCATAATGCCCTCCAGATCCTTCCTTGTCACAAATGGTAGGATTTCCTTCTTTTTTTATGGCTGTATAATATTTCCTTTTCTGTATATACCTCATGGTCTTTCTCATTCATCTGTTGCTGGACACTTCGTATGTTTCCAGGTCTTGGCTATTGGGAAGAATGCTGCAGTGAACATGCGAGTGCAGAAATCTCTTCAAGATTCTGATTTCGTTTCCTTCGGATATATACCCAGAATGGGTTTGCTGGATTACATGGTAGTTCTGCTTGTAATTTCTTAAAGGTGTCCAGTGTGTTGATTGATCCATTTATGTATTTCATATGATTACCATCATAGCTGTAGATAACACTTCTATCACATCACATGATTATAACTTCTTTTGTGGTGAGAACATTTAAGAACAGATCTCTTAAGAATTTTGAAGTATATAATCTAGTGTTTTTGCCTGTAATCACTGTGCTATGCACTGGATCTTGAGAACTTATTCCTTTTCTAGTTGCACGTTTTTACCCTTTAACAACATCTCCCCAATTCCCCCACCCCTCTGCCCCTGGTAACCACCATTCTACTCTCTGTTTCTATGAATTCAACATGTGAGATTCCATATATGATGATGTCATACGATATTTGTCTTTCTCTATCTGGCTTATCTCACTAAGTAGAATGCCCTCAAAGTCCACCCATGTTGTTGCAATTAGCAGGATAGCCTTCTTTCTCATGGCTGAATAATATTCCCTTGTGTGTGCATACACCTCATTGCTTTATCCATTCATCCATTGATGGACACTTGGGTTGTTTCCATAGCTTGGCTATATTACTCGCTGTAATAAACATGTGAGTGCAGATATCTTTTCCATATCCTGTTTTCGCTTCCTTTGGATGTATAACAGGAAGTGGGATTACTGGAGCATACGGTAGTTCAACTTTTAGTTTTTGAGGATTCTCCGTATTATTTTCTATAGTATTTGAACCAATCAACATCCTCACCAACAGTGCACAAAGCTTCTTTATTCTCCACAATGTGGCCAACACTTACCACTTGTCTTCTTGATGACAACTATTTGAACAGGTGTGAGGTGATAGCTCAACGTTGTTTTGATTTGCATTTCCCTAATGATTAGCGATGTTGAGTATTTTTTTAATGTACCTGTTGGCCATTAGGATTTCTTCTTTGGAAAAATATCTATTCAGATCCTCTGCCCATATTTAAATCGGATTATTTTGGGTTTTTTGCTGTTGAGATGTATGAGTTCCTTTTATATTTCGGGTACTAACCCCTTCTCCACTCTACAGTCTGTGAATTGTTTCTCCATTCCATACGTTGTTTTTACATTTTCTTGATTGTGATTATGCTGTGAAGAAGCTTTATAGTTATAGTTTACAGCTATATAGCTTTATAGTTCCAATTGTTGATTTTGCTTTTGTAGCTTGTGCTATCGATGTCATATCCAAAACGCAATTGCCAAGACCTGAGTCAGGAGCTTCTTCATGTATTCTCCCAGGAGTTTTAGGATATCAGGACTTAGGGTTAAGTCTCTAATCCACTTTGAGGTAATATTGTGAGTGGTGCAATTTAGGGGTCCAATTTCATTTTTCTGCCTATGAGTATGCAACGTTTCCACCACTATTCATTGAAAAGACTATCCTTTTCCCATTCACAATAGCATCAAAAACAATAAAATTTTTAGGAATACATTTAAGCAAGGAAGTGAAAGAACTGTACAATGAAAACTACCAGACTTTGGTGAAAGAAATTGAAAAAGATAGAAACACGTGGGGAGATATCCTGTGTTCATGGACTGGAAGAATGAATACTATTAAAATGTCCACAATCCCAAAGCCATCTCCAGATTCAGTGCAATCCCTATCAAAATTTCAGTGGCACTTTTCATAGATAGATACAGAAAAAACAATTCTAAAATTGGATGGGACCACAAAAGACCCCAAACAGCCAAAGCAATTTTGAGAAGGAATAAATCTGGAGGCATCACACTTGCTGACTTCAAACTACATTACAAAGCTATAGTAAATTATGCCAATGGGATAGTGGCACAAAATGGGCCTAGAGAACAAGGGAGCAGAATAGGTAGCCTAGAAATAAACCTCTGCATGTGAGGTCATGTAATTTTTGATAATGGAGCCAAGAACACATAATGGGGGAAAGCATATTCTCATCAACAAATGGTACTGGGAAACTGGGTAACTCCTTCTAATGTTTTGAGGAACTTCTAAACTGTTTTCCATCATGGCTGTACTAATATATATTCCTAGCAGCAGTGCAAAAGGATCTCCTTTTCTCCACATCCTTGTCCACACCAGTTTTCAACTATAGCCATTCTAACAGGTGTGAGGTATTATTTCATTGTGGTTTTGATTCACATTGCCCTAACGAGTAATGATGTTGAGCATCTTTTCATGTACCTGTTGGACGTTTGTACGTCTTCTTTGGAAAAACATCTGTTAAGCCCTTCTATCCATTTCTTACTCAGACTGTTTTGTTTTTGTTTTCTTGTTATTGAGTAGTATGAGTTATTTATAAACTCAGAAGATGACTTGCTAATATTTTCTCCCATTTTACAAGCTGCCTTTTCATTTTGTTGATTATTTTGCTGTGTGTAAGTTTTTAGATAGTTGTAGTCTCATTTGTTTATTTTTGCTTTTCTTGTCTTTCCTTTTGGGGTCATATCCAAAACGTCATTGCCGTGACCGATGTGAAGGAGCTTTTCTCTTATGTTTTCTTTTAGGAACTTTATGGTTTCAAGTCCTACATTTAAGTCTTTCATCCATTTGGAGTTAATTTTTGGGAGTGGTCTAGTTGGGGGTCCAATTTCCTTCTTTTGTCTGCGGTTAGCCAGTTTTCACAACACCACTGACAGAAGAAATTATTCTTTCCCCATAGAGTATTCTTGGTTTCCTTGTGAAGGATTAGTTTACCATATATGCATGGGTTTCGCTGAGGGCTCTTGATTCTGTTCTGTTGGTTTCTGGGTGTGTTTTAATGCGGGTATTATACTGTTTTGATTACCATAGCTTTGTGGTATAGTTTCAAATAAGGAAGCGTGATGCCTCCAGATTTGTTCTTCTTTCTCAGGATTGCCTTAGCTGTTATTTGGGGTCTTTGTGACTCTATAGATATCACTGAAATCTGGTTGATTGATGGTGCTGTTGAGGTCAACTGTGTTGTTACTGATTTTCTGCCTGCTGGATCTGTTCATTGCTAACAGAGTGATGCTGAAGTCTCCATCTATGATGGCGGATTTGTCTATTTCTCCTTGCAGTTCTATCAGTTTTTGTCTCACACGCTTTGATGCTCTGTTGTTAGGTACGTAGATAGTAAGGATTATTACGTGTTGGAGTATTGACACCTTTGTTATTATGGAATACCTTATCCCTGATCATTTTTCTTGTCCTAATGTCTGCTTTGTCTGAAATAATATAGGTATTCGAGGTTTCTTTTAATTTGTGTTAGCAGGATATATCTTTGTCTATCCCTTTACTTGTAATTTGTGTATATCCTTAAAGTGGGTTTCTTATAGGGAACATATAGTTTATTTTGTGTTCTCTGACAGTCTCCATCTCATAATGGTGTACTCAGACCATTCACATTTAGTCTGGTTATTGCTGCATTTGAATTAATATCTGTCACGTTTGTAATGGCTTTCTACTTCCTTCTTTTCTCTTTCTCTGCTTTAAACTGAACATTTAATTTTATTTCATTTTGTCTCCTTTCTTAGAGTATCAATTATAGTTCTTTCTAAAACGTTTTTAGTGTTCGTCTTAGACTTTGCACTATATGTTTACAACTAACCTAGGTCCACTTTGAAATAACGCTATACTACTCCATGGGTCGTGCAAGTCCCATGTAACAGGATATTCGCAATTCCGCTCCTGCATTCCTTATAAAATTGTTGTCGTTCATTTCACTCATGCCTATGCTGTAATCACATCATTACTATTAATTTGAACAAACTTTTACCTATTAGGTCAATTAAGAATAAGAAAAAGAAAAGATTTATCTACCTTCATTGATTCCTTCACCAATGCTCTTCTTTACTTTATATAGAGTCGAGTTTCTGACCTATATCATTTTCCTTCTCCCTGAAGCACTTCTTTTTTTTCTTTTTTTTTTTTTACTTTTTATTAAGATGATGATAGTTTACAACCTTGTGAAATTTCAGTTGTGCATTATTGTTAGTCATTTTGTAGGTGCTCCGCTTCACCCTTTGCGCCCTCTCCCCACCCCCCTTCCCTTGGTAATCACCAATCAGTTCTC
This sequence comes from Equus caballus, assembly GCF_041296265.1. Lineage (NCBI taxonomy): Eukaryota > Metazoa > Chordata > Mammalia > Perissodactyla > Equidae > Equus > Equus caballus. The sequence continues at coordinate 8,680,525 of NC_091702.1, read as the reverse complement.
TTTGTCTCTATGTTCACTTCCACGTATGAGTGGAGTCATACAGAGTTTGACTTTCTCTATCTGGCTTATTTCACTTAACATAATACCTTCAAGGTCCATCCATGTTGTTGTGAACGAGACGATTTTATCTTTTTTATCGCTGAGTAGTATTCCATTGTGTATGTATACCATAATCTTCTTTATGCAATCATCTACGAGGTTGATGGATGTTTAGGTTGCTTCCACATCTTGCCTATTGTAAATAATGCTGCGATGAACATAGGGGTGCATGGTGCTTTTGGAATTGCTGATTTCAAGTTCTTTGGATAGATACCCAGTAGTGGGATGTCTGGGTCGTAAGGTATTTATATTTTTAATTTTTTGAGAAATCTCCATACTGTTTTCCATAGTGGCTGCACTAGTTTGCATTCCCACCCGCAGTGTATGAGAGTTCCCTTTTCTCCGCAACCTCTCCAGCATTCATCACTTTTTGTGTTGGTTATTTTTGCCATTCTAACAGGTGTAAGATGATATCTTAGTGTAGTTTTGATTTGCATTTCCCTGATGACTAGTGATGGTGAGCATCTTTTCATGTGTCTATTGGCCATCCATATATCTTCTTTGGAGAAATGTCTGTTCATGTCCCCTGCCCATGTTTTGATTGGGTTGTTTGATTTTTTGTTGTTGAGCTGTTTGAGTTCTTTATATATTATGGAGATTAACCCTTTGTCAGATAAATAACTTGTAAATATTTTTTCCCAACTCGTGGGCTGTTTGTTTTTTTCAATCCAGGTTTCCCTTGCCTTGAAGAAGCTCTTTAGTCTGATGAAGTCCCATTTGTTTATTCTTTCTATTGTTTCCCTCGTCTGAGGAGTTATGGTGTCTGAAAAGATCCTTTTGATACTGATGTCAAAGAGTGTACTGCCTATATTCTCTTCTAGAAGACTTAGTGTTTCAGGTGTAATCTTTAGGTCTTTGATCCATTTTGAGTTTATTTTTGGGAACGGTGAAGAAGAATGGCCAATTTTCCTTCTTTCACATGTGGCTGTCCAGTTTTCCCAGCACCGTTTGTTGAAGAGACTTTCTTTCTCCCTTGTAGGCCCTCAGTTCCTGTGTCAAAGGTTAGTCGTCCATAGATGTGTGGTTCTATTTCTGGGCTTTCAATTCTACTCCATTGATCTGTGCACCTGTTTTTTGCACCAGTACCATGCTGTTTTGACTACTGTAGCTTTGTAGTATGCTTTGAAGTCAGGGATTGTGATGCCTCCAGCTTTGTTCTTCTTTCTCAGGATTGCTTTAGCAATTCAGGGTCTTTTGTTGCCCCATATGAATTTTAGGATTCTTTGTTCAATTTCTGTAAAGAATGTCATTGGGATTCTGATTGGGATAGCATTGAATCTGTAGATTGCTTTAGGTAGTATGGACATTTTAATTATGTTTATTCTTCCAATCCATGCGCATGGAATGTCTTTCCATTTCTTTATGTCGTCATTCATTTCTTTCAGGGAAGCCTTGTAGTTTTCGTTGTATAGGTCTTTCATTTCCTTGGTTACATTTACGCCAAAGTATTTTATTCTTTTTGTTGCTATTGTGAATGGGATTGAGTTCTTGCGTTCCTTTTCTGTTATTTCGTTGTTGGAGTATAGAAATGCTACTGATTTATGAATGTTGATTTTGTATCCTGCAACTTGCTGTAGCTGTTGATTACTTCTAATAGTTTTCCCATGGATTCTTTGGGGTTTTCTATATATAAGATCATGTCGTCTGCAAACAGTGAGAGTTTCACTTCTTCATTGCCTATTTGGATTCCTTTTATTTCTTTTTCCTGCTGAATTGCTCTGGCCAAAACCTCCAGTACTATGTTGAATAAGAGTGGTGAGAGTGGGCACCCTTGTCTTGTTCCCGTTCTCAGAGGGATGGCTTTCGGTTTTTGCCCATTGAGTATGATGTTAGCTGTGGGTTTGTCATATATGGCCTTTATTATGTTGAGGTACTTTCCTTCTATACCCATTTTATTGAGAGTTTTTGTCATAAATGGATGTAGGATCTTGTCGAATGCTTTCTCTGCATCTCTTGAGATGATCATGTGGTTTTTGTTTCTCATTTTGTTAATGTAGTGTACCACGTTGATTGACTTGCGGATGTTGAACCATCCCTGTGTCCCTGGTATAAATCCCACTTGATGATGGTTTATAATCTTTTTAATGTATTGCTGTATTTGGTTTGCCAAACTTTTGTCGAGGATTCTTGCATCTATGTTCACCAGTGATATTGGCATGTAGTTTTCCTTCTTTGTGTTGTCCTTGTTAGGTTTTGGGATCAGGGTGATGTTGGCTTCATAGAATGTGTTAGGGAATGCTCCACCTTCCTCAATTTTCTGGCATAGTTTGAGAAAGATAGGTATTAAATCTTCTTTGAATGTTTGGTAGAATTCTCCAGAGAAGCAGTCTGGTCCTGGGCTTTCATTTTTGGGGAGATTTTGGATTGCTGTTTTGATTTCTTTGCTTGTGATTGGTTTATTCCGATTCTCTATTTCTTCCTGCTGAAGCACTTCTTTTAATATTTTGTGTATGGCATGTCTGCTGGCAAGCAGATCCCTCAGTTTATTTGAGAAACTCTTCAGTTCCTCTTTCCTTTTGAAGGATGGCTTCACTGGATGTAGAATTCTCCTCTTCTCCTGCATGTCTTCTAATGAGAAGGGCACTGTACTTCTTACCCTTTTTGCACTAAAGGCTTTAGCTCCTCTTGGCTCTTTCAAGAGTCTCTCTGTCTTTGGGTTTCTGCAGTTTGAGTATATGCCTAGATGTAGATGTTTTGGTATTGGTTATTTGTGGTGATCTCTGAGCTCCCTGGATCTGTGTTTTGGAATCGGTCATCCCTTTGGGAAAGTTCTCAGCTATTGTTACTTCACATATTTTTCTTCTCCTCTCTCTTTTTCTTTTCCTTCTGTTATTTCCATTGTGGATAGGTATTACTTTTGTAATTGTCCAAAATTTTCCATATCCTGTTTCCCCCCACACACTCCCATTCTCTCTTTTTGCATTTCAGTTAGGAAAGTTTCTATTGGTGTATGTGCAGATTCCAAGATCCTTTCCTCAGCCTTGTCCATCAAAGGCATTCTTCACTCTCTTACAGTGTTTCTGGTTTACAGCATTTTCTTGTGTTTCTTTCTTACCACTTCCTCTCTCTTCTTACATTCCTCATCTGTTGTTGCATGTTGTCCGTTTCTTCCATTAGTGTCCTTAGCATATTAATCACAGTAATTTTAAATTCTAAGTCTGATAATTCCAAAATCTCTGCCATATCTGAGCACGGTTCTGATGCTTGCTCTGTCTCTTCTGACTGTATTCTCTCTTGTCTCTAGCATGTCTTGTTTTTTTTGAAAGGTGGACATGATGTACCAGATAATAGAAACTGAGGTAAATAGGCCTTTAGCTTGAGGTGTCATGTTAACCTGGCTAGCGTTCTGGCTGTGTGTCTAGTCTCTACTGTAGTGGCCACTGTACATGACAGGGCATCAGATTCCTCTAATGTCCTTATTTTTTGTCTCCTCTCTTGCCCTGAGCTTCTTTATGAACTTTTTCATATGGTCTGTACCTTGTGGCTTTTCTGCTTTCATTAGTGGGTCATAACATATTAGAAACTATCAATCTAAAAAAAAAAAAAACCTCGCTCTTGGCTCACTGGAATGATGATAGAAACCACCAGGGCATCAGTAAGAACTTCTTTGTTTTATAGCTGCCGTGGGATTTATTGCATCAGGAAAACAGGTAGCGCTAAAGTGGAGTTCGGTAAGGGTTCAGGGTGTATACAGCACGTATTTCTGTTTAAGAGCTCTGATGCTTTACGTGGGCTGGACTGAACTTTCGGAAGTGTAGTCTATGTAAAGAATATTACAGACACGCCAAGTTTTGTCTATAGTCGCCTCCCTCACTTAACCGTGGACTTCATGTCTTCTTTGCCATAGGAAGTGGAGAGGCTGCCGGTTTTTAAGCCTGTGCCTTTGTCCTCACAAGCCCTGGGTGGACTGAGTGGGAGTCAGGTACACAGGTTGAAGATGCTTTATCTGGGACTCCTCTTAGTATTGTCATAAGTGCTCCTTTATCTTTCTCATTCCTGTTTCTAATGTGGATACTCCCAAATTAGTTCTAGGTGATAATGTTTTACTTCTGCTGAGAATGATCTTTTATTTCCCTGACCTCTTTCTTTATTTAGGAGATATTTTACTTTTTAGAGTATTTGGAAAATACTGTATATTTCAATGAATATTTCCCCATATATAAAGCCTGCCATCTAACATTGCTTAAATTGGTACCTCTGCAATAAAGAGAAAATAAATTTTTCTTTAATTTCTATGTTCTACATGCGCTTTGCTGCTCCTTACTTTATTCCTAGGAGTTACCCAGTAGAATTGAACTAATTAGCAATTTTTATTTCTATTGAAACACTAGAAAAAAGTGTTTGTGGCACATGGAATTTGTAGTTAACTTGGTCCTCCTAAGCATTTTTATAAGAACTGCCTAGCCTAAGTCCGGGCTCTGCAGTGAGGCTGGTCTCTGCCCAACAGGGAGAGCAGAGTCCTCCCTTGTCACCCATGGGGAAGAAACGGAAAGAGCCAGGTGCTGCTGAAGAGGCCGGAATGTAATTTCCAGTTAAACGTCGCTTTTTAATTTGTATTTTAAAATCACATGAATCAAGTTAGACTATGACCAAATATGGCTTATTTCAGCAATGGGGCTAGTCAGATATTAGAAAATCTATCATCGTAATCCATTGTGTCTCCAAAATGAAGGAGAAAGTCCCACGATTACATAAATAAATAGAGAAAAGTAATTTGGTAAACTTTAGCCAGAATTTCTAATAGAAAGTCTAAGTAAAATAGAAATAGAAAAAAAAAATACCTCAATGTAATACTCGGTTTCCAAAAAACTGTCAGCAAAGGGTACGCTAAGTAGCAAAAGACTGAAACTATTTTGAGTAAAGCCGGGACTATACAGACTTTCCTACGATTTCATTATTATTTGACATTGTTTCAGATATTCTAGATCTGATCTGTTCAATAGGGTAGCTATTAGTCACATGTCGCTATTTACATCTAAAGTAGTTAAACTTCAATAAAATTTAAAGGTTTCTCAGTCTCACTAGGCACACTGAAAGTGCCCTACAGCTACGTGTGCCTAGTGGCTACTGTGTTAGCACAGCTGTAGAACATTTGCATCATCAGAAAACTCCATGGGCCATGCTGTTCTAGAGAATGAAGTCAGAGAAGAATATCTGTATGTATAGTATGAAAGATGAGATTAAATGATCCATCTCTTTTGGTTAACATATGTTTATATACGTAGACAACCCAGGAGATTTTAGTAACCAAAATGTATAATGAACGAGCCAATTTAGATCCAACAGAAACACACAATGAATAATTTTCTGTGTTATAGCTGTATACACCTAGAAAGGGAAATGAGACAAACATTACATTTACAAGAGCTGAAAAAACAACTCACAAGCCAGACACAGAAATAGATCTACTGCCTGATTTCACTTATGTGTGGAATCTAAAGTAGTCATACTCATAAAAGCAGAGTAGAGTGGTGGCTGGGTCTAGGGGGGTTGGCGGGAAATGGGGAGACGTGGGTCAAAGGGTACAAAGTTCCAGGGCTGTAGGATGAACACGTGCTGGTGATCTAATGCCCAGCATGGTGACTGCAGCTCACAATCCTGAATCGTGTCCTTGAAATTTGCTGAGAGTTAATCTTCAGTGTTCTCAGCACAAAAAAATCATAACTGTGTGAGGTGTGGATATGTTAATGAGCTTGATTCTGGTAATAATTTCGCAAAGTATACATATATCAAAACATCGCCTTGTAGTCTTTCTAGTGAAGACCACGTACCCAGAAGCTCCAGAAAAGAGGAGAGACTTATTCCACTATAAACATTAAAAGTGTAATTTTAGAAAGAGAAATATAAATCAATTTATTCTGATATTTCCACTTCAACATTAAGACTAAAGAGTTTGTTCTCAACTTCCTTAATTTTATATTCATCTCTCTTTTATGCTGAAATCTCAGATGCTAATTACATTAACATAATTATTTCTTTACTTTCTTCTACGATATATATCTTACAGTTTAAAAATAACAATTCCAGTATTATTACTAACAAATATGATTATTGAATGTCATTTACAATTTCTTTTGGATTCCTTTTGTCTTTGGGGTATCTCCTACCAGTTTTGTGCAATTCCTGTGCCTTAAGAAACCTGGAATAATTCTCTCTGTTGCTCCTGCCAACAGCTGATTTATATTTGAGTCATTTGTTGTATTTTTTTTCATGTTTTAGGAATTTTTTGGTGTAATTTTTATAGTTATGAAAATAATTCCAAAGTGAAAATGATGAAACACATTCGGAGAAGTCTAGCTTCCCCTCCTGACCCCCAACCACCTAGTCCTTCTTCTTAGAGGTAACCATTTTTATTAGTTCTTAGTTTCTACTTCCATTGTTTATTTTGAAAACATAAACAAGTAGTCATATCTGGTCTTATATTGTCCCTTTGTTTCGTGAAAAGTACCTCCTGTAACACTGTCCTGAACCTTGCTCGTTCCCGTCCTGGTGTGTCCTGGAGATCAGTCCGTAGCAGTATATGGAAACCTTCCTCATTTCCTTTGACAGCTGCATGGGGTTCCATTGCTCCGATGCACCATATTTTATCCAGGAAATCTTTTATGATGTGACTCTTGCTGGCAAAAGTTATTGCTGCTGGGTGTGTGGGAAAAAAGTACTCCGAAATAATAGGAAATATCTATTTTGGCCTCTGCTCCCAGTTCCTGGCACAGAGCTCCTGAAACCTTGTGCTCTCCTAAATGATGGAAGCACCAGTAGCATCTTCTGTTCTAGCATTTGTTCTTTGAGCCTGGGTCCTGACACAGAGCTCCCGAATCCTTTGTAATTTCCTGGGTGATAAGAGCATCCCTTGTTCTAACGAGGTGACTCTTCATGGGTTCCTGAATAACTTCAGGATCTGAGCTCATCACCAGAAAGGCCAAGGGGTGATTAGAAGTTTGGCACTTTCAGTCCTACCCGATCCTCCAGGAAGGGCAGAGGGTCAGGAAATGGAATTAGTGTCCATCAGACCTATGTGATGACGCCTCCATAAAAATCCCAGTAGTACAGGGTTTGGAGAGCTTCTGAGTTGGTGAACACGTTTACACACCAGGAGGGTGGCACATCCCAAACCCACGAGGACAGAAGCTCCTATGCTCAGGGCCCTTCCTGACCTCGCCCTATAAATGTCTTCATCTGGCTCTTTATCCACATCCTTTATTATGCCCTTTAATAAACCCGTAAATGTAAGTGTTCCCTGAGTTCTGTGAGCCATTCTAGCAAATTGTCACACCCAGGGAGGGGGTCATGTGTGCCCCAGTTGATAGCTGGTCAGTCCGAAGTGCAGGTGACAAACTGGCCCTTTTCAACTAGCGTCTGCAGTGGGGCCAGTCTCGTGGGACTGAGCCCTTAACTTGTGAGCTGTGGTGCCCACTCTAAGTAGTCAGCGTTAGAACGGAGTTGAATTGGGGAAGCCCAGCTGGGGTTGGAGGATGGCTTGGTGTGTGGAGCACTGCCGGGGTCCAGCCTCGGCAGAGTCCAGGTTCCCACGGGAGAGATGGCGCCGGCGAAAACCTGAGGGAGGGGGAAATAAAGAGGACGTGAGACTTGGGTTGGTGTTAGCAAGTCCGCCTTTACTGTGCACAAGTGTTGTGTATATATTTTTCAGGATTAGTACAGAAATGGTTCTATGAATATTCTCAGAGACATAAGGAAGTAAAAAACGAGCACAAGAATATTTATTAGCATTCTATTCTATAGAGCATAAGGTTAATGGTAGTCTTCTCCGCAATTAACTAGTGTTTGTTGTCTCTAAGCTAAAGGAGATAGGTACCTAGACACCTGTTGTAATTCATGGCAAAGTTAAATCAAAGAGAGAAGGTCCAGGCCTCCGGACAGGACAGCAGTCCGTCTGGTTGCATCCTGGTGGAGCCATCCCTGCCTCCCTCAATCATTTACGCCATTAGTGTAGATGGTTAATGGGAACAAAAGGCGACTCCAGGGTGTCTTATCCCCAGGGCTATCTGCATTCTCAGCGGGCAGTTAAACATCTTTACTTTTTCGTGCCCTTTAGGGGGTGGAAGCATTCCTTTGTCTTTTAGATTGTAGAGCTAACAGTCCCTTAAGCACACTGCCAGAGAAAGTATCATTTTGTTAGTAAAGTAAAGGGCTGAAAAGCTAAGCTAAACTATATATCTTCAGGAATAAAAAACAGAAATAAGTATAAACATAACCTTACTAGAAAGCGTGCATATAATTCAGAAAATATCAGGGGTGTCAGCCGGCCATTCTTCACCGAGGGGCATTCTTGCACCCCTCGGCCATTCTACTCATCAATCATTTATTATTTATTGCTTTTAGGAGAAAACCTCTATAACATTTTAACAGAAAGCAGAAGGTCCAGAATAATATGTAGATACTTCTTGATCATCCAATCAACCAACTTAGAAGGACGATGCATATATATATTTAGACAAAGAACTGGAGGGAGAAGGAAACATTAAGCAGACAGGGGCCATAAACCTAACTCGACATCTTATCTGGGCAGGATTCCTTTCTGATTGTCTCAGATGGGACTGTGTGCTCCTCCAATAATTAACTGAAAAATATCTTGAAAGTTACCTGCAGGTGGTCACATTCTCTTACTATATCTAATTTTCCTAGGAGGTAGTGCCTCCCAAGCAGCCACCCAAAGGAGTGAAAACTGGAGGTTAAGAAAGGAAAAGGAATGAAGGGCAATTAGAAGCAGCACAGGTTTCAGAACTATGTGAGGGGCTGGCCAGTTATTCTTCACCAAGGGGCGACCCTGCACCCCTCGGCGTTAATCGGCTGGACCCTGTCAAACAGCCGATCAAATGATGTAGCCACGGCTCCCAGCAGAGCACCCACACATCTGGCGTCAGGAGTGCTGTGTGGCAGTGGAGTGAGAGTCAGGAGGCACCCGGGAGGAAGAGTGTTTTTTCTGTGCAGGCACTCTCACACATTGATGGGAGAAATATTTAGTATTACAGCCATGGTAAGCAATCTGGTGAGAGGTATTGAAGATTTTAAAGATGTATATAATAACGTCTCATCTTTCCAAACAGTCAATGATCAAAAAAACGTAACTACTTTATGTGTCTATCTATCTATCCATCTGTCTGTCTAGGTGTATCTCTGTATGGGGAAAATAAAAAGATACGTATTAGGTTGTTGAGATGTGGGGCGGGGGTAGAAGTGGAGAAGACTTAGGGTAACCCAGAAAAAGCAAAAGAAAGAAAGGCTGTGGTTGATCAATAAAGCACCCGCATATTCACACTGGTGCATCTAGGAAAAACTGTGTGAATATACATGGAATATTTTAAAAATTATTTAGCAAATATAATGGGGGAAAAGTTGCCATTTAATATAGCAGTGTGAACTTTTAGGTTGCCCGGGAATGAGGTGGATGTAGAGGCCTGTGTGTAGAGAACTTTGCGTCTTACTGAGAAACATAAAGAAGGCTGGACAGAGGCATTGCGTGTTCCCAGGAGGACACTCGATACTGCAACACTGTCTGCTCTCAAATTATTTTTCCCTGGATTGCAGCTCCCGTAGGATTCTTATGCTGCAATTTGGTGAAATATTCTGTATTTCATGAAAGAGAAACAGCCCATTTTGGGGGAGCACAACAGGCGCACAACAGTAAGCAGTACAGCATGGCAGTGGTGCAAGGCTGGGTGGTGGGTGGGTGACCAACTGTCCCAGTTTGCCCGGGACTGAGAGTGCCCAGGACCGGGGCTGCCAGCGCTAAAACTGATACAGTCCTGAGCACACTGGGGTGAGTGGTCGGCATAGCCGTGGGAAAGAGCGGGCAGCTCAGAAGAGCAAACGTTCACAGGGAACAGAGGATCACACATCAAGGGGCCAAGGAAGGACTCTGTAAGAGGTGGTGCTCAGAGGAATGGTAACTATTTGGAAAAGAGCAAATCAGACCCCCCTCATACCATATTCCAAAAGAAATCCCGTATGGTTTGGTGAATTAGATATACATAAAAAGTGAAAATGTGAAACAGTGTGAATTTCTATAGGTAAACATTTCTGCCATTCTGATGTAGGGAAGAACGTTCTAAGAATAAATACAGCAGAAGATACCACAGAACAAAAGACTGATCCATTCGAATATAGAGTTTATTTTTCATATACATCAGGAAACAGCACACACAAATGAGAAAGGGAGATTATAAATTGGAAGGAGGATTTGCAAAAATGAATGCTAGGCAAAACCCACCTCAGCGAGAGGAGCCCAGGGAGCCCTGGCGGCTAACCGTGGGGTGCATCCTGGGTGGGACCCTGGGACGAGGGACTTAGGTGGGAACAAGGAAACAGAGTGACGTGTGGACTGTAGCTCGCAATAGCGCGTCAGTACTGGTTCACTACTACCGGCAAACGTACCATCCCACGGAAGGTGTTCACAGCGGGGAAACTGGGTGTGGGGCATGTGACAGCGCGCTCTACTATCTCCCAACTTTTCTGCAACTCCAGAGCTGTTCTAAAATCAAAGTTTATTAAACATATTCCTGATAAAACTGGCTAATATCTATACTATATAACTATATAAAACCTAATAGACAATATATGTAACATATATGCATATATACACACATAACATATACTGTAATGTATGACATAATGTAATATATAACTATACAACATAGAAATTAGAAAAATGAACATGTCTAAAGAAACATGGACAAAGCACATAAATAAGGAAATAAGTGGAGATGAGCAGCACTCGGGGCCTCTCGTGGTCAGCTTCACAGTCTGTGCGTACTCTGAGGCTGTTCAAACGTATGGAAGAAGAGTGTGGCATCAAGGGCGCAGGTTTTGCAGACACATCTCAATTCAAGTCGAAGCACCATCAGCAGCCGTGTGATTTGGGGCGAATCACTTCACATTCTTTCTAAGGCCCAGTCTCTCGTCTGTAAAATAATGCCAATAACACATGTAATCCATAGGGGTTTTGTGAAAATCAAATGGGATTATTCAAGTCTTTAGCACAGTGCCTGGCAGATAGCTTAGTAAATAGCAACTCACACTAATTTACAGATGAGAAAATGGGAGCAGAGAGAGGACCAGTAACTTACCCAAGGTCACACAGCTGGTGAGTCGTGAGCTGGGACTCAGACACAGAACGCTTGACTTCACATCCCACGTTCGTAACCACAACTCAAGTCTTCTTCGCTCTTATTGATGCAGTTCCGCTGCTGCTGCATAATGACCTGGGAAAATGCTCATGGGAAAACGCTGAGTAAAAAAAGTACATACAAAATTATATGTATTGTATCAATCTTATTTTCCCCTGAAATTTTTGTATGTGTACTAAACATGCATAGATGAAAGACTGGAAGGAAATAGGCCAACATATTAAAAGGATGATCTTTGAGTAAAGCGTTGAGCACATAGGAGATGCTGTGTTCTCGCTGTGATCACTTGTGCTGGTGTTCTGGTGACTCACCTAAGTGCCTTGGGTGTGAAGGCAGCTGTGTTCTTCCTGCTCAGGACTCACTTCCTGAGCTGAGCATTCGCATCGCACTCCATCTGTCTGGGAACACTCTCCCCATTGCTTCTGTGAAGGTGACTTTTTTCCCTTAGCTCTCTGTGTCTCTTTCCCTCTCTTTCCTATTTCTGTTTCTCTCTCTGTGCTGTGTTCTGTGTCCGTATTCCATTTCACCACTTTTCTCCTTAGCTGTGCTCAATCTGTGGTTTAACCTCTCCATTGAGTTTTTAACTTGAAAACGTTTTTCTTTTTAATTTCTGGAATTCTCTTTCACAACCACTTGGTCTTTTTCTAAAAATAAAAGTCTGTTCTTACTCCCTGTTTTCACTTACACCGTTAATCGTGTTAACACGGCCGTTTTAGCCTGTGGGTCAGATGATTCCACTGTCTGAAGGGCTGGTGTCGAATGCAGCTCCTGGTTCTCACAGGGGCTCGTGGTGGTGCTCTCGTGTGCTCTGTGAGTTTTTGTTGTGCATCGTGCTCGGGGCGGCTTTGCCTGTGTGGATCCTGTGGGAAAGATGACCCTCCAGAGCCATCTTTGTTGCTTCTGCCTGGATTCGAGGGAGACCAACTGCGAGGGGTCCTTCATGCTGACTTTGACCTGGAGGATCACTGGACCTTGCAGGAGAGACACATCCTGAGGCCCAGGCCCGTGTGCAAGCAGGCTTGGAGCTCCGCGTCCTCATGGGGGACCTTTCCCTCCACCTCACCAGGCCCAGGCTGTCTCCACGCTCCTGAGCTGGTTCTTGTCTAGCTCGCCCTCACTGAAGCTGTGGGCCTGTGAAGGCTCCAACTTTCCCCAGGGGTCTCGATTCCAACCCCGGCCGTACTGAGGTCCAAGGCTCTGTCTCCTGCCTCCACATGGCCACCAGAACCTGAGGACCTCACTAGGGAGATGACCAAGCTGCCGTGGCCCAGCCTCAGAGCTGCTGAACTCACGTCCGCTAAATGCTCTGGGCGTGGACCCCTAGGAGTTTCTTCAATTACCTGCAAACTCAGCTTTACTTAAAGAGGCTGACGTTTTTTAGTCCTTATTTCTAAGTGTGTCACTCTGTGGGAGGAGTTTCAGGTGATTTTGGCCCCCATGTTACTGGAAATGGACCCCAAAGATTATTTTTAAGGGAAAATAGTCTTAGGGTGTCAGGCAACATTGGCCTAGAAATTGTTTTCTTTTAGAAGGCCATCCTGTTTCTTTCATAGGAGAATGTCAGTGGATTTTTTTCTGCTCTATTTCTTCATCTTTAAATAGTTTTGCTTGCCTAAAAACGAAAACAAAACTGTCAGCCTTCCGGTTACCTGTGCTCTGCTGTGTCCTGTTTCGTTTTTTCATCCTAATCCCGGCACATTTGGCAAGAAGCCAGGTTTCTTGCCAGCTTCTTGCAAAGGACTCTAGTGAGGGTGAGGACAGGGATGCATCTCACATCTGTGCTTATAGATACACTATGAATGGGTCTATTTTTCTTTCTTTTTTGCCAAGGAAGAGTCACCCTAATCCAACATCTGTTGCCAATCTTCCTCTTTTTGCTTGAGGCATGTTAGCCCTGAGCTGACTTCTGTGCCAGTCTTCCTCTATTTCATGTGTGGGTCACCCCCACAGCATGGCTGACGAGTGGTGTGCGTCTCCACCCAGGATCCAAACCCCTGAACCTGGGCTGCTGAATCAGAGCACTTGGAAGTTCAACCACTCGGCCACGGGTCAGGCCCTGTGAGTCGTTTATAAAATGAGGAAAATGACCAGAGTAATGATTCCAAACTTTTTTGATGAGCCCTGCTACAAACGTAAAAGCTGTTTGGCATGCTTCTTAGAAAGGAGAGTGTAATTAATTTACTTTCATGCCTTTCAGAAACAATCGTGTACTGTGATGCAGACACAGAGCAGGTTGTAAGTGGTTGGTCATCCCCGTGTTTTCCTCTTGCTTCTCTGCCTTAGTCGTCGACAGGTAGCCTGTCTCCCTCGGAATGACGTTGTGCAGTGAACATCGATCTTGTCCTTGCGTCTTGTCCTTTCCGTCCTGGGCACTGGTGTGGTCGCATCTTTCTAAAGCCCCTCCTTATGATTCCCTAGAGCTTCCCCATGGCCTTCAGAACCACATCCAAACTCCTTAGCACAGCGTCACTGAATAGTCCGTGTCTAGCTTGCGATTCTCATCTCCAGAGATTCTCCAACGTCTGCCTTGCATTGAAGTTGCACCAGATTCCTAGGACTTCCACCAAAGTCTACACTTTCTTAGGATAAGCTTCTGGTTGTTTTTTGTTTTGATGAGGAAGATTGGCCCTGAGCTAACATCTCTTGCCAATCTTCCTCTTTATCTTTAAGAAGATTGTCCCTGAGCTGACGTCTGTGCCAATGTTCTTCTATTTTGATGTGGGATGCTGTGATGACTGGTGTGGAGGTCCACGTCTGGGATCCGAACCTGCAAATCCCAGGCCGCCAAAGCAAACACATGAACTTAAGCACTACAACATCGGCGCGGCCCCAGCTTCTGTTCTTTGTTCTGTTTTGTTTATTGTTTTTACTGAGAAGATTGGCCCCGAGCTAACATCTGTTGTCAATCTTCCTCTTTTTGCTTGAGGAAGGTTGTCGCTGAGCTAACACCTGTGCCAGTCTTCCTCTATTTTGTCTGTGGGACAGTGCCACAGCATGGCCAGATGAGCAGTGAGCAGGTCCAGAGCAGGGATCCGAACCTACGAACCCTGGGCTGCCAAAGAGGAGCCCACGAATGTAACCACTGCGCCACTGGGCTGACCCCACGGTCTTTCTTATAGCTGGTAGGAACATTATCGCGCAGAAACAGTATTTAAGCACTGTCTTATTGAGAGACACGTGGGTTGTTTCCAGTCCCTTTGTGTGAGAAGCAATGCTGTCAGTCACCTTGTTTCTATGTCATTTTGCACACGTGAGGATATCTGGAGGGTGAATTCCTGGAAGTCAGATTTCAGGAATGGAAGGTTGGTGCATCTGTAGTGTGGTGGATATTGCTGGACAGCTGTCCGTGGAGGTGATGCCAGTCTACACACCAGCAGGAGTGTAAGAGAGCACGTGTTTCCTCACACGCACACACACAGAATGTGGCCGGACTCCTGCTTTGCCAGTCTAAGGGGTGAGGGACATCTCGTGGTAGGGTTTTAAATTTCTCTTCAGTAGGAACACCTCACATGTTCGAGAGCCATCCATATTCCCATTTCTCTGCACTGCCTCGTTATATCCGTTGCCCGTTTGTCTACTGAATGAGTGGTCTTTTGTTATTGCTTTGCAGGAGCCCTTTATATACTAAGGAAATTGGTCCTTTGTAGGGAAGTTTCAGTTACTTGTTCCCCAAGTGTTGTCTTTCTTTTAAACCTTGCTCATGGAAGTGTTTGCTGTTTGAGATTTTTTATGTAGACAGAATGAACACGCTTTTATTTTATGGCTTCGGAGCTTTGTGTGAAGTGGGGAAGCTGGATGAGACCCCACTCGGGAATAAGGCCCAGGGGGATCGTAGTAATCGCCATATCACTGAGGATGGTAATGTGAATCAGAGGTGCCTCTTAGGAATTTATACAGCTCCATGACCTTCGCAATTCCCCACATTTATTCTTTGTGTTGTCTTCTGTCTGTCTCCCCAGAGTGAGTCAAAGCAAAACCCTCACCGTGCAGAGGGCCCTTGTGCTTGTCTTGAACAGGAGAATGGAGCACAGGGGGAACAAGAGTCAATCTGATGGGACGAAGAATCCCAGCGTGGGAGCAGTTTTCAGAAAAGAGAGCATCCTGGACCTGCCTGAGGGAAGGACAAGGAAGAAAGTGCTAGAGAAATGGTGATGGGCACTTTCCACCTGGTGGGACATCCTGCCACACAGCGATGATGCAGGACAGCTGCTCAGAACCAGCGCCAGGCAGTGCTGATAAGGTCCCTGTGTAGTGAGAAGGCGCCTCTACAATAGCTTGACCACATGGTACTTCTAATTTGGATGACACTGCTTGAGGATACAGGTCAGTCACGTTAGGAAGCAGATGGCCTGAGTCTGAAGCAGTTGACTAAAGGTCTGAAGCCCAGTTAACAAGTGCTGCTGAGTCCCTGACCCCACTCCGTCCTTC
The DNA here is from genome assembly GCF_041296265.1 of Equus caballus. Taxonomy (NCBI): domain Eukaryota; kingdom Metazoa; phylum Chordata; class Mammalia; order Perissodactyla; family Equidae; genus Equus; species Equus caballus. The sequence continues at coordinate 8,664,854 of NC_091702.1, read as the reverse complement.
TCGTTCCTTTTTGTCTTTCTACTCCTTCCTCCTTTCTTCATCAAAGTCCAGTGTTCAAAGCCAAATGATATCTTAGCCTTGTTTCTCATGGCTTGTTTCTCAATTTTTCTGTTAAAACTCATAGAACATTGCGTTTGTGAGTAATCTTTTAAGTGTTTCTGACTGTAGGTGTGTGCTTATGGTCCTTGAATCAGCAGGTGGCAATAAACCATTCCCGGGGTCCCCCAGACACTGGAGCTCTGGACCTGGGATACCCATTTGCATCGCTTCCACTCTGCAGCCCGTTCAACACCAGCAGGTCTGTCATCTTCCTCTCTTCCTGGTCACTTGTGCGCCCTTTGAAGCCCAAGGCTTCCTCTCATTGGCACGTGACTCTCCATCTGACCTCCTTTCCTAGCATCGCATTGATTCCCTCTCCACTTGACTGCAGACTTCTTTCTCACAGCTCCCCCACGAGCTCCTCTGTCCCCTCCTGCCCGGCCCCACTGCCACCCTCTGAGTTCAGTCCTCCTCGGTCTCCTGCCTGGACTGGAGAAGTACCCTAACCACTGTCCTCTGCCTCAGTCCAACTCCCATGTGGCTGCTGCAGTGACATTTCTAAGTGCTCATGGGAGGGTCAAGGGAGCTCTTCCTTCTAAGCAGCTCTATCTTGTTTGCAAGTTTCAAAACAGGCATGTAGCACTTTTATCACTAAAAAGTACAAATATTACTATATTACCCTATTATTTAAATCATCCAATAGCTTTCCATTGATTGCAGGAGGAAACTAAATTCTCAATGTTATATGCTCCGTTAGCTCTGCCACTTCCTCAGTCTGTCAGCTTCCTGAAGTGCCTTCTTGGTTTTCTCTTGTTCTCCCAGACAGAGACTCTGCCAGGGTTCTCAGAGATGCTCTGTTCCGGTTAACAACAAATAGCAGCTACCATGAGGCCTCACCAGTGAGCCCAGTGCCTTCCATGGGATCTCATTCTTCAACCCTGTAAGGTAGGCGTGACCATCTCAGTTTTCAGATAAAGAAACTGAGGATCACAGAGGTGAAGTGACGTCTCTGTGGTTACACAGGTGTTGGCAGAGTCGGGATGTGAACCCAGTTTGGCCTAACTCTAAGACTTCTGCTCTTCCCGGTCTCCCGAATGAGATGTTCCAGTCATTGCGGGCCTGCCTCTTAGAGAAGCGCTCCTTCCTATCTTGACACACCTTAGGAGGCAGTTTACCATGGGAGTTCAGATCATGAGCTCTGGAGTCAACCTGCCTGGGTTCCAATCCTGTCCCTGACACCTAATAGGTGCGTAACCTAGAAGAAGTGAATTTCTCTGAGCCTCAGCTCCTCCAGCTGTGAAACGGTGTGGTAGCAATAGTTCCTCCTGCATAGAATTGTAGTTTTTAGAAAGGTGATCCCTTGGAAACACATAGAACAAGGTGTGGCAGATAACATACATCCCCTCAATAAGCACAGCTCTTATCATCACTATATTGCAGACTCATCTCCAAATTCTGTTGGCCCTTTTCTTCATCTAGAGTTCCTGATCAGTACATCGGAATCCCGGTTTGCTGTATGCTAATTGTCCCTTGTATGCATTCCTGTGTAGCAGAAAGTACCATAATTATATTGTGTAGGCTTTCCTGTTCTGAGTGATTTTTGCAAAATGGAGCTTTAGATACACAACACGAATTTTACTTGTTCGTACATTAAATGATGAACGGCTCAGGTGCTGCTCGCTCGTTCAGCTGTTACAGATTGTAAAGATTCAGTGGTCTCATTGCTTTAGCATTTTTTGTAAAAGTACTAACAATAGTAATTCCATGCTTTTATCGCAGGATTCATCTTTCTGGCCCCGTGTGTAGTGATCAGTCCCAGTCGCTTGTGTTCATCGTGGGACCTGGAGATGCCACAGTGACCTCCCGGTGTCTGTCCACACCCACTCCTCTGTTGCTCACCTTCTGTGTCCGGCATCCAGTTTGGGCGTTGACTTGAAGCAGCTTTTTTAGGGAAGCCAATCATGAACGCAGCCCTGGGCTGGAACCCTGGGTTTGCCTGTGACTTGTGTGAGCTTGATTCAAATGCACAGTCTGAGCAAGGCCTTGGGTGTTATCTGTCCCTCTGCAGTCATTTCCATGTCATCTTTCCTTCTCCCTACTGCTGTCATGACCTGCTCTGCCGTTGTTTTCAAGGAATGGCAGCTTATGGCCCTCCACAACTTTAGTGGTACCACCTGTGGTTTCCTTTCCGTCATTCTTGGATGTTTTTTCTCCGTACCTTTTGAGATGCCCCTTGTAGTCCATACCTGTTGCCCTTTGACTTGAGATCAGTACATCTAAAGAATTCTCTTCCTCCTGCATGGAATGAAAAGGAAGGTTGGCAGGTTTTTCTCCATCACCTTTTTTGAGTCTGGAAGATGCCCATAGAAATGAGGCTTGAGGAGAGTATGAAGAGTCTTAAGGAAAGCAGTATTTGGGTGGTCTTTGGAATAACATCTCCCTAGGCGAAGATTTTTCATGAAGGTATTGACATGAGGGAAAATGGGCTTAAAGAAATAAGGAGCATCAACTGCTTTCCACGTAAAGGCTATTTTACGTGGGGTTCATGGCCTTGTTATGTTTTTTAATTCAAGCTCCTTATAGAGATCTGTTTTTTACCATCAATAAATATGAGGATCTTGCTTGATTGCCTTGTGTCTCTCATCCCTCGTGTTCTCTCATGGATTCATGGGCGGGGGCCTGAGGGACTGTCTTTTTGATAACTTCCTTTTTGAGAGTTTTCATGATTTATGTGTAGAAATGCCATTGAGTTTTGTGTGCCATCTTTGTATCCTGCTAGTTTGCTGAATTCATTTGTTAGGTTGAGTAGATTTTCAGTGGTCTCTATAGAATTTTCTCTGTATAAGAGTATATCATCTGCAAACAGTGATAGTCTTACTTCTTCCTTTCCAATTTGGATGGCTTTTATTTCTTTTTCTTGCCTAAATGCTCTGGTCAGCACTTCCAGTACTATGTTGAATGAAAGTGATGAGATCACACATCTTTGCCTTATTCCTGATCTGACAGGAAAAGCTTTCAGTCTTTCAGCATTGAGTATTTTGTTCACTGCGGCTTTTTCCTATATGGCTTTTAATATGTGGAGGTCATTTTCTTCTATTTCTATGTGTAGAATGGTGTTATCATGAAAGGGTGTTGTATTTTGTCTAGTGCTTTTCTGCATCGATGGAGATGATAATGTTTTTTCTTCCCTTCCTTTTTGTGATTGGCCTGTTGCATTGATGGACTTTTGTATGTTGAACCATCCTTGCATTCCAGGAACAAATCTCTCTTGGTCACATCGTATACTCTTAATGTGCTGGTGAATTTTGTTTGGAAATAGTTTGTGGAGGATTTTGCAACTCTAGTCGTCAGAGGTAATGGTCTGCAAATTTATTTTCTTTAGTTGTCCCTGTCTGGTGTTGCTATCAGGGTAATGCTGGCCTCAGAAAATGAGTGTGGAACTATTCTCTTTCTTTCACTTCTTTGACGAGTGTAAGGAGGTTTGTTGTTAATATTTCCTTATAAGTTTGGTGGAATTCACCAGTACGTTATCTACTCCTAAGTTTTCATTTGTTCGGAGAATTTTTTCAGATTTATTCAGATGTTAGTGACGTAAAACATATGTCAGTTTAAGGTGTGAAAGACGATGATTTGATACAGGTATGTGTTGAGAAATGATTGCCCCAATAAGGTGAGTTAGCACCTCTATTCCATCACATAATTAGCTTTTTTTTTTCTAGTGATAACTTTTAAGATTTACTGTCTTATAATCTTCCAATTATGTAATACAGTATTGTTAATTATGGTCACCATGCTGTACATTAGATCCCCAGAGCTTACTCATTTTATAGCCGGAGGTTTGTACACTTTGACCCACATGTCCCCATTTCCCCCACCCTGCAGACCCTAGCAAACACTATTCTCCTGTCTATTTCACTGAGTTCAGTTTTTTTAGATTCCATGTAAGTGAGAACATGTAGTATTTTTCTTTGTCTGTCTGACTTATTTCACTTAGCATAATGCCCTCAAGGTCCATTCATGTTGTTGCAAAAGGCCAGATTTCATTGTTTTCTATGGCTGAATAATATTGCATTCTATATTATATTTGTAGTTACATATCTATATATCACATTTTCTTTACATATTTATCGATTGGTGTGCACTTGGATCATTTCCATGTCCTGGCTCTGTGAATAATGCTGAAATGAAGATGGGGATGCAGACATTTCCTCAACTTATTGATTTCAGTTCCTTTGGATATACACCCATGAATGGAACTGTTTGATCCTAGAGTAGTTCTGTTTTTATTTCTTTGAGAAGATTCCCCACTACTTTCCACTGTGGCTATAGCCATTTACCTTCATGCCATCAGTGCACAGGGTTCCTTTTTCTATGCAGCGTCACCAGTGCTTTCTGTCTGTCGTCTTCTGGATAACCAATTTGGTAGGTGTGAGGTGATAGCTCATTACAGTTTTGATTGCATTTCCCCAATGGTTAGTGATTATGAGCATCTTTTCATGTACCTGTTGGCCATTTTTATGTCTTCTTTGGAAAAGTATTCAAGTCCTTTGACCATTTGTAAATCATACTTTTGGTTTCTTTGCTCTTGACGTGTAAGAATTCCGTATATATTGTGGATATTAACCCCCTTTTTTTGGCTGATTGTTTCTTTTGCTGTGAGGAAACTTTATGGATTGATGTAATCCCACTTGCTAAGTTCTGCTTTTGTTGCTTGAACTTTCGGTGTTCCATCCAAATAATCATGGCCAAGACCAATTTCAAGGGGCTTTTCCCCTATGTTTTCTTGTAGTAGTGGTACCGTTATGGGTTTTACATTTAGGTCTTTAATTCCTTTAGAGATAATTTTTTAGAGTGGTGTGAAATTGGGGTCCAATTTCATTCTGCATGTGCTTACCCAGTTTTCCCTACACCAATTATTGTAGAGACTTTCCTTTCTGCCTTGAATCTTCTTACCTCAGATGTGAACTGTTTGCTGAGTGTATGTGTGTGGTTTTACTTCTGGGCTCCTGATTCTGTTGTGTGGGTCTATGTGTTTATTTTTAAACCTGTACCTTACCATTTTTATTACCATATCCTTGTAATAAAGTTTGAAATCAGGAATTGTGATGTCTCCAGCTTTGATTTTCTTTCTTGGCATTGCTTTGGTTATTTGAGGTCTTTTGTGGGTCCATAAGAATGTTAGGATTGTTTTTCCTGTTTCTGTTAACAATACCCTGGGAATTTTAATGGGAATTGCGTTGAATCTTGAGATGGCATTGGATAGCATTGGGTGGTAGTTTTAACACCATTAATTCCTTCTGATCCGTGAACGTAGGATGTCTGTCCATTTCTTTGTGTCTTCTTCAATTTGTTTCATCACTGTCTTATAGCTGGCAGTGTATAGATGGTTCACCTTCTTGGTTAAATTTATTCTTAAGCATTTCATTGTTTGTGATGCTTTTGTAGACAGGATTGTTTCATTCATATCTTTTTTAGATGGCTCATTGCTAGCGTGCAGAAACGCCACTGATTTGTGTATTTGTATCCTGAAGCTTCACTAAATTCATTTATTAGTTCTAACAGTTTAGGGGAAAGTCTTTAGGACTTTCTCTAAATAAGATCATACCGTCTGCAAACAGAGGTACTTATATTTCTTTCTTTGAGGTTCGGATGCGTTTTATTCCTTTCTCTTGCCAAATTTCTCTGATTAAGCCTTCCTAAGTCTTGTTGAGAGTGGGCACCCTTGGCTTGCTCTCGATCTTTTGCAAGAAAGCTTTCAGCCTTTCACCGTTCAGTATGCTCTTACGTGTGTGTTTGTCGTGTACACCTTCTATTAAGTTTGTGTATGTTCCTCCAATAATCAATGTATTGATAGTTTTTATCTTGAAGGGGTGCTGGATCTTGTCAAATGCTTTTTCTACATCTGCTGAGTTAATTTTCTGATTTTCACCTTCATTCGATTAGTGTGGCATGTCACATTTATCGATTTGCAAATGTTGGACTTGATCATGTTGTATGATCCTTTTTTGAGTTCTGATAGTTTTATTATAATCTGCCTTGGAGAAGATGATTTGAGTCTGAAATGTTGGGGTGACGTATTAGCTTCCTGAACGTGGATGTCTAAATCTCTCTCCAGATTTGGGAACTTGTCAGCGATTATTTTTGTTAATCAACTTTGTTTTCCGTTCTCCCTCTCTTTTCCTCTGGTGATCCAATAATGCACAGCTGTTTTGGTTATGGGATCCCATAATTTACATCGGCTTTCCTCACCCCATTCATGCTTTTTCTTCTTGCTCCTTTGACTGGATGATTTCAAACATCATGTTTTCTTCTTCACTACTTATGGCTTCTACCTTGTTGAATCTGATTTTGAAGCTGTTTATGGAATTTTTCAGTGCAGTCTTTGTGTCTTTAACTCTAGTATTGCTGTTTGTTTTGCCTTAATGATTTCTATTTCTGTGTTGATCATCTCATTTGTTCTTGCACGATTTTCCTAACTTCCGTTAGTAGGGATCTGAATTCAAGAGCTGACTGAATTTTTCAAGAGCAGTGTTCTGAAGCGTTGGTCAGATAGTTCTTATATCCCCATTTCTTCTTCAGACATTGGAGTTTTATAATTCTCTTTGGTGGTGTTATGGGTCTTTGATTATTCACGATCTTTGTGGCGTTGCTGTGAGGTCAGAAAATTTGAGGAAGTGGGTGCCTCTCCCAGGCTTTACTGACGGGCTTGGGCACAGTGAGCCCATCTTGGGGTTCCATGTGGGCCATCTGGTGGGGTCCCGGGGCAGGCTTGCTGCTGGAGTCCTTGGGCAGCCCGGTGCTGGGGTGAGTGGAAAGCTTGGTGCATGTCATCCAGTCTGGTCCTGGGCACAGCTGGGACCTGAGTTGGTGAGTACCAGCCCTGGAGCATGGGTTTGCACGTGGTGATTGAGAACCGGGGGCGGCAGGAGTCATCTGGGGCCATGGGAGTTGGTTGGTGCTGAGGTGAGCTGGGAGTCTTTGTTCACGGGAGTCTGACAGAGCCAGGTGTCATGAGAGACAGCATGTGCTGGAGTGGGTCAGAAGTCTGGGATCCTGGGAGCCAGCTGGGAGCCAGGAGCTATGGGATCAGCCAGGGGTCGCAGGAGCCAGCAGGTGCTGTTTTAAGGTGGAAGCCTGGGTTCCTGGGAAGCTGTTGGTACCTGGTGCCGTGGGAGCTGTCGGGGACCACCTGAGTCAGCAAGCACATGTGTTAGTTGGGGACCTGGTTGTGGAGGGGCCTGCCAGGAGCCTGTTTCCCTGGGAGCTGCCTGGGGCTGCTGGACCTGTAAGGTGCCCTGGTGAGACATGGGCCTGAGTTCCCAGGAGCCCATTGGGAGCCTGGCGCCCTGGGATCTGCCTGGGGTCGCTGGAGTCAGTAAATGCTGAAGTGAGCTGGGGTGCTGGTTTGTCAGAACCCACTGGGAGCCCTGCCATGGAAGCTGCCTGAGGCCACGGGAGAAGGCAGGCACTGCGTCAGCCACAGTGTGGATCCTCCACTACCCACCAGGAGCCTGGTCCCAGGGACAAAACTTGGGGTCACGGGAGCCACCTCGGGCTGCTGAAGATGGCAGGCACTAGGCTGAGATGGGGGCCTGGGTTTCTGGAGCCTGCTGAGTCCCTGGTGCCAAGGACTCTGCTTGAGGCCACTAGAGCTGGCGTGTGCCAGGGTGAGCCAGTGGCCTGCGTCTGCAGGAGCATGCAGGGCGCCAGCAGGTGCATAGGAGTCAGCCTGCTGCTGGGCAGGCCGGCTCTGCGTCTGCGATGAAGTCGGGCCCTCCCTCTCCTCCTTGTGGGAGATTTGTGATCACTGACTCAGCCTCCTTCTCTGTCACTGGTCTCTTCAGTTGTCTGTTTCCTCATGGGTGAGACTGGGTAGGTTGCTTCTAGGAACTTAGTCTGCTGGGTCACCCATTGTGTTAGTGAGCCAGAGCTCAGAAGCATCTCTATGATCTTTTTATTTCTGAAGCATCAGTTGTAAGACCTGCTCTTTCAATTCTCATTTACTTTACTTGCTTCTTCTCTCTTTTCTGAGGCATTCTATCTTCTAAGCATTGGTCCATTTTCTTTTTTCAAAACATTAGCTCATCCTTTTGATCTTTTGCCTTCCTCCTCTATTTCCTTTTTTCTGTTCTCACCTTTGTGACTTCCATCTCTCTGCTAACTTTGGGTTCAGTTTTCCCTTTTTCTAGTGCTGTGTGTTGTCAGTTAGGTTGTTAATTTGAGATCGTTCTTTAAGATGTTACAAGTTAATCACTGTAAACTTCCCTCTTAGTATTATTTTTGCTGCATCCCGTAGTTTTGTTGTGTTTTTAATTCTTTTTGTCTTGAGCTATATTTAAATTTCCCTCTTGATTTCCTCCTTGACCTAATGTCTGTGTAAGAGGCTGCTGTTTAATTTCCATCTCTCAGGAATGATGCAGGTTTCCTTGCGATGTTGATTTCTAGTTTCATGCCATTGTGTTCAGGACAGATACTTGGTATAATTTCAGTCGTCTTAATTTTGTTAAGATTTGTTTTGTGACCTCAAACATGATCTCTTCTGGAAAATATTCTGTGTGCTCTTGAGAAGAATGTGTATTCTGCTGCTCTTCAATACAATGTCCTTAGTATTTAATGTCATTTATTTCTGCCATTTCCTTAGTTTCTGTCTGGATGTTCTATCCATTGTTGAAAGTGGGGTCTTGAATTCTCCGACTTTCAACTTGTATAATGTAGTCTTCAGAATACATAAATATCTCTTAGAAGTCAGTAATAAAAGAGAAATAAAACAATTAAAATAGGCAAACGGTTGGAATAGACATTTCTCCAGAAGATATCCAGATGGCCCATAAGCACAAGAGAGATGCTCGATGTCATTCATGATTAGGGAAACGGAAATTCAAACCACAATGTGCTACTGTTTCGAACTCAGTATGTAGGCTGTATTCAACATTAAGGAAAATCACAAGTGTTGGTAAAGATGAGGAGCAAGGGGAGCCCTCATACATCACTGGTGAGAATGTAAAATGATGCAGCCACTGTAGAGAATAGCCTTGCGTTTCTTAAGATCTTCGAGCAATCAGTACCATTGAGCTGGATAGTCCATTGTGAGGCAGCTCCAAAAGAACATGGAAAACATATGGTCACTCACAGGAAAACCTGTCCATGGACATTCAAAGCAGCAGTATTCACAGTAGTCCAAAAGTGAAAGAAACCCAACTTTCTACCAAATTATGAACACATAAAGCAAATGTGGCATATTGATACTATGGGATATAACACAGCCCTAAAAAGGAAGAAAGCACTGCGACGTGCTCAGCCCTGGATGATCCTTAAAAAAAGTGTCTAATTGAAGTGGTACACAAAGCCACAGGTTCTTTGATTCCATTTGAATGAAATGTCCAGAATACCAAATCCGCAGGGAGAGGAAACAGATGAGGTGCTTCCATGGCCTTGGGTTAGGGCAAAGCACAGAGGGAGTGAGTGTGGTTTCTTTTCAAGGTATTAAAACTGTTCTGGAATTAGATAGTAGTGATAGCCACACAACATTCTCATTGTCCTAAACGTCACTGACTTGTGTACTTTCAAATACTTAAAATGGTGTATTTTATGTTGAGCAGATTTTCTTCAGTGAAAATTTGAAATTAGGGTAATTCATGCAGCTATTAGGGGTAAGGCACGGTGTAGCCCTGAGAGTAAACATCTGATTAGGGTCTAGTAGCAAGTACGAAAATCACACAAGCAACAGTCTGAGATCCAGTCCATAGTCATGGTCTCCACCTTGAAAAGACCAGCCAAGAAAATAGGTCAGTGGTCTTGGGGGCCCTGGGAATCTGTTCAGAGATCTCGGTTATACTCGACAATATTCTCACCTCTTGGACCCTCTGGTGTAGGTAGGTTTGAACTTGTCAGTTGTTGATGTACATGCAGGTGGTAGACCATGGGAGGGCCCCGACCCCTCCTTCCTTGGCCAGTAGAGATAGTCTGAGGCCAGGTAGTTTCCTAAAACCATTTGGCAGAGACTTAGACGACTGTCCTACAAGGAGTAGAATAGAGTCTCATGGAGCTGCTGTCCGTGTTGGGTTGTTTGTCCACACTTCTGGGTGGCCTCAATTACCTGCTTTTCTGTGGCTAGGGCCACTCCTCTATGCCAGTCCAGTCATCCTAGTAGAACAGACATATCTCTTTGGGTCGGTGGTAGCCTGTCAGGGCAGGAAACCCAGGGACTCCTGGTCTGTGGGGTGCACCTCTAGGGGCAGGTCCATGGAGACAATGATGTACTGCAGAACATCGCCTGGGGAAAGCTGGTCAGAGGATGTGGGGGAGAGCGGGGTACCAGGGAGCGCCTTGTGACGTGCGCCCACAGGAAGACCCGAAAGTGGACGTTCCCACTTTAAAATATTCACAGGGCTCTTGGTGGTCAAACCAGTGATTGGTGCCCATCTAGTGGCTCCCTGTGCTCTACGATTCCAGGTGATACAATCAAAGCATGTGTGGGCCAAGAGCTGCTTGTGCCCGGGCACAGAATCACCAAGGTGGCCTCAAAGGCTCCCCCAAAATGACTCCTCAAAAAACAGCTGGGGCAGAAAATGTGTGGAGTATTTTGAAGGGAAGCTTGGGGCAAAGATGCTGTTCGATGGAGCTGGCTAAAATTGAGTTTCTCATCAGGGCAGGCACTTCAGCTGGGGTACCGGTGATTGGAGGCCGTGTGACAGGCTCACCAGTTTCTGAGTCCCGATGCTGGGCAGCCCACTCAGCCCACTGGACTGATGAAGTGGTGCTTACGAAGCCTCTTGCTGGCCTTGTGGAAAGCAGGGCAGTGTGGTGGGAGAAGTCGTGATAGTGTCAGAGGGAGTCATGGCGGGGATTGCGGTGTGGAAGGGGGAGAACTGGAGGCAGGTGCAGTGGATGTGTGACCAACAATGGTCAGGAAGGGAAACCCGGGTGTACCCGGGGCCAGCAGGGGGCCAGCAGAGTCATGTGTCAAAACCAGACGGCGGGCCCCAAGAGGAACCTCTTACGCTAAGCCCCACCTCACCAAACTGAGTCTTGACTTCATTAGATTTTCGACTCTCCCGGAAACAGAATCTTAAACCAGTGGATTAGGAATCCCCCAATCAGCCCTAGGTAGGTATTCCACGTCATAGACTGCTGCTGTCCCCTGAGGAAAGTAACCTTGCAATAACCGAGCGATCTTCCCGCCTGCTGTGACTTCTTTTTCTTCTCCCTTTTGCCTTTCAAAGTCTTTCATTCTGTACAGCTCCTTGGAGCTGCTTTCTATCTGCTAGTTTGGATGCCTCCGGATGCAGGAATTGGTGAATAAAGCAATGAAGTTCTTTAGACTTACACAGTTGTATTTTCTTTCTTAACAGCTTGGTGGCAGCAGCGGGATTCGAAGGACACTTCTCATTGCTTCGGGGATGAGAAACACATGCATTGGTACCCATGAAGCCTTTGGATTCTCCATCTTTTTTGCTGTCTCTGAGGGCTGTGGGTAAGTGTCTCGTGCATCTCAGCTCCACTCTCCTTGCATTGAGCTCCTGAGCTAAGTGACTTTCCAGGCGCAGGTTAACGGGCCAGTGTAGTCTGACAGGATGCTCTAGCAGAGCATCTGTCTCAGCCCTGGGTTCGTCCACAGTGCCAGTCAGAGTCTTAGCAGGCAGCTGGAGCTGGCAGATGGTTCCCTGAGACACTGAGTCTCTAGCCCTTGGTTAGTCCACAGTCCCAAATTTGGTGGGGTCCGCTGGTTCTTCCTGCAGTGCCGACTGTTAGGGTCTGCTGGTTCCATGCGTAGTTCTGGCCAGGGGAGAGGGTGGCACAGACGTGTGCTACATCCACACCCAGTCCTTGAAAACTTCCCACATGCATTTGACACGCATTTTTCTCTCCCTTGACTGGATGCAGATGTCGATGAGTTCTGAGGAAATGCTGAAGGCACAGTGTGGAGGAATTCTGGGACCCTGCGTGACTACTTGGAAGAGTGCTGTCCCCTCCACCTGAACAACCACCCGGCACTACCAGAAATGAGAGGTGTCCTGTGATCGTGGATTGGAAGCCTCCTTGTTGTTAAGATGTCAGCTTCCTCCAAAGAGATGAACCAATTAAATGCAGTCCTTATCAAAATCCTAATGACATTTTGTGCTGAAAGACACCCATCCTAAAATTCATATGGAATCTCAAGTATGCCCAGATGTCTAAAATAGTCTTGAAAGGAAGTACTAAGTTGGAGGACTCTGTTTTTACTGATGTAAAACTTGCTACAAACCTACGATATCAAAACAGCATTGTAAGGGCATAAAGACAGACACATAGAGCATCGGAACAGAATAGAGAGCCCAGAAATAAGGTGGCCAAGGTTGTTCAACGGGGAAAAGACAGTCTTTTCAACCAGTGGTTCCTGAAAAAGTGGATATTTTCATGCAAAATCTAAACTTGGATTCTGACCTCACGCCAGATATAAAACTTAATTCTCAATGGATCAAGACCCAAATGTAAGAACTGAAACACTTTGAGGAAAACATGGGACAAAACGTTTCACAATAGGACTTGGCAATGATTTCATGGATATGACACTCAAGGCATGGGCAATAAAAAACAGAGTACAGACGCCAAAATTCGTGAATATTAAAACCTTTTCTGCCTCTGAAGACAACCTCAACAGAGTAAAAACACAACCCATGCAGCATGGGAGCCCATATTTGCAAATGATCTATCTGACAAGGGCTGAATCTCCAGAATAGACATAGAACTTCTCAACTCAACAACAAAAAAACAAACAACCCAAATCAAAAATGAGCAAAGTACTTGAATAGACTTTTCCTCCAAGAAGATACGCAAATGGTCAACAAGCATCTAAAAAGATGCTTAATGTGACTAATCACTGGGGAAATGTAAGTCAAAATCTCAATGAGACACCACCTCACATCCATGTGACGGCACCCCCAAAAAACAGACAGTGAAGAAAGGCATGCTGGCAAAGATGTGGAGATATTGGACCCACGTACACTGTGGCTGGAATGTAAAATGGTATAGCTGCTGTGGAAATCAGCATGGCATTTCATTAAAACAATTAAAAATAGAATCACTAAATGACCCAACAATTCTACTACAGGATATATACACCTCAGAGCTGAAAAGTTGGTCTCAAAGACATATTTGAACACCCATGTTCACGGCATCATTGTTCATGATCGCTGAAACGTGGAACAGCCCAAGGATCCATCCAGGGATGAATGGAGAAGCAACATGGGCATGTATATATATACAATTGCATGTTATTCATCCTTAAAAACTAAGGATATTCTGAGATATGAGACAACAGGGATGAACCTTTAGGAAATTATGCTAAATGAAATCAACCAGTCCCAAAAATACTGGCCTTGTGTGACTCCACTTATATGGCATTCCTGAAATGGTCAGATTCAGAGAGACGGACAGCGGATGCTGTTGGCCAGGGGCGGGAGCAGGGGAAGGGGAGTGACCGATGAGTGGGGACAGAGCTTCAGTTCTGTGGGGTGACAAGAGTTCTGAAGATGGACTGTGGTGATGGCTGCACCACCGTACGACTGTGGCCAACACACTGAAGGTGCGCGTAAGGAAGTCAATGTGCTTGATGGCGTGCACACAGAAAAATGGTCAGGACGGTAAGTTTCACATTATGTGCGTTTTAAGCCAATACAAATATATTTTCTGTTAAAAGTGCAAATACAAAGAAATGAGCAGAGGATGATTTAGTGTTTCCATTCGTGCTCTTCCATTCTGACCCTGGTGTTTGTCTCAGCCCTTGTACCTGAGGCAACTTTGATCAGACAAATGTTTTCATTCTGGGCCTAAGAGAACCTTGAAATCAGAATTATACAAAACTCTGCAAAATTTTTGTGACCATGTATTTTTCAGAGAAAACATAGTAAGACATTTTTAATATTAAATTTAAGTTTGTTTTATATCAGTTTCAGGTCTACATCAGAATGATTCAATATGTGTGTATATTGTGAAATGATCACTATAAGAAGTCTGGTTGACGTCTATCATCAAGAGTTACAAATGTGTTTCTTGTGATGAGAACTTCTAAGATTTACGCTATTAGTGACTTTCAAAATGCAATATAGTAGTATTAATTCCTTGACTGCTATAAAATAAGCACCATAAAACAATTCCAGTGTATCCATTTTGTTATTAATTCACTGAATCTATTTTTTCTCAGAATCAATTAATTGTTATGCAAATGACTGAATTTCTTTTAATCTACATCATAATGTACTGACTACAGGTTCTGACATTTTAAGTTTTGTTTAGGTGTTATTCTTTCTAGCAAGTAAACTTTCCTGAATCTTATCAGTCATATCAAAATATATTCGGATGTATTTCTTCTTCCATCGATATTTAGTCACTGATAAAGTTCACCGTGTGCCATTTTAACCATTATCAGTTTTGTATGCTGAGGGTGATTTTACCCAGTAATAGACACCGTGTAGGTTCGAAGTCTCCTTGGAGGATAAACAGTGGGGGGAGGGCAAAGCATGGTACTTGTTTCATTTGCAGAGGGTCCATTTTGACTTTGCTCTTACAAAACGTGTTCTTTGTCCATTTGGGAATCTGAGGCCCAGGAAGTTGGAGGGACTGACCCAGACCTCAGGAGGGGGTCAGAATCCAGAGAATCCGGCAGGGCTCTGGCTTCCTCGGCCAAGGCTCAACCCCTTCCCTTTGGATTTTCTTTGGAAACAGGGACCTCATGGTCCTAGGGGAGCCCTGCCCACCCCGTCCATGGGGGGGTCATCTTCCTGTTCGCATCCAATCATGCACAGGCACACTCACACCGATTTCTCCTGTGTGGACCATGCAGGGACCCCAGGAAAGAGCAGACACCAGGGAAGTGACAAGACGCCGAGGAGAAGGCAGTTGGAGGCAGCTCTGCCATGAACAGTAGCATCCGTCCTCCTGCCTACATGACCAGAAGGCCTGAGACGGACCGAAGAATCCCTGAGGTTTCTAGGTGTGTACCTGTTCCAAGGGCATCCCTGACCCAGCCTGGAGGGCACAGGACTGGGGAGCTGGAGTCCACTTCTGTGGGCACCTGCTACTCTGAGGAGCCGTTCTCCTCTTGTGTAGACATTGGTTAGAGGAGAGAAGACCTTGGTGTCCTCCTGTGTCAAGTGGAGTGCGTCCAGCTGGTGTCTCCCTGGGTTCCGTATGATGCTCACGAAGGGTCTGTGGCCCTTGGTTCTCCATCGATGACGCCCTGTGCTCTGAGCACCTGAGAAAATGCTTTCCCACCTGCTGGAGATCCTTTAGAACTGAGAGAGGCTTGGGGGTTCGGGTGGATGAGAACTTGGGATAAGGAAGAACATGCCAGAGCACTGTGAACTAAGGCCAGAGTCCAGGGACAAGACCAGTCCTTGTTGGACTCCCGAGGTCCTCACTTGGCTGGAGAGGAGAATCATTGCCTTGGTTGAGGTCAGGATGCTTCCTGAGAAAAAAGGACACCCAAGTGGAGGGACAGAAAGATGAGGTAGAGGGAGGCTCCTGAGGTTCCTCCCACGGCCTGGAAGCCTGCAGGTCCTGCTCCTTTACCCCTGGGACAGTGGGGAGCCTCTGCCTTGAGGACACCCAAAGAGACTTCCTGTTTGGTGGCTTCTGCCAGGGCTGCAGTGCTGGTGCTGGCCACCAGGGGGCAGGCAACCTCCAGCTTCAGTGGTGCCCAATGAGGTTGCGTTTTCACTGTTGTCACTTCTATTGGGATGTAATTGCCACACAGCACTGCCTAAGTTAACACTGTTGTGTGGTACATTTCAAAATTGCTAAGAACCAAGAAGCTAAACTTCTCATCACAAGCAAACACTTACTTTTCTGTTTTCAGTGACGGATGTTAAGTGAACTGGTGGTGTCATTGCGCAGGCTGTGTGCATCCAGTCCCTGTGCTGACTTCTTAAACTTACACGGCGCCCACTCAGCCTGCCTCAGCTGCTGGAGCAGCGAATAGCTGTGCAGAGGCCTTTCCGGCTGTGCCCCGCCTCAGAGAGAACTCACTCCTCCTGGTACTAGCGCTCCTCTCCACAGTCTGACTTGGTGAAGAGCAGGAGGAGGGGACACGAGTTTCACAATTCTTCACTCAGCGACTGTGCACCGAGCACTCACCCTGTGCCAGGTGCTCAGGTGGGTGTAAGTGCAGGGCTGACAGTGACTGAGTGGTCCCTGCCGGTCAGGAGCTCACACTCTGGAGGGGACAAGGACAAAAGCATGAAAGCAAAGACATGAGAGGGGAAAGAGCCAGCGCTGAGGGGACATTCAGGGGCCTGTGAGGGAGGGCCAGGGGTCACCGGGTAGGGGTCTGAAAGGCCTCACTGGGGCGACATTTCCTGGGACCAGAATGACAAGAGGGAGCCAGCCCTGCACAAGTCTGGGAGCGGCGTGTCAGGGAGAAGGCACCCCTGCTGTAGTCGCTCATGGGCAGAAGGGGGTTTGGCCAGAGGATGTGAGAAAGGTGGCCAGTGTGGCTGGAGGGAGCCTGGGGGGAGAGAGGAGGCGGCGGAGGGCAGGGCCAGATCCTGGGGCCTGAAATCACGGTTCCAGTGCCTTGCATCTGTAAACGGCAAATGCCTCATATCTCACAATTTTTGTGGTTGAGGAATCAGACAGAGATTAGCTTGGTTCTTCTGCTCGAGATGCCTCAAGGCCGCGGCCGCGGCCTCAAGTGATGCTCGACTGGCAGAGGATTTCCTCTCAGGTTCACTCAAAGGAGTCGAGGTGCACTTTGGACTCAGAGCATGGGTTCCTTTCTGTCTGTTGGCCTGGGCGCTGCCTCGGTTCTCTCCCATGTGGGCCTCTGTGTATGGCAGCTCAAAACGTGTGTGCTTGATTCCACAGCTCAGGGACAGGAGAGAGAGAGAGGCACGGGAAAGAGAGAGAGACGGAACTTAAGAGAGGGAATAAGAAAGAAGTCAGAGACTTTCTATGTTTAAAATTTAGACATGACACTCGTCCACATTGGCTGTGTTCTATTGGCGAGAGCCAGTCACTAAGCACTCAGTGGTCACACAGGAATCTGTGAGGGATGTGTGTACCACGGGTGGGGATCTCTGGGAGCCACGGTGAAGGCTGCCCACCTCACAGATCAAGATGAGGCTCTTGGGTCTCTTTCTAAACAGAAGAGGAAACAATGGAGAGGTTTGAATCCAGAGGATGACAGTGTCTGGATTTCATTCATCAACCCTCTCCTTGTGCTGACATTGAAATGAGGCCAAGAGAGGAAGTGCCTGTTGCAATAGCGCATTGCTGAACCCAGGCCTGGTTTGAGTGGTGTTCATGCTACATCCCTTCTCGTAATTCTTCCATCTCTTTGTTTGTGCATTCCTTGCACTTGACACCACCTCACAGGTGGTATGGATATTATTTCATATACACCTGATGATGTCCCTAGCAAGTAGATTCTAGGCGGATTCCCCTTGTGCAGGTTTGGAGACTGGGGAGGCCCTGAGAGGCACAATGAGTTTTCCAGGACAGAGAACTGGTAAGATAAAGGAGGTCTGAATTCTGCTCTGCCTCCTCAAAGCTGGGACCCTCATCACATTCCCAGGGAGCTGTGGCTGGGGCTGTGGAAGCTCCTCATGTAGAGTTAAGAAGAAGACATGGGGGTGGTTTGGGTAGGTCCGATTACAGGAAGCAGCCCAGGTAATGGAATCTTGAAAAAGTGACCTCACTTCCTTGGCGATAGACCCCAACAGATTTAGAACTCTGGTAACCAGGCAGTTAATTCTAGAGACAGACCCCTAGCCAGTTCATCTGACTGGAGACACTTCGGAGTAAAACATGTTTACTTGTTGTGTACCAGTTTTCAGAGGCTCTAGGCTCAGGAAAACCCAGAGTGTGAGACTGTTGTGTTGTTGTGGACATCGGATCAAGCCTCATGGCCAATTTGGCAGGAGGTACCCAAAGGTAATGTGGGGCAGCCCAGGGCAGCCCACTGTAGGGCAGGACACAACTCGGATCCCACCTGAGCAGCCCCATACGTGTGTACGCGTGGGCGCTGTGCGGGAAGGCAGCAGGTGAGGAGTGGGTCCCTCCTGGGCAGGAGGAGAGTGTTATGTGCTGTCAGCCAGGTGAGTCTGTCATATTGATACCCCGGGGCTTGGCTGGCAGCCTGAGCAGCTGGGTGCTGGGATCAAGCTCCTCTGCCCTTGTGTTAATCCTGAGCCGTAGAAGTTTCATCTAGTTCCCTCCCTGGTCAGATGTCTGTGCAGACGTCCCTCTGTGCCTGAATTAGGGAACAGAATTCCTCATGGGGGTGTCCCCCTGTGGCGATGTGCAGGCAGGCCCCTGATGCCTCCTGGCCCATCTGCCGGGCACTGTCTTTCCAGAACTCCACGCAGGAGATCTTTGAAGAGCTACATGATGGGTTCGACTTCTCTCCCTCCCTAGTCAAGGGGCAGGAGCAGCAGGCCGCCAGCAGCATCCTGTGCCGGTCTGAGGTGAGAGCAGGAGCAGAGGGTCTCCCCGCCCACCACCCCAAGATGTTCAGGTTGGGCCTGGAACCCAGGTCCGAATCTGAGCACACCCCTGGTGCCCTCACAGGGCTTTCCCACTGAGTGTCCTACGGCCTTACTCCCAAAGGAGTCTGGGCCTCCTCTCCTCCCCAGCCAGCTGAGGGCTCGGGTGGAAAGACACTCTCCACATGTTTCTTGGAATCGTAGAGGAAAGGTTTACTGTTGTTGTCACTTCTCACGAGGCCATGAGGACCTTAGCATTTTGCTCCTGTTTTGATTGATGTAACTTCCTGGCTGGGAAGCTGTAGCACTCAGCGCCACTGTGCTTGCAGACCTGCTCCAAGCCTCACAAATCATCACACTTGCTAGGCTGATTACACACAAAGAGCATGGGCGTGGATTACAGGATTCTATACATTTCTCTGCACCTTGTCATCTCACAAAACACTTCGAATCAGAGCAGTTTGTTACGTGCTGTAAAACTGGTGAGTCTGTGATATTCATACCCCAGGCTGGCAACCTGAGCAGGTGGGTGCTGGGGATCAAGCTCCTCTGCCCTTGTGTTAATCCCGAGCCTTAGAAGTTTCATCTAGTTCCCTCCCTGGTCAGATGTCTGTGCAGATGTTCCTGTGTTCCTGAACTAGGGAACAGAAATTCTCATGGGGGTGTCCCCCTATGGCGATGTCCAGCAGGCTCCTGATGCCTCCTGGCCCGTCTGCCGGGCATTGTCTTCCCAGAACTCCACTCAGGAGATCTTTGAAGAGTTATGTGTTGGGTTCGACTTCTCTCCCTCCCTAGTCAAGGAGCAGGAGCAGCAGGCCACCAGCAGCATCCTGTGCCGGTCTGAGGTGAGAGCAGGAGCAGAAGGTCTTTACCCCCACCCCCCCCAAGATGTTCAGCGTCGGCCTGGAACCCAGGTCTGAATCTGAGCACACCCCTGGGGCCCTCACAGGGCTTTCCCAACGGAGTGTCCTACGGCCTTGCTCCTGAAGGAGGCTGGGCCTCCTCTCCTCCCGAGCCAGCTGTGGGGTAGGGTGGAAAGACACTCTTCACGTTTCTTGGAATCATAGAGGAAATGTTTAATGTTGTTATCACTTTTCACGAGGCCATGAGGACCTTAGCATTTTGCTCCTGTTTTGATTGCTGTAACTTCCCGGCTGGGAAGCTGTAGCACTCAGCGCCACTGTCCTTGCACACCTGCTCCAAGCCTCACGAATCATCACACTTGCTAGGCTGATTTACACATAAAGAGGATGGCGGTGGGATTACAGGATCCTATACATTTCTCTGCTACTTGTCATTGCACAGAACACGGCAACTCATTGTAGGCCGCTCAGGTGAGGAGCTGAGGGCTTAAGTGACTTCACCATATTCCACAGAGGAGGACATTTTGCACAGTGATTCAGCCTTTCGATGCTGTTGGACCTTGACATGACCCAATTCTGTTGCCATTTGAGCCAACACTGCAGGGCACATATTAAGCGTGTCCGAATAGACTCTAAGTTTTCCAGGTCTGCCATGACATACATCCGCAGATTGGCGGAAGGTCACTAATCATCTCTTTGCTCCTGTCTGTGGTGGGGATGTTCATTGATGACTCCCTGGGATAATGCTCTTACCTCAGGCTCTTAATGCACAGAGGTACAATTGTTCCTCAGGTCACAGAATGCCTTGAAGGTACTGAGTGTTTGTCATTCCCCTAAAAATCAAATTGTACTTTTAAGTCCAAAACCATTTTCAAGGCGGGCTCTCGTCCCTCTTGCACAACTTCCTGAGGTGCTGGGAGGTTCTGGTCTGAGCTCCAGACCCTGATGCTCCTGGTGGTTCATGGTGATTCCACTGACTCTGTGTCCCTCCTTGTCCACGTGGTATGCCAAGGAACCCACCCTATCCGTGGCTGAGGCCCGCACGATGCTGACCCTCAAGGCAGGCGCAGTGCAGAAGGTGGTAGGCTGCCTGCAACCATCTTTCCACGGCAGATCCATCTCCGTCACCACCTTCCCGTGTGTGTACCAGGCCTTCTACCCGACCCCACAGGTCCTGGACCAGCTGCTCCAGAGGTGAGTGCCCACCCCTCCACAGCACAGCAGGGAGTCTCCTACCTAATAAACGTGTGCCTTGGGAACGTCCCCACACCTCTCTGAGCGTCACCTTGCTCATCCAAATAGTGGGGTGGTAAGAGGATGAACCTCACAGGGTCACTGAAGGAAATCACGGGAGAAAGCACGGCAGACGCTTGCCTGGTGCCGGACTCCACAGAAGGGGCTGCTGCTCATGCTGCGTGTCCTCACGCTTACAGCTTCCGTCCCCAGTGAGGAGACTCCCTGCCTCTCCCCTCGCTGGCCTGTGGCCTTCCTGAGTGTGGAAAAGTACATGAAAGCAAACTGTTTTCCTATTGGCAAGACAATTTAGCGAGTCCATCTAGCTGATCCTGGTCCTTGTCTTCGGTGCGGCCAGAGCAGTGGTCTCTGTGGGCAGCAGAGGAGACGCCGGCCCACTCAGAATTCTGGGAAGGCTCTGGTTGGGGTTCATTCATTCAATACCATATGTTAAGCTCCTACTACATTCATACCCTTTCCTACACACTAAGGATGTCCAATGAAGGAAGCAGACACTATCCCTGGGGCTCAATTCTAGCCTGAGAGCTAGAAGCTCACTTCTGGGCATCGTGAGTATTCATGCCCAGAGGACGTTAGATGTCACACCCTCTTGGCCTCCTCTAGATATGGACGCATGCTCTCATAGTCAGACCACGATGACAGACCTCAAGGACCAACTAAGACCATGAGTGGTGTTGGGTCCAGAGGGAGGGCCTCCTGTGTCCACAGAAGGGGCTAGGAGACCATGGGGACTGTGGCTATGGATGGACTGGCAGACCCTGGATCTCACACCTCTTGGGGTTTCTGTGGGAGGCCTGAGGTCTGCGGTCTTCCCTACAGGAGGAAATGAATCAAAGAGACCTGTTCACGGTGTGCCAGTCCCGCCATGGGAAGCAGAGGAGAGGCTGGGCTGAGTCGGCCACTGAGAGACTCCTCGCTTCCACAGTTCCCTCTCCCTCTCCCTGCCCTCTGCACATGCACCTCTCCTAAGCACCGCCACTGGGGCCTAGAACAGTAGGTGGTGAGCAGCCTGGTCACAAATCTGCCTCCAACCTCAGTCCTGATGCTCGAGCGTGGAGGATGGGGCAGGCTATGTCCAGGCCCTTTGGGAAAAGAGTGTCAGGTGGAAGACCAGACTCACACAGGCTCTCTGTTAGATTGGCTGATGACCAGGCCTTCCAGTGCAAGGACAGCCACCCAGGGATTGGAGTGGCTGGTCCACCCTCTGGGGCTCAGGCACAGAGAAGGTGCTGTGGGAACACAGTGTGGAACAGCAGGCCAGGCCTGTGACTCTCTTCACACATGCCTCTCCCCAGTGCCCTCTCTCCCATCTGGGGCCCCCGGCCTCAGGAGAACTCCCAGGATATGTGGCAGATGCTGCGCCACTCCAGGATCAACCTGACGTTGGCGTATCTCCAGGACCTCTTGCCTGGCTCGGTCCTGAAGCACCAGGCCACCCCTCTTCTCATCCAGGTGGACCTTTTCCAGGCCACTGAGTTGGAGACAGAGGGTAAGGGAGACCGTAGGCTTGGAAGACTACCCCAGTGGGTGGGTCACGACTGGGGATTCATTTAAAGACAGTGGGATCTTTCCTGTTTGGGGAAAGGCACGGGGAAAGCAACTTATGTAGCTGACCCTTTCTCTTTCTCCAGCTCCTGCCCCAGCTCCAGCACTTCTGCCAGGTGCAGAGGCGGAAAAGGGGCCACATCTGGAGCTGGACGGAACTCCAGTTCTATTTCTGCCATCACTTCTAGCGCTGGAACCGGCAGCAGCGCCCTCAGCTGCTCCAGACCCCGAGCGAGTGCCATCAGCAGCCCCAGCCCAAGTGCCAGGTCCTGAACTGGACTCAACGGGACCAAGGGGTCTGCTGGGATTTCCACCTCAGGCTCCAGTAACAGCCGCAGAATCAGCTCCGGTTCCAGAGGCTTCCCACCCCTGTCGAGTGACCGGGAAGAAGCAGCCCGATGGGAAGCCTAGCCTCATGGCCTTCTCCCCAAGGGACGTGGCAGAACAGCTGACGGCCATTGACGCGGTGAGCACCCGGGCTCTCAGGGCGGGGTGGGGCAGGCCACCCCTATGCCATCAGCTGGCCCAGACCTGCTTTTCCCTGTGGCGGCTCCTGTGACCTGGGTCCCAATCCCAGCTCCACCACTTCCCAACCATGGGATCTGGGCAACTCCCCAGCCTTCGTGTTCCACCCTCACACTGTAGAGATGGGGACCAAGAGGCCCTGCTGGACAGAGGGGCTGAGCACATGGAGTGAAGTAGAACACAGAGGAAGCCTGGTGGGGCCTGGCCCGAGAGGTCGGGGAGGAGAACTCACTGTGTGCAGCCAGGAACTCAGGCGGTCCAGCCATCTGCTCGGGATGCTCAGCAGCCTCAGCATTTGTGATGCACCAGACGTGTACTTCACTAAAAGGGAGACAACCTGCCAAAGCCTGTGGGTGTAGCTGGCACAGGGGAATGTGCAGCGGAATGGGGCCTGGGACCAAGGATGCTCAGGATGCAGGGAGATGCCCCCTTGGGAGGAGCCAAGCGGAGCAGCCCTCTGGAGCTTGCAGTTTGTGGGGGTGGGCTGTGTGTAAATGCTCCTGTCCTTTCCCCACCAGTCTGGAGTCCTGGGTCCTCCTGTGCTGGGTGCTGTCAGTGGAAGAACAATGAAAGCGAGGGGCTCCCACCACGCTGAGAACACATCCTCAGCTTCCTGAGCCCCTCCTTAGACCGGGGACTCCTGCTTGGACACTCAGCTGGGCTGTGGCAGGGCTGAGTGACACTCCCCCTCCTCCCCAGGAAGTGTTCAAGAACGTCGAGCCCTCTGAGTGTCTGGGCTCCACCTGGGGCAAAAGAAACCGGCCCGGACATGAGAACGTGGCACCCACCGTCTGGGCCACAGTGGTGCAGTTCAACAGAGTAGTAAAGTGTGTCATGACGTCCTGCCTTGGGGACCCAAACGTGACGGCCCGGGGCAGGGCCAAGGTTCTGGAGCGGTGGATCGAGGTGGCCAGGGTAGGCGGGGGGAGACCCTCTCCAGAGCCGTGGAACTGCCCCTTCTCCTTGATCAGCTCTCAGGACTGAAGGCTGCACTCTAAGCCCCTGCACAGTCGCTAGGTCCTTCCTGTCAAGGGCACACTGACCTTGACTCGCATGTCCCAGTGGTGGGATGCTCACTTCCTCCCTGGCTCCTTCCTACTTTGAGCGAAATTCCTCCTCCTGGAAGTGTTACTCTTTGGTCCACCTGTGCCCACCCTGGCGCCCTGGCCCTCTGTCCCACTCAGGAGGGGAGAGTGGAAGGGAGGGGGACTGAAGCCAGAGCAGACAGGGCTCCTGCTCCCCCTCCCAGCTCCTCCTCTCCCTCCTCAGGAGTGCCGAGCCTTGAGGAACATCTCCTCCCTGCACGCAGTCCTCTCGGCTCTGCAGAGCGTGCCCATACACAGACTGAAGAAGACCTGGGGGAAGGTCTCCAGGTGGGGAGGCCTCTCCACAGGAGGACCAGGGGGAGGAGGGCGCTCCCACGTGTCTGCCATTGCCCTCTCGTAGGCTGGAGCTTCCTGGGTGGCAGTAAGCCCTGGGCACAGGGCCTGGGTGGGTGTGCAGTGTCCCTGATCCTCACTGGCAACTTAGGCCCCCAGTTCTGCTTCAGGAATCAGGTTCCCTGGCTGTCACATAGTAGGTTGAACCAAAGTGGAGATTTTCAAGTGTTTGCCATACAGCAGCAGAACTCTGTGCCCAGTGGAAAACCAAACTGGTCAAAATACAGCTGCTGCATAGAAAAGGGAGTGGCAGCCCCAGGTGACCAACATGAGATCCCCCTCTGCAGTCCCATGGTGACGTCAGTGCTCAGAGGACCCCCACGAAAATCCTCATTCAGGCAGTTTGGATTTTCCAGATTCTCATAGAGAAGGGACTTGCACTTATGCCCCCTGCCCCATTGTTCCTGAGTTTCTCCTTTCTCCTTTGCCCCCTCAGGAAGAGCTGCCGAAAATTTAAAAAGCTCTGTGATGAGGACAACTCCCTTAGCTGGGAGCTGCTCATCAAGGTAGAGTGGAGGCTGGCATGTGGAGGGAGAGGCGGGGTGTGTGGAAGGGGGACGGGGCAGGATGTGGACGGTCATTTCTCACTTGGAGTTTCTGTGTACAATTCCAGTCTTCCCTGGATGAACAGGAAGATGGGGTATGTTTGGTCCATGGGCAGGTGGGGGAGGTGTCTGTGGGGTGGGAAGTCCCGGTCATGGCAGGAAGTGGGGGTGTCTGGGCTGATCCCGGAGGGGATGCTGAGCTGGCCGGTTGAGCAGGGGCTGCCTTTCATTTTGGTCCACGCTGTCAGCACTTAGATTCTTCCAGGCTGTTGCATGGATGGGTTGGACGGGCTTATGTTTCTTCCCTGAAGCAGCTCAGTGTGTCTTTAGGAAGCCAGGCCCCCACTGCTCTTTCTGTCTTCACCACTTCTCCACGAGGAGGGCACCCTGCCTGCCCTCGGGATGGGCACTGCCAGGCATTCCCCCAGGCCAGGTGGACAAATGGGCTGCCCAGCCTTGAGTCTGAATGACTGGAGCATGACAGATGTTTGTGCATGTGTGACTCCCCACTGGCCCTACCACGGTCCCTGCTAGTCTGTCCCTGTCAGGAACACTCACCTGGGTCCTAGTCAGCAGTCACTGGTGCCCAGGTGGCTTATGGGAAGTGTCCAGGAAACTGGTGGTGCTCGGTGGATCTTTCCTGAGTGGACCTCATAGGCTCCACATGAAAGAGAAACCGAAGTGTCCTCTCAGCCCCGCCCCACCCTTTCACGCTGGGTGGGGTGAGAGCCAGAACCATGTAGACTGACGCTGAGTCCTCAGGAGCCCCTGCGAGGTAGGGGGAGTTGTCACACTTTCCAGATGAGGAGGCTGACTCAAGGAGGACAGGCGTTCGGCCCAAGGTCACACAGCGAGAGTGTTGGAGCTAGGATTGTTCTAGAATCAGAGTGTGCTGGAGGATGGAGTAGCATGGGTACCAGCTGACTTGGTTCAGACGTCCAGGGCTGAGGTCAGAGGGGCTGAGGAGAAGTGGGGTGAGGGGAGGATGGCCTCCTTGACCCTGTCCTCAATCCTGGCAGAAGCAGCCCTCCAAGTTTGCCACCCTGCTGAGGACCCTGCAGAGAGGCCGGAAGAGGCAGCAGCAGAAGGTGAGTGCGCCTGTGGGGAGGGGCTCCAAGGTCAGAGGAGGGGACTCTGCCCTCCCAGCTGGCGGCTCCAATCCAGAGAGGGGGCCTTCCTCCTGCAGCCCTCCTCCTGTTGCCGCAGAGCCTGACACCCGCCCTTAGAAGTGACCAGGAGGAGGGCCTGGGGAGCTGCAGCAGGGTGGGTCGGGAGAGTGTAGGGGCCAAGGATTAAAGGCCCTGTGACCAGCCAAAAGCAGGCCCTGGGAGGTGACCAGGAGGAGTCTGGTGTTCTTGGAGGGTGAGGGGTGGGGATTGAGGGCCGGCTATAAAGGATTTGAGGCTGCTCCATGTGGGGACCCCGGGCTGGGCCAGGAGGCTGAGCATGAGGAGTTTTCAGGGGAGGGTCATGGGGACACCTGAGACCAGGGGCTCATCCCATCTAATCCCAATGGCACAGGGCATCGTCCCCTTCCTGGGCACCATGCTAACTGACCTGATCATGCTCGACACTGCCATGGAGGATTATGTAAATGTGAGTGAGCCTGGGTGCCAGAAGGGGGTGACCAGGTTGGGACTTGGGAAGACACAGTCACAGCACCAAGACCTGAGTGGTCAGAATGTGGTAACTTCCTGTCATGACAGCCTCCCAGGCTCCCCTGTGGGCTGGGACAGTGTGCCCCTCTTAGGCATGAGGGAACGAAGGTTCCACGTGGAGCCGGTCCCGGGTCCCCAGGCTGGCGAAGCAGCAGAGCTGCCCGCCTGCAGAGCCGCATGGGTTTTGTTGGAGGCGAGAGAGAAGTCGGCCTCCAAGTCAGGCAGCACATTGCTGGAGCTGTCCCTTCCTGCCTGAGGACTCAGCCTCCCTGTCTGTCATCAGAGAGGCTTGGGCTACAGGGTACTTGAGTGTCGGCCCCCATGTCCTCCCTTCTCTGGAGCCCAGAGCCTGGCCTGGGTCCAAGTCCTGTTTTCTGTCATGCCCAGCCCCCTCCTGGACCTGGAGCAGGGCACCATGAGAAGGGGTGCACCCGGGGGCTTGTCATAGCTAGGGGGCTCGTTCTGATGGACTTTCGCTGTCTGCCTTCCAGGGCAATGAGATCAACCACGAGAAAAAGAAAAAGGTGAGCAGCTGTGGCCTTCCATGTCAGGGAGGAGAGGGGTGTTGAAACCAGAGACACCCCTGGGCAGAACTCTCATGGGCTCCACCCCCTGTGTCTTACATTTATTGAGAGTGTTGGATGACAGAGAATTAGGAGACCCATCCAGTAGGGGGGTGGGGACTGCGGTGGGCATCAAGCGAAACTTTGTGCAGGAGGGGCTTATACCCATCTCTGAGAACAGGTAGGACCTGCATGGAATTGGAGGGAGCAAGGACCCAGGACAAGTCCCCTGCCCCACTCCTCACCCCCTGAAGACCCTGCAGCATCCCCAGCAGGCTCTGTCGGCATCGTCTCCTTTCTCTGGTCCCAGGAACACAGCGTGATGATTGAGATCGTTCAGCTCCAGGAGGCTGCAGAGAATTACAACCTAGAGCCCCAGGAGCTATTCAGGTCCTGGTTCTGGGACATGGAGCAGCTCAGTGAGGATGAGAGGTGAGGCTGGACAGGAGATGAGGAGGAACAGGTGGACTCTCCCTGCTGGCCAGTCCAGAGAGCCTGAGTCCATGGCTCCCTTGTCAGCCCTGACCTGTCCCATGGCTATGGCTAGGGCACCTGGACTCCAGCTGCTGGGCAGATGCTGGGAGGGACACCTGGGCTGTGGATTGTGGGAGGCTCACAGGTGCCACTCTGTCCTGTAGCTACATCCTGTCCTTCCTTCTGGAGCCCCCTTCCTAGTTGGCCAGCAAATCTCTCCAGGCCCAGAGAGCACGGCCATCATGAAGCTGAGGAGGGAGTGAGTGTCCCGTGGCCGTATGTCCTCTTCCTTAGCACTGGGAAGCCAGCTGGGGCACTCAGGGTGCAAGGGCCCCACCGCCTGCCACCCCTTCCTGAGGCCAATTTCCATCTCTGTAGGGGTGAGAATCACTGCTTGTAAATAGTTCATGCCAGATTTGCAGACTGTTGTATTAAAGTCCTGTTTCTCTTAGAGCCTGGGAGTGGTGGTTCTTTCACATTCTGTGCTAATTTAAACGCTGTCCAGACTCTCAGATTCCTCACTGGAGGAAGAAATTTTGCAGTCATCCGATTATTGTGTGTGGGAGAGGGGGGAAGGTGCAGCCCCTCCCTGGCTGCTGAAGGAGACCCCTAAGTGCCCCTCCTCAGAGGACAGGTCCGTGTCAGCATCGTGAAGCTGGGCCAGGAGCAGAGACAGCCCCTCAGACCCCTGAGATGGGAGGTCGAGGTGTTTTCTCAGGCCGAGCATCCACCACGGAAATATGGGGGGCCCTAAAGCCACCACTTGCCAGGCCCAATCTGTGCCCCAGGGGTGGGGCTGCCCGTCCACACTCTGGAGGGAGAGGAAACATTTCCTGCGTCTCTTGTGGACGTGTCTCTGGACCCCATGTTGGGAACTTGTAGTTTTCTAGTTCAGCCTCTGGAAACGCATCAGCTCTAAGTGGGGAAAACACGTAAGGAGATCAAACCGTGCGTGTGGAGAGGACAAGGCCAGGGGAAGGTCATTTGTGCAGGGACTTTGGGCAGGCAGGACCTCCCCTCCTCAGTGTCCCCCTGGGGCTGCATGCTCACCCTTTCCCTGGCCTGGAATCCTGCTGGGAACTTGTCTCCAGCTCCGAAGTCCTCTCCCTGCTCGTCTCCTCTCCAGGGGAACACTTGTGGTGCAGCCGTCCAGGCTCCAGCTGGGCCCCGTTCCCGACACCCTCCTGCTCCCTGTGACCCAGGACCCCAGCCCCTGCACTTCCTTCTTCACTCTTGTCAAGGCAGAAGTCCCCTCAAGGCCCCACCCTCCCTCAGGTGCCTCACAGCCACTCCTGGCTGGCCTGATGGACCAGGATGGGTTCTGACAGGCGGGATAAGGGTCCATGTACCTGGCCAGACGAAACCCCCACTCGGTCCCTTGCTGACCAAGGTGACTTCCGGGTCTGTGTGGTGCTGACGTCCTTGGTCTAGGAGCTCCATCCGTCACACCCTGAGTCATGTTATTCCTGACTTGTCCTGCGTTCTGGCTGGGCCCGAGCCCATAGACCTTTGCCCCTGGGATGGCTGTGCTCTCATCCGCAGTCTTGTGCTGTGGTTACCTCCTGGGCTGTGTGAGCCATTTCTGTTGGGGTCTTTGAAAGCTGAGGCTGAGAGGGGCAGGTGTAGGGATGTCCTCCAGGGGAATGCCACCCAACTATGATCTCTGGGCATCCATGGACACGGCCTTGCTTGTTTAAATCCTGAAGGGCTGGCAGTATGGGTGGACAAGAGCCACTGCGCTGAGTTCACCCAGAGTCCCCACCCGGTGATCAGCAGCTCAGGGGTCACCGCCGAGTATTGTGAACGTGCTCCCACGGAAACACCCAGTCACAGCAACACCCAGATGACTTGTTTAGCGGTTCAGAGCTCTCCCCTCTGGATGGAGGCTGCCAGTGGCCCTCAGACACACAGGGGGCCTGGCCTCTGCCAGCGTGGCCTTCAGCATGCAGCAGGGATGGAGCACACATCCTGGTTGCCCATGGCCTCCCTGACAGGGCACAGCCATCCAAGAACGTGACTGGCTACACGGCAGACCATCCTTTACCTCCAAGAGCAAGAGAAGCGCCAGGACCCAGGGCTGAGCAGGGCCGGGGAAGGCAAGAGGTCTAGGTTAAGAGTCTGTGCGTATCCACTCATTTTGCCCTCAGAATAATTTGGAGTGTTGTGGGTAATATCCCAGGTTTTTAATAACGTAGAGGAAGCACAGAAAGGAGGAGTAATTGGCCGTTGTCACCCACACCATCTGGCCTGTCCTCCTCAAACATGCCTGGGCTCTCTTGCTCCCTCACCTCCGCTCTTCTTGCCCGCACCTAGAATGCCTGCCCACCGCATCTCTGCCCCCTCAGACAGATGGCTTAGCCAGGGACTCCATCTTGACGCAGGGAACCTGTTGTCCTCGATGCGACCAGGGCCCAGGTCAGTTCCGAGTTGGTCCCCCTCCCTTGGCCGTGAGAGACAGAGAGAGCTAAGTGTGTGCCTGATTGTCCTACCAGATTAGAGGCTGAAGTCATGAATTTCCTTCTATCCCACCCACCATCAGGCCCAGAAACGAAGGAGCAACTGGAATCTTGTTGGATTGGGGGCACATTTTGTGCAAGAGAAGAATAGCGTCACACAGTTAAATGGTCCTGGTGTGAGACTTTACGATGTTCTTCAGTGACACAAAGTTCTGCCGTGTAGTCTCACTAGCTGTTTCTTAACAAGCATCCCCCCAAGGCTGCTCCTGACCACAGAGAGTGGGAGTCAGAACTGGGCAAAGTTTCATCATCAGAACTCTTCACTGGTCTGTGGTCTTCTTGCCAAGAGAGTGAAACAGACCAAGGGAGACATCCCTGCTCCCCGCAGTTCTCGTGCCATGAGTGCCATCCCACCCCATTGCAGGGGACAACTGCTGGGTAGTCGGGCCTTCTCTCAGGGGCAGACATTTTGGAATGGCCTGGGAGCAGATTTGGGAAGTCAGCGTCAGCTCTCCGACCATGTCTCCAGAATCTTCACGAGCTCACAGGAAGCAGGACCTGGTTTTGAGTTTCTGAGCACGACTACACTAAGGTGGTCACTCAGGGCCTTGCCCAGGAGGCACCTCCTCCTGGAGGCTGCCGAGATGCAGGGACCTAGGCTAGCATCAGAGCAGGTGGCCTGGGGGAGCGGCAGCTTGTCTGTGGTACTCAGAGGCTGTTTAAAAGCATCCTGGATGGTAGGAGGTGTGAAAGAAGGAGCTGGACCAGGACTCCTGGGAGCTGAGGATGGCTGGAAGGATGTGAGGTTGTCACACAGAGCTGGGTGTCCACCGTGATGGAAACAGAGGTGAACAGAGGCCAGGGCAGTGCTGAGTGTCCACAGACCAGTCAAAGCCAACTGGTGGGCTTCCCAGCAGAAGGTAGAGCCCAGTAACAGGGGTGTGAGGGGTGGGAGCAGACAGTACACAGCCTGGAGCGGGCAGGAGTTGGAGGCCCAGAGAGCTTGTGGTGAACAACAGGGCACGTTAAGGAAAACGGGGCCCCGTCTCAGAGAGCAGCAGGCGTGCAGCCTGGGCGACGGATGGAGCCTCAGACAAACAGGGCTGGAGCCCTCAGCCAGCACGACTGGAGTTCATTTCCAGAAAAAAGAGAGGCTCCCTGCCACGAGGACATGACCACGAGGCTTCGGGGGTCCCATAGCCAGGCTGGAGGGGCTAAGCCTCCTGATGTCCTGGGTGGAAGGGCTCCCAGGGCATGGGGTATGGAGCAAGGGGGCAGGGAAGGGGCACCCGAAACACCTCAGGAGCCCAGGGGAGCCTAGGGTGCTTGTTCCCTGGTGTCCACCCCAAGCGTGGATTCAAACGGGAGTGCTGTCCTGCTGAGTGGTTCAGGCCCCAGGCCCTGCTGGCCTGCTGCCCCTTCCTCGCCCTGTGGCCTGGGACCGGGATGTGAGAAAAGCTGCTGAGCACGGGCTTGGTGTGACCATGGCCCACAGAGGGCATGCCAACCACACTGAACCCTGCATCCAGGAGGCATGTGAGGCCCGGCAGCACCTCTCAGGAGGGCCCAGGATGCGTTTTTCGTGTCCTAACGACGGCAACAATAGTTCCCTAGTGGAATGTGTCCTCATGTGAATGTAGCAATGAGGCAGACGGAGCTGGAAGGAGGCACAGAGATCCCATGCTAACCTGTGCATTGTATGGGGAACCTGAAGTGCAAAGGGCCCAGGAGCCGCTGCGGCTCATGTGGAGAAGCTCAGTCACTCAGAGAATGGATGGGGTCGTGAGCGCACACGGGCCAGAAACCAACACCAACTACCTTTGCTCCATGCACATCGCTCTGATTTTGAAGTGTTTCAGCTGAATAGACCATTTTCTTAACTAAACAAATGTCCAACTGATGCCCCCACTGATTCTGAAGGGGCCTCTTTCTCAAACTCTCAGAGCCACGCTGGCGGGCATGAGACCGCTCCTTGTCCTGACGGAGCTCCGCTGCCTCTTTCTGCCTCCAGCGTCCCTCACATGTGTGGCAATCTTCCTCTCTTTTGTCTGTGGGACACCTACCACAGCATGGCTTGATGAACAGGGCATAAGTCTGCGCCTAGGATTTGAACCTGTGAATCCTGGGCAGACAAAATGAAGCATTTGACTCAGCCACTACACCGCCGGGTTGGGTTTAATGCTTAAATATTCTTACGACATAAATGTGATGGAAAACTATGGCGCCTGTGTATTTTAGTTGGGGATATAACGCCTCCTTACTTTTCTACAGGATTCTGCAGCATTGTCTTGCGCCTTCTCAGCCTCAGCCTGGAATCAGCCTTTTCCTCAAGGAGCACTGGCTCCTTGTATGAGACCATGGCATTAAAAACGTGCATCTGTGAGCTCAGTGTGCTGGTTGCTCCGGGGTGTCCTTGCTTCTTGGCCCTCTCGGTGGCAGGATGCTTAAGTTAGGCTGGTGTGCTGACCTTACCGTGTGTACACTGTCTGCTGTATATGTGTCTATATGGAAACAGCCATGTTTAGATTAAGGTCAACGTCAGTTCAGAGCACGGCTTCCCAGTCGAACGCATGGCCACATGGAGCCCTCCAGCCCGCGCCCTGCCCTCCCCGAAGCCTGCCCCTGCAGTAGTGGAACCCTGGCTCCTGCCGTCTGACGACCACTCAGTCCTTTCTCCAATCCCGGTCTAGATGCATAGGGGCCTCACAGTTATTAACCAGTAACTGTTGAGAAAGAACTTTATCAAGTAGGGCTCTCTGCTTGCTCGGTGTCTTTTCCTGTAGTTGTACATATTCCAGTCATTTCCAAAGGTCCTTAGGTCAGCACCACTTCCCCCACCACTCGAAGTGAGTTTGTTTCTTCCATTCTCAATACGGTTAGACTCTCTAGTCTCATCTGCATGCCATCCAAGGATCCACCCACCTAAATCATTTTACTAATTTGTGTAAGTCAAGATTTGCTCTTTCCACTGTAAAAATCTGGGGATTTTGTCAAAGGCAGAGAGGCAAGTATCCGCCATTAAAGCATCCCACGGATTTCCTGACCTCTTCATTCCTCTCCCCCGACCCCAGCCCTGCGCAGCTCTGGGAAGCTGATCTGTGGATCAAATTGATAGCTTTGTGTTTGCAGAATGCCATATCAATGAGAGCGTACTCTACCTGGCCTTCACAGATGCTTCTTTCTGTTAGAAAGGTGAATTTGAGATTCCTCCGTGTGTTTTCATCTTGATAGCTCTTTCAGTGTTGGCACCTGATAGCATTACATTGCATGGATGTACCTCATTTGGGTGTCCTTTCATTTATGGAAGGTTATCTTTGTTCATTCAAGTTCCCTGCCTGTATAAATGAGGTGCAGTCTATATATGTGTGCTGGCTTTTTTGTTGACGTTCTATTTGAAAACATTGTGTAAATACCTAGGAAGATGGTTGAGGGATCACGTGTTAAGATGATGTTTAGCTCTGTAAGAAAGTGCCCAAGTGTCTTCCACAGTGGCTGCACCACTCGGCATGGGCAGCAGTGACGACAGAGAGTCTGTGCCGTCCTACCCCCCAGCCATGAATTGATCTCATTTATTTGTGTGTTGAGGCGTCTCACTTTGTTTCAACTTGCTTCTCTCTAATGATAATGATTTTGAGCATCTCCTTGCATGCTTATTGTATGCTTACACCTTCATTAGCGAGGTGTCTGTTCAGATCTTTAACCATTTTTCATTGGAATGTTTGTTTTCTTATTGTTAAATTTATGATGCTTTGTACATTTTAATACCAGCCCTTTCTTAGATAGGCTTCTTCCAAAGATTTCGCACAGTCTAGGGTTGGTCTTTTTCTTCTCTTAACAGTGATTGTCACAGAGTAGAAAATTTTAATTATAACAAAGTCCACCTTAACTGGATTTTTCATTGAAGACTCGTTCTTTCAATGTTGAAGATAAAAGGTCATTATGAAATCTCAGGTCATATCTTCTCCTTTGCTAGTTCTAGAATTTTGATAGTTTCGCAGTTTGTGTTTACATCCATGAACAATTTTTGTGAATATTTGTGTCATGTGAAAAGTTGGCATCTTTGTTAAGTTTTTTCCATATGGTCACCCGATTGTGCCATCACCATTTGTTTAAAAGACTAACTTTTCTCCATCAAATTGCCTCTGATCTTTTGACAAAGATCAGTTGCCCATGTTTGTGAGTCTATCTATGGACTCTGTGTTCTTTTCTATTTATCTCCTGGCACATTCTTACCCCAGCATCACACTCCCTGTACCTTTCTAAATCCTGGAATGGGGAAGTGCGGCTTACTCAACTTTGCTCTTCAGTGTTGTGCAGGATATTCCAGGTGCAGAAACGGTTTGTAGATATCTACAAAGTGTCTGACTGGGACATTGACTGGGGTTGTGTTGACTCTGTAGGTCCAGTCGGGAAGAGCTGACATCTTCATTATACTGAGTCTACTGATCGTGGAAGTGAAATACGTCTCCTATTAGGTAGGTTTTCTTTGCTAGCTTTTCACAGCATTTGGTAGTTTTCTGGATACAGATTTGTCTTTACTTGTTTAGATGTTTATGTAAGGATTTTATTTATTTTGATTTTGTACCCTTTTGTGAAGGGTATTTTCTTTTCTTTTAAATTCTCCTCATTCATTAGCAGCACAGAGAATACGCACCACGTGTTGCACTTTGACCTGTACTTCTTGTTATCATAATCCACTCTCATCAAGGCCTGTGATACGGTGCCCATTCCATTTGAACTTCAGAAATTAAGGGACTGAACAGTGTGACCACTGAGCTGCTGTGCCTCAGCTTAGGAGTCCCTGCTTAATGGTAGCCAGCTTGCTCCCCGGCCGGGGGCACAGGGCTCACACCACCGCCTTGTTCTGACCGGGGCCCCAGAGACCAGGGTGTGGTGCTGGGTGTGCTGCCCATGGATGCTGGTTCCTGGCCGCAGTGAGACAAGAGCTTCCTGTCCCCAGGATCGACGTGCCGCTCCCTCGGGAAGAGGATGCTCCCTGCCCGCTTCCGGCCCAGCAGGGGCCTGTGTGCCTCCTCTGACACTCTCCTTCGGTCATGCGCACAGAGCTGCATGGTCTGGACTGTTCCTGGGGCTTGTTCTCTACTCCCTCAGGGCGTGTGTTCCTGAGGCCTATTGTGCACAGGATCGCCCTTTATGGGGCTCCTGGGGCGATCACAGCCCGCTGTGCTGTGTCACAGGCTTGTGAGGTTTGTGGGAGGAATCGTGCACAGATTCAGACACACAGGTGCCCTCGTGAAAGGATGTGCAAGATGTTGGGCCTTCCCGGGAGGGAGCTGGGGACACAGGACACGCCTGGAGACTACAGAATTCCTGGGCGAAAGGGAAAAATGTTCAAACCTACATCCGCTGCAAGAATTGTTAATGCTAAATTTCCTATGACATGGAAGTAGCTGAAAATATATTGAAAGATAAAGATGAGATGTATTAATAAACATTATTTTAATTTTCAATGTTTTATATATATCAAAATCAGAAATTATTATAATTTTACATTCCTGGCTTTCAAGAAAGCCAAATTATCTATACTATTTGTAAAATGCATTTCTCTGCTTATCTTGTTTTCAAATGAGAATATTGCCGTGATTGACGACATTTTCTCCTAACAGAGGGACAGTCTTAAATATTTCTAAATATTAGCTTATTGAAACATCTTTTGCAGGATTCCAATGTGACTAGAATTGTTACAAAATAGTAATAAATCTAGGCCACTACCAAATGTTTTGTGAGAATGTGATAAGAATATATCCTGAATCAGTTTTAGAGGGGATCCGAACACAATAGTGATTTTTAAAATACCATTAAAGTGATTAAAAATACTGCTTAAATCATTGAAGATGAAATATATTAAACTTAAAGCTCCATTTCAGCTGACCGCAGAGACCCAACAAGCAGGCCTGGATCCAGGGACCAGCCCCATGGACCCACAGACTTGTCAGAAATAATATTTCTTGTTTTTTGTTTTGAGTAACTAAGTTTTAGAGTAGTTTGTTACACAACAAAGGCTAACTATATAAAAGTGAAGAAAAATTTGAAACTGCAAAAAATTTTAATAAGCAAAGAAAAGTCACCAACAATTCCAGCAACCCAAAATAACCAGTGAGAATATTTTGGTGTGTTTTCTATCATTTTTACATTTATTAGTTATGTAGCTAGAGAGTGAGAGACAGAGTGAGAAACAGGAAGATGATAGAAACGCATACAGAATTTATAGGATGTTATGTAATTGAAGTCTTGCGTTTTGCCCTCATTACCACTAATTAGCACTGTTTCCTGTCATTAACTATTTCTGGAAAGTAGGACATCACTGACTTGGAAACATCTTTCAAACACCACAATTTCACTCCTGGTCAGCCACATGTAGATGTTCCCCGACACTGATGGATGTGTGCACCTATGAATCCAAGTGCCATAAATCTAGTGTAATTGGGGTAAAATGAAACAAACAGACCTTTATGGGCCATCTGATGTTGTTCAGATTTATCTGAATAATTGACTAGGGGGTGAGCTTTGATTGCTTACATTTGTCACTGGGGACAGTGACTCCGGCCTTCCTGGGGTGTGTCCGCTGCCCCTTGCTGCAGGACCCAGCCTGAGGGGATGGGAAGAGCTGCTGGAGGAAGCCCTTCTTGGCCATTTACTCCCGTACCAGCTTAACCCCCAGCCTTGCTCCCTGGGGGCAGTGACCTGGGTGGGCAGACAGGCGGGCAGCCTCCTGCATGGAACTCATCCTGGAGAAGAGACAGCCCTTCAGGCTGCAGGTCTGCTCGGGGGGCCTGGGTCACCCAAGAGGACGGGCTGTTCTGAGGACTGAGGCTGCCTCGCGTTTACATTTGTTCACGTCTGAGTCCTAGGAGAAGAGGGGACTGGAATGGGGCCTACTCAGGCCACAGCTGGGGTGACGTTCAAGAAGCATGGTTCAAAAGCCACAAGCAGACCCACAGGAAGTCCAGACCTTCTTTTTGGGACACAAATCGCGTCAATGGACTTCGGGAGGAAGCTTCGCCTCTCTCGCTGGCCTCTCTCCTGCCGTCCCCATCCCATCCTCTCCTCCTGTAACACAAAGCTGGGAATTTGCCTGGCAGAAATGGTCCAGCAGCCTGGAGAAATGAGGACAGCCACACAGGACCGTCTTTCCTTGGGGGAACAGGGGAAGTAAGCATGAGAGTATGCCACTGTGATAGACATTTCAGGCTGAATTGACAGCTGCTGTCTTCACTAAAACTCCCAGGGGACATTGGGAAAGCAGGCAGGCTGGTTGTGGTCACCTGTCCCAGGGCATGCTGCCAGAGCTCAGCCCTGGGCATCGGGCACTTCTGCCGTTTCCTTGTTCACTGCTTCAGGGAGATGGGGCTGAGGGCAGGGCCAGGGGAAGTGGGGCACAACGGAGGCCAAGGATGTTTGCTCAAGTTGTACATGTGACAGTCCTAGGGGCCACCTGGAAGTAAAGGGCTGAGTCTTGTGCCCTCAGGAGCCAGTAGAGACAATGCAGTAAACCCTTAGATAAATGCAGTAAGAATTCTGCCTCTTCTCACCTCCAGGCTGGTGTGACTTGAAGAAACCCTGGTGAGACTAGAATGACGTTCATGCCAGTGCCCACGGTCTCTCTCTCAGAACTCTGCTTTTCTCAGTGCTCATCTCTTTGAACATTTGTTTTCCATTCGGCAGCACCCCCTACATGTCAAAATGCTCCTAAACAGCTCATAACAAAAGTCGCAGATATCAGTCCACTGGGGTAATCACAATGCAGAAGTTCAATGAAAACCAAATGTTTTCCTGAACGATGGGCTTTGCCTTTGAATTGTTGGTGGTTAGAATTGTCTCCACAGGCTCTCAGGTTATTGTAACACAGCAGGGCACTCTCAATCTCCCATTATACAAATGGCAGCCTTTATATTATATATAAATTATTATATTTTACTATATATTATAAATTATATATATTATATAAATTATATAAATATAATTTGTAAATTATATTTATATAATTTATATATTATATATATAAAAATATAATAAATTATACATAATAGACAGGCAGACCTGTCTATTAGAGGAGACCAAAACTGCATCTCCATGATCATTCTCCTCTGGGCACGTGCGTCTAGACCCCGAGGTCACGGCTGGGAATCCCTGAACTCAGAGGTGGGGCCAGGGTGGGCGTAGCCTTTGTAGCCCACCAAGCCGGCACACGGAGGAGCCTGCTGGTCTCGGCAGCGACTGAGAAACGGAAGGGCGTGCACATGCTGTTTCCTGGGATCCTGGGGATCCGGTCGCTCGAGGGGAAGAGGTGGGCTTTGCAAAGCGGATCCACACTATCCAAGCTCAGCACAGCCTGGGCAGCCCCATCCTGGCACCGAGTCCTGCTCCTCTGTGCTGCAGGCCCAGTGCAAATGAGGCCTTGGAGATGAAAGCTTCTCCCCATCCCTGAGCGCTCTCTGAATTTCAGGCCAAAAATTCTCCCTGTGTGTACAGCTCTGGAGAGAGGTTCGCGTGGCCCAAAGAGCTTAGTTGTTTATATAAAATGTGCACCATGTCCCGCCAGGTAAGTAGGTTTTAATTTCTTCAGAATATTGATTAATTGACTGATTCATTCATTCATCCACTCATTCATTTACTCATTGAATCAAACTCTGATTGAGCCAGGACTGTGTCCCTGGCCCTGTGTAAGCTCCTGGAATATCAAGAAGAAGAAGAAAGCACCGCCCTTGCCCCTGGGGAGTTAGATTCTAATGAGGGGAGACACAGAGGAAGCAAAGCTCCACCAGAGATGGCAAGAGCTGTGGCAGAGATGGAGAAGATGCTGTGCGAGCCACAGGAGGGCACACTGACTCTGCAGAGGAACACTGGACAGTTTGGAGGAGGTTCCTAAATGCTGATAGCAGAATGGCAAGGACAGTGACAACTGTGTCACTGGGAAGATGAAGCAGCAGGGACTCTCATTTGCTGCTGGCGGGAGTCATAGTTGTGAGGACCTTGTTGGAAGTGCTTTGCCCATGACCTCCCAAAGGTAAACATATGGTTTGGTTTCCTCTGACTGAGCAATTCCACCCAGGGTTTATTCCATGACACGTGGCTGCACACATCTGCCAGATGACTCTTATGGGAATGTTCATCGCCAGTCTACTCACAATAGTGGAGAACTGGAAACAACTCAACTTTCCATCAAATAGGATAGATAAGTAACTTGAGTATATTCACATGATGGAATACTACACAGCAACAAAAAGCAATAAGCTCCTGCCACCTGCAGCAACAGTGTGACTCTCCCAGACATCATGATGAGTGAAAGAGCAGGACAGAAAAGACCACCCACTAGGATCCTACTTCTATCTCTGGTGGTAGACCTCAGCATAGCCATTTCCCAGGAGGAGGGTTGTGACAAGGGAGGGGCACAAGGGGTGGAGGCATGGGAAATATTCTACATCCTGCCCCGGGAGGTGGTACACAGGTTGCATAGTGTCAACTGAGAGAAAGCTGCAGGTGATATTAGTGATGGAGTTCATTCAATACTCGGGGTGAGGAGTGGGACCCCGAGAACCAGTTCCACAGGGTGCTCTGATGGGACTGCTCCGAGGGTGTGAGGTGAAGGGCAGCTTCTGTCTCTTTTACCAACAGTGTACGTGCAGGGAAGAGGAGAAGAGGGAAAAAACTTGCCACTAGATTTCATCTATGTCACAAAGGATACAGTGCATCTGGGTGACATAAACAAGCATCTTCAGTCACACATCAAACAAGTTCAGAGACGCTGACGTTATCTACGTGTGGAGGGAGACGAGGACCAGGGTCGTTAACTATTCCCACAATCTCTAAGCAATGCAGCGGGGGAGGGTGAGAGCGAGCTGCCCTTCACCTCTTCCTGCTCTGCAGAGGTGCAACTGGCGTCTTCAGTCATGAGACGTGGGGACGCAAGGTCGTGTGACACAGGCTGAAGACGGCCTGCACGGCTCCTGCGCAGCACAGCGTGGGTGTTATCGGACTGACTTAACGCCTATGCAGTTTGTGGGCTAGATTCACCCATCGGGCCAGGGAGAGGGGTTCCAGAAACCTGTCCACAAGACATAGGTGACACTCGTGCAGCTGCATACTTCATATTCACGCAATTCTCTGAATGTATGTTATAACCCAATGACACATTTTAAAGTCAAAAATCAAGTAACAAACACACAGCACAGAATGTTATCACTTGATATCCTAGAACACAGAAAGCATCCCCAAGTCATAGGAATGATCAACAATAAACCGGAAAAATGATGTGATTCTGAAATGTACATGTTCCAGTACCAGGAAGATCACAGGATAGGTAGAGATCGGCTTGGGACTGACCGCAGGCACAGCCTGTGACTCTGGGCGACAGCTCCCTGGACCTCATTTCCTGCTGATTAACACTGGTGTTAACAACAAGGTAATCACATCTGAATTTGTGTAATATGGTGTCTGCACATACACTTTCATCAATAATTGTTACAGCAAAGACGTCAGTGTTTTCTACAGTGACTCCCATGTTTTGAAGCGTGAGCACCTACTTCAGTTTTTCCCAGTGAAAGTCTTTTTAGTTTTAAGTAGAAACCTTTTCAAGCACATGGAGAAGTAGAGAGAAAAGGGTAATAGCTACCCTAATACATCCATCAACCCATTTAATAATTCACATTTTGTTATATTTGCTACATTGTTTGCCTGAATTAGACTCTTTTAAAATCCATCTTATTATGGAAAGGCTGAGTATTAAAAACAGAGGAGTAGAAAGAATTGCCATGTAGCCAGCACCCGGCCTCCATCATTATGAAGTCATGGCTCATCTTGTTTCTGTTATAACCCCACCTCTTTTCCCACTTCCCACCCCAAAATTAGTAGAGACAAATCTCAAATAGGATATCATTTCATGCACAAATATTTAAATACACATTACTAAAAGAAAGGACTTTGTAAAATAGAACCACCAAAGCACCGCCATACCTTAAAAAATTAACAATAACCTAAGGCCTGAGAATGTGCATTTCTAACAAGCTCCCGAATCACGCTGATGCTGGTCTGTGAAGGCACGTTTGGTGGCACTGCTCTAGTTTCCTACAGTCCAGAGTTAGCTAGCTGTGTCCCCACGGAGACTTTGAATCTGTTTTTCTGCTCCTCAGGCATTTTGTTAAAATTGACTCAGCTAGATTCAGACATCAAATTTGTAGACTTTCATCAGGAGGCACCATGTCTGGCCATCTCTCTTTGAGACCTTTGTAGCCACCAATGACCATTCCTAGATCTGTTGTTTCATTAGGGGGTGCAAAATGGTTATGCCCTCACTCCATGGATCCTTTTTCATTCATTACCTGGCCCATTTCTATAAGGGACTTTCTCTCGTCAACTGTTTGAATACCCTAAGGTAGGGTTCTTACAGAAGTCAGGATAAATGCTTGAATCTCTCTTTTCATTAACCCATTTTCCAAAGATTGTGTTGGTTCTCTGGCATCCTGAGCCACCAAAGGGATGTTTTCTGTTTGCCTTTTTTTTAATCTATCCTAGTGAATTCGTGAATGCAGTCACGCCCGGTATAATGACGTTTAGGTCAACGACAGACCATGTATATGTTGGTGGTCCTGAAAGATTAGTACCATAGAGCCTAGGTGTGAAGGAGGCTATCCCATCTAAGTTAGTGTAAGTACACTCAGTGATGTTCACACAAGGGCAACACTGGCTAAGGATGGATTTCTCAGAACGTATCCCGTCGTTAAGTGATGCATGACTGTACAAATATTTTGGTGTCTTTCAAGTCACTGTTATTACTTTTGATGCTCAAATTGCTCCATCTTTGACTAATGGGAGCCTAGTCAGGTCAACTCCTGGGTCCTTTTGACAAGACTCGAGTTATCATTGATGGCTTCCTATCTTTGGATACGACAAGATTTTCATGCTCACCTGCTACATTGCTTGTCCCAGACCTGGAAGCAGCCATTTCTCCCAGGAGCCCTGGTTGCAGTTAATGAGAAATGGTGCTTGGAGTCCACAATCTAGACACTAGAAGCTTTCACTAGTGATGGGTGTGTCATTGTTTCCAGACATTTTAGTGCATAAAGCTGGAAAGCGTTTTTTAAAATACAACGTATAATGAGTTGATCAGACTGCTTCTGGTTAAAATTCAGGAGCTATTTCACTTGATCCCATCAATCTTAAGTCTCAGAAGAACAACCCTAACCATAGAGTCAATAACACGATTGTGAATACCCTTTAAGTTGTTCTTTCTTTTGTATGTTCTTCCTGTTCTTCGGGTATGTCTTACTAAGGATGTACAGTCAAATGAGTATTTTAAAGTCACATGGAATAGTTTCTGTCTTTGTGGTCATGCCACAAATCAGTAGATGGCTAGGTTTATTTATTTCAATTTGCTCTTGACTTCTAGGGATTTCTTTCCTGAATATTTCACTTCATTTTATACTTGTATAAGACTACATTCATGGTTTCA
Organism: Equus caballus; assembly: GCF_041296265.1. Taxonomy (NCBI): domain Eukaryota; kingdom Metazoa; phylum Chordata; class Mammalia; order Perissodactyla; family Equidae; genus Equus; species Equus caballus. Next base: position 8,622,563 of record NC_091702.1, on the reverse strand, counting down.
AAATCACACCTACAAAGTATATTCAGTGGAGTCTAGCCTCTTCCTTCCTCCTTGTCACGATCCCTTCTTCCCCTTATATGGAATCATTTAAAAATATTTATGGCTTATCTTTTCATTTAGAAAACAAATGTTTACATTGGATAGTAGTTCCACTCGGCATTCGTCGATTAATAAAATAAACAAGGACAAAAAACAACAATGCATTTGGTAGTGTTTTTAAGTAAATTTGTTAAGTATATTAATCCCAATGCATTGATGTACAAGTAGAAATTGTTAGTCCTCCTGTCTCTTCAGCTTATGATAAATCTACTTGTGCAAATCTTGAGACTCAGGAACCACAGGAGGATTACCACATTTCCATTTTTGTCCTTTTATTTATTTAGGTGTCCCTTTTTTAAAAAGGTAAACTTTTAAATTTTGGAATCACTTCAGATTTACAGAAAAGTGACAGAGATAGCACAGAGAGTTCTCGCATACCCTTCGCCCAGTTTCCCCTATTGTCAACGTCTAAAATCACACGGTCCATGTGTCCAAGCCAGGACACTAACATCGGTAAATTACTATTAACTAAATGCCAGACTCCATTCGGAGTTCACTAGTTTTTCCACTAATGCCCTGTTTCCAGGATCTGATCCAGGATGCCATATCATTTTTAATGTCTTTCCATTTTTAATTGCCTTAAAAATCTACCAAGGTTAAAGAGTGCTCTCATCTTATAGGCGATAAGGGAAAGAAACCAAATGCTTTACTGGCAGTGGGATGATCACAGGATTTAAGTCCAAATCTGGGAGGAATCTGCTTTTATAAGAGGCAATTTGGTTTAGGGGAAGAAAATGCAGTCTCTGGAATTAGGCAGACCTGGGTGCGAGTCCTAGTTTGGGTTTGCTACTTAGTAGTTGGGGTGTCTTGAGTAATTTATTTAATATCACTGAGGCGTAGTTTTTCGTTTTTAAAATGGTAAGCTAAAATATCCCTCACAGGGAATAGGGAAGTTTATAAACAATATATGTGAGGTGTTTGGACTGTAATATATACTCAACAAATGGGCACTGCCATTGTCATAGTGTCAGTGCTGTCAGGCCTAAGATAGCACTTGGGAACTGGGTGTCTGGTCATCTGCCACCCGGAATGTAATTGTCTTGTATACTCAGGTATGTAGTTTTTATTCCAGTGGCTCATTGTCAGGTCAGTACTCTGATATCCAACCTCTGATTAAAGTGACACTACGTAGAGGAAACCCTGTGGCTAGCCATGAAGCATGGTCTGACACAGTGCCAGAAGGTGAGAGGGTAGCACAACGGCCCCAGGCAGGGCTCCCCTCTGCTGTGCACAGGGTGCCCTGGGAGTGGGCATCCGTGGAGGGCACCAACACCACCACAGTGGGGGGCTTTCTGAGGGCCCTTGGCATCTGAACCTGCAGGGACTCATCCATCACTGTCTGGCCCTGTTTCTGAGATGGGACTTTCCACCAACAGGTATTGACATTACTCCGCAGACATCTTACCAGATAAGCATCTAATAAGTTAACATATATATGTTTTATTTCTGAAAGGACTGTTGACACTTTTTAAGTGCTTTCTGACAAGGTTTTTTGGTGACAGAAAACAAATGCTCCTTTGTAGACTATTACTACAGCCTAGAATTCTGGGGAGCGTGTATGTGTGTGCCTGTGTGTATTTCTTCCTCTTCCTCTTTTGCAAGGATACAAGAGATTTTTGTGTCACTTCCCAAAATAGAACTCAAACGTAAGTCGGTGAAAGAAGCGTGAAATAGGTCAATTGCCATAAGTATAAGCACCAGAAGGAAGCGGGGTTCAGCTGTAAAAGAATTTGTGCTGAGACTGCTGGCGTCTGTTCTCTTAAGGACTAAGGGACCAATTTGGGGGGTGACACAGATGCTCTATTGTCTCAGCGCTGACTGCATGCATCTTCTCTCCCCAGGATGGTCACCTCTAGGATGGAGATCGTGTTGCTGGTCACCATTGGGCCCACACTGGCAGATGTAAGCCTGATGGTCATTAGGAAGCTCAACATGGGGTTGGGGACAACATGCTGCTCAGGGATGAAGACGCAGGGCACGTTCTTCCTTCCACGGGCAGGTGAAGCAGTGGCTGGTTTTGAACAGCAAAACCACACTTTTGGGTACTGCTGCTGGTGTTCCAACGCAGTGGCATGGGACATGGAATCCAATTCCACGTCAGCCCAGCCAGAGCGAGGCTGCAGCTCCCTGGGCTGCTGGAAGTGTGCCTTAGCGGCTCGGGCTGCAGGCACGGCTTCCACCCGACTTCAACAGTCTCCTCTTTGCTGCCTCATTGCTTGCTCACCACGGTGGGTCATTTGTCCACACGGCACAGAAGACTGTCTGCATCCTGCCCCCAAGAGAGACAGCATTTTCCTGAGGGGACAGGGTTTTGATTTCCCATGATTAGATTTTGTCACATTACTTGGCACTCTACCAGGTGCAAGGGGTTCTCTAGTACATGAGATGATAATTTTTAAAAAACCTTCAAATTTGATTTTGTGACCCAGTCCCTTCCATGTGACTTTCTGAGTAAGTACCAGCCCACACTTCTGGTTTCAGATGATTCTCACTCATGCTTACTTATTTTTCCCATTGTTGGTAATATCTCCCAGTCACCACAATGCTCATCCATTGTCTGATTCCCAGAACAAAACACAGTTAGAGATTGTTCAGAGTTTTAAAAGAGTTTTATTTTATTCCATTCAAGTTAAAAATAGTATCAGATGTAACAGACTTAGTTAAAAGTCAAAGATTGAAAATAAAACATGTCCTAGTACAGATTGCTAGCTCTGTGGAAACCAGTTCTAACTTCATTTGCAATGGTGATAGGCCTTAGTTGGAACAATTATGGAGGTTATTGGGAGAATGGTCAGGGAGAGGAATGAAGTATTGTCTACGTATCCTCTTCCACCTCAGCACAAACACACACGCACGGAATCACTGTTCTTGAGCCTGGAATGGAAAGCTGAACAGAGAGGAGAAGTCTTAGAGACCCAAGTGGGAACACGCTCAGCCAGAAATTGCTGTCCCTTCTCTTTGCCAGGCTCTGGGCCAGGCATGGGTCGGCAGACATAACCGTGAGCAAGTCAAGGGGCCTTGCCACCAGGGACTCCCTGTCTAGCGAGGCAGACAGGCTCACACAACAATAATTAGAGTGCAGAGTGTGGAGCCTGACACTAGCAGTGGATACACAGAAGTGTGCAAGCAAAAGAAGGAAGTCTCCAATTTGCCTGGAGTCATAGAAAAGACAACACAGAGGAAATGGCCCCACTCTGGGCCCTGAAGGGTGGATCAGCTGGTGGAAAGAAGTAGAGGGCATTCTGACATCGGGAGAAGCCTGTGGAAAACCAGGAATGTTCAACACTTTTGCATGTCGAGTTGTCCCAGATGGCTAAAGGAGGGGCTGTGTATCGGGGTGGGAGAGAGACACAGCTTGAACGCTGGCTGTGGTCAGGTCCCACATACCTCATATGTCTCTGAAGGACATTCAATATGTCAGTGGAGACAACAGGGATTCAGTGAGGCTTTGTCAGATTTTCATTTTAAAAGTGCTCTTGCAGTAGCAGTAGTTGGACTGACAGAAAAACAAGCTTCAGGAGCCTGTGACTATCACCAAGAGGAGGCCCCAGGATTCCCAGCCCTGGGATTGGGGGGCAGGGCTGAGGGGTGCAGACTCAGGAGGGATTTCTGAGGTGGAATGGACAGGACGTGACACCCAATCAGAAGGGCCTGGTTGAGAGAGAGAGAAAGGAAGGGGCAGGTGTGACTTGGGTTTGGGGCCAGCATCAGCAGGGGGGAATGGAACGGAGATCCTTGGAACCAGACAGACCCAGCTTCCAACCCCAGCTGTCCTGCTATCAAGTAATGCATTCATGGGCGGGTCACTTTTCAGAGCCTCCATTTGTTCCTTAAAGAAGAGTAATGAACAGGATTCGGTGGGAGCTGATGAGATCCTGGAGGCCTGGGGCAGAGAGATCCGAGGCAGGATGGAGGCTGTCTGTGAGGATTATTGTAGGCAGGCTCAAAGCTATGCCCTGTCACAGGACCGGTGGGTCATTGGAAGAGGGCCTGTGATGAGTACTGTTGAGAGTAGGGAAAGGAATGCTGGCAGGGTCTATGCCAGGGAGGCAGTGGGGGACGTTCCCACTGAGAGGATTTGGAGGCTTATGGCATTGGGATGCTGCTGGTCAGGATGCGGTGGTGAGAAAAAGTGTCAGATGCTTGGTAATTGCTACAAATTTAAAGCTACATCAGATCCTAGACCAGAGCTCAGTGCAGGAGGAAGAACAAAGGACCCCCAGGCCCTGGGAACTTGAGTTGGCTTTTCTGCCCAAGTCCATCGAGGAGTTAACGGGAGAAAGGGGCTCTGTGTGAAAGTGCTCATCAGAGCAGCACAGAACACTGAGACCCAGGAAGCGGGCTGGAATAACTCCCGTGAAGGAGTAAGGCCGAGCACGCCACAAGCAAGGCTGTGTAGCGAGGCTTGGGGGCCCAACACACCCATGTCAGAGGAGTCGGCCTCCGCAGACCCACTGGGAACTGCTCCTTTACCCCCACAGGGGAAGCCAGTCCAGCCTCTGAAGAGGAGTTCCAAGTCTCCACCGCACAGAGACCCACCACCAACAAACAGACGCAACAAACCAGCCGCTGCTTCCCACGGCCTCCTGCAGACCCTTCTCGGAGCTGCACGGCCACACTGGGCCTCCACAGTCTAAGAGAAATCAAGGGACTGGAGTGGAGCCAAAGGAGAGCAAAACATGATCCAGGGAGTGAGAAGAGGACCCACGAGGCAAGTTAACGAAACCGGGGCTGATTTGCCTAAAACAGCAAAGAGGAAATGGGAACGGCGTTCACATTCATGAAGAGGGGCCGGGGTCCAGTTATTTCCCAATTTCAAGAGTACAGAATAACAGGCAAATGGCCTAACTTGCCACGAGAGAGATCAGGTAAAGAAGGAGTTTCCCAAATGTCTGTACCTCTTGGAAGGGCCTGCCCTGGAGGAGCTGTCAAGTACGGTTGTCCCCTCTCCCTGGGGGCAGCCTGCTGGAGACTAGATATGAGGCCCTGGCTTGTCTCCAGAGACCCACCAATCCCAGCTCTCCTGGCGCCTGGAGCCTGGCATCTCTTCAGAGCAGAAACCTGACAAGGGTGTGGCCAGCCTGGACCATGGGAGCATCTGTGCTTCCCCTGGTGGGGCTCCCGATCCAAGAACAAGCCTGACTTTAATCCCGTTTTCTCTTTGCTGTGTTCGAGATACAGCCAACAGCAGGCGCCTGCAGGTTCTTTGGCAGCTGGTAGGAAGTGTCTTACACCTTCCGCAAGTGGCAGTTTGGTCTGATCGGTGTGTGTGGTTCCCGGCACAGTGAAGATACTCAGAGAACCCTGGGAGGCTCCAGCTCCCGGGCAGCTCTGCTCTGCTGGCTATGGCTGCTACCGGGCTCACGTGTACTGTCCACCACTGGGAGTTCAGTCCCTCAGCCACCCATTGCTCACGGAAGGAACCGAGTCAAGACACAGAACCAAGCCTGAGGGCCTGCCTCCCCCCGCCCCCAAAACACCACGTAGGAGACGTATTTACCCACAGACAGGATAACAGTGCAGTTTGTTAGTAACCAGGACACTTGTGATAGTGAAGGAGGGGTGCTGTTGATAATCACGCTAGAACAAAACTGCCACCTATGGCCACACAATCTATCACTCATATTCAAAGCTCAAAGATAAGAGGGAGGTGCCCTCGGTATTGAAATTCTTCAGGAATCCTTGGAAGCTAGAAGAAAATACAGAAAAGGAACATCTGTTTTATCAAATGTGTATTAGTTATCTATTGCTGCTTAACAAGTCACTTCCCCATATTAGTGGCTCAAAGCCACATTCATGATGTCCTGCAGGTTCCGTGGGTGGGGAATGCGGGAGCGGCTTAGCCAGACCGTCGGCCTCCGTCAGACACTGCCCTGGCTGCCACCATCTGAAAGCTTGACTGTGGCTGGGAGGTCCACTTCCGAGCTGACGCACTCTCGGGGCTCCTTGGCAAGAGACCTCGGCTTCTCCCTCAGTTCTTCCCCACGGGGCTGCTTGAGTGTCCTCACCACAGGGCTGCTGGTGTCCCCAGAGACAGTGACCCGAGTCCCTTAGGCCTGTCCTGATCTCGTCTCAGACTCATGCACTGCCACTGTGGCCACTTTTCCTTCATTAGAACAAGCCACTGAGCCCAGCCCACACTAAGAGGCACGGAGGTGAAGCTTTCCTTGTGGAATGAAACACAGTCTTCAAGTGTTTGGCCATTGTCGTGAGTTCCTGTCTGCCTTTCTCCGAGCGCTGCCTTTTCATTCAGCCTGCCCCAGGGAACCCCGGGAAAGCACGGGCGTGTGCAGCCAGGAGGGCTGTCTCAGAAGCTGCTGTTCTGGCCACGCTGGCTCTCCGCTCCTCCCTGGGGTTTTCAGTCACTTGGGGTACTTCAAAGATGGGCTCTCTTGGGAGGTAATGAGTTCCCCATCACGGTATGTATATAAGGGGAAGTGGGATGGTCAATCGGCAGGTGACACAGATAAGTAGAGATGGGGAGGATTTAGCCTAAGCGACCTCCCGTGTCCCTCCTGACCGAGAGCATCCATGAGTTCCTGATCCCCCCAGGAACATGTTTACTTTGGCATCTGGATGGGCCACATAAGTACCGAGTCTGTGCTGTGTGGTAACGGAGGTGTCAGAGCCAAGAGGGGTTAATCGGCCCAGAGGAGGCTCTCAGGAGCAGGTTTCTGAGGAGGTGAAGGCATGGATTCTTGAAGGGAGAAGATCTGGGAAAAGAAGCGGGTGCGAGGATCAGGAGCCTCAATCTCCCCAACAGATGGAATTGACACGATTTCCAAAATGGTAATCATGGGGGGTTGTCCATTTCCTTTTGCAGCAAGCCTTGGGAGCTGTGCTTGGAGAGGTCAAAGCTGTTCTGGGAGCCCATGTCTGAAGCTCCATCAACAGGTGGAGCTACAAGGAGGCCGGCCCTTCACTTACACAGAGATCAGCATCGGCTGCCTGGAAAATCCTGGCTTAGGAAAATCGGCCTCCATTTTCCACCTGCTGGTACTCAAAGCAGATGGAGCCAAATGTGAGCTTGGGTAAGAGATCAGTGCCCTGTTCGTGGTGAATGCCCAGGCTGTTGAACAAAATAGCACACAGGCACAGGGCAGTTCTGGAGAGGAAGGGACAAGGAGCCACCTATCTGAGATTTCAGGGAGCAGATCCTGGCCTCCGACCCATACCGTCACCTACCAGTCCAGGGCCGAATGCCATGCCGGCTCTCACTTACTGTGAGCGAGGAGGTGGTTCCCACGCAGGGGCCCACCATCTGCCCCAGGGGAGGTCTGCTCTCGGCCCCGCTGGCTGTTACTGAGGAGCGTGGAGTCCTCATGGACATAGCGCCAGCCCGGGCTCCCTGCTGCACGGAGACGGGGACTAGAAGGCTGAGGAACCAGGGCTTGCGGGTGGATTTCCCTTCCTGTCCTCTTCCCCTTGCACTGGCTCTTCTGTTTCATTCCATCAGGAACAAACCAAGGTCAGTGCTGGGGCACATTTAGCCCCTTGGAAAGAGCTCTGCAACTTCCAGGTTTAAAAAAAGAAAATTGGACTCCTACAGTCAAGGCTAGCAGCTGGATATTAAAGATGGAAAAGAAGTGGGTCTTTAGGAGGGAAAGTGTGTAATGCCCAGCACCTACCAGGTCCATTACGAGCGGACAAGGTGACCAGTCAGGAGGATTCAAGGGGCCGGAGCTGGACTGTCCCCAAGCTGGTCCGTCCCCTTGACTTCAAAGGAAACAGTGTTTAAGTTTCAGGAGCAGCGTTTCTGAAAGTTCTCTGGAACACAGGGATCAGAACCGCCCCAGTCCCAGTGAAACTGTCCTTCTCAGGCCACCCTTCCTAGGGAGAATCGCCACTGCAAACGCCAGGGCGGGAATTCTCACCATAGCTCAGGCGTCACATCAGCCTTCCATGCTCACAGCCCCCTGGAAGGTTTGCCTCTTACTTTCCCCTAACAGATGTGTCCTCGAAGTCTGGCAGTCAGAAACACACAGGCTGTGTCTGCAGACAGCTCTGGTGGGGGCTCTGACGTACCTCCTAGCTGTGTGACTATGGGAAAGCTACTTAACCTCTCTGTGCTGCAGGTTCTCATTCGGATAGTCAGGATTTTAAAATGAAATAATGCATGGGAAGCACTTTAGCACAATCCTACGATTATTTGAAGTACATAATAATTGATGTAGCAGTTAACAAACAATCGAATGCTTATTAGAAAGTTTAAGTAGCCAGCTCACACGGTTCGTTTGATAGTCCTGATTTGTCAGTCTGTCCTACCAGACAGAAAAGTCTCTGAGGCAAGCGGGGGTTCTCATTAGTCGGGTTTCTCAAGCCCCTAACACAGCGTTGCTAATTGCTGATGGAGCAAACGAATGAACAAGGAAAGGCTGTGCAGAGCGGGTATGTGGCAGGGCTGGACCCTAGCCTTGCTTCCAGGAGTGTTGAGATGCCCTGGCACTGACGGGGGCCTCTGGGCCAGTGGGTCCCGCTTTTGGTTTGTGAAGAAGGCCTGCGCCTTATTGAGAGGGTTGAGGGTTCCTGGGCACTGCAGACACGTGGGGGCAGGAGGCAGATGGAGCAACAGCCACTTTCCAGTAGGAAGGAATGGTGAGGGAGGGGGTTTCCTCAACTGCGGGCTCTTGGCCCCTGAGACTGGGTGGGAGGGCACAGGACAGGCTGCGGCGGGGCGCTTGGTCCTCTGGCCTGCCTGCACAGTGGAAGCACCTGGGGCTTTGACTCAGGCTCTGCCCATTTGCAGGGATTCCGAGTTAATTAATCTGGGTGGGGTGGTTTTATCTCAACGCGCTTCCTTCTAATAAGTCGCCAAGGTTGGGGATCGCCATAGCCCCCCAAGGTGGGTCGCAGCCCCCCTTGATACAGCCAGCCAGCCCCTTGAGTCTGCGTAACCCCCTCGCTGAGCTCCGGATGGTCCCCAGAGGGCACTGGAGTCCTGACTTCACAGCTCAGGGAGGCTGCAGTGGAGGAGGCGGGGACGCCAGGAGCCAGGATTGAGGGCAGGGCCCTCCACGCGCGGCATGCTGCCCACCCCCACCCCCAGCGGTCCCCTGGGTCCCCGGCCTGGAGAGTCCCATTCCAAGGGCGTGGGAGGGCGCCCGGGAATCTGTATTGCTCACACACAAACCCAGATGCTTCTCTGGATCAGGCAAGTTTGGGAAACATCGCCATGCGCTCTTTCCTGGGTCCAGGCCATGGGAAGGAAACGGGAGTCAACCCGCCCCCGGAAACCTGAAGCACTGCGTCAGAACCGAACGCCCGGAGCCGCCCGCCCCTGAGTCCAGGCTGATTCCTCAGGCCGCCGCCGTCGGGGTCGGTTTTGAGACGTGGGCGGTGGACCGCTTCTCAGACCCGCCACCCGCCTCCTGCAGGTTCGCCGGGAGTGGGGGAGGGATCCGCGAGCCACCGCTCCCCGCCTCCGACTGGGAAGCTGGGCCGGGCCGCGGACCGTGCCGCTGGCAGCCGGCGCCCGCCCCCGCGGCCGCATCCTCCGGGGTGGGATGCGAGCGCTCCGGGCGCCCGCGCCGCTACCAAGCCACGTCTGCGACGCTGGGCGCGCCGACCCAGGGAGCCCCGCCCCCAGCCGCCCCGGGCGCGACCGTGTGCCCTCTCTAGAGCCCGCGGGACGTCGCCGGCAGCTGGGTGCGGGGGAGACGATCGTTTGCCCCTGGTAATGAGGCCGGTGACTGTTGGCCGGGGATCCAGACCACTGACCTCCTTCTCTCACCAGGGATCTTCCTCCTCCCGGCCTAAGGCTCAGGCTGGCTCCTGCCAGCACAGCGCGCGCGCACACGGGGGAAAGCTTTGAAAAAATGACGGCGTAGACGAGCTCACCGGCGGCGGGGCTGCGGAGCGGTTGGAGTTGACTCCCTGCAGCAGGGAATCCCTCGGTCCCACGCCCGCTCCCCGCCCGCAAGCTGCGGCACTGAAGGCCAGGGACGAGGGCAGCGAGCGCGCCGCCCGAGGTAAGTCGCCGAGCCCAGGCGGCTCCCCGCCGGCGCCCAGCTCTCCTCTCCCGCCCGCCGCCCGGGATCGGCCGCTGCTGGGGACCTCGCCCCGAGGGGCACCACTCGCAGCACTGGGGCGACGCCAAGTGGCGGGGCTGCCCCGCGAGGGGGCGCACTGGGGCGCAGCTGGGGGTCCTGAGGCTCCTGGCGGAGGGGACAGCCCCCCACCAGATGCCAATTCCCGGCGGGAGAAGGAGCGCTTGGGTCGGGCCCAGAAGCTGCCTGCGGGTAGCCGGATGGCACAGCCTCGAGGCTGCTGCCCCATCGCCTCCCAACCCTCCCCCTGGGGGTCATTCGCTAGGGTGTCTGTCTATGTCTTGACAGTTATAGTGTTGCCCTGGCTGATGCTCCTCGGGTCATCTTACTGACCCTGTCCCTGAGTGAACGCCCCGCCCCCCAGGCTCTGGGTCGGCCCTCTGGAAGTTTCCTTTCCACCCCTGTCTCCCCCAGAGATACACCTGGGGGACGCGCAGTAGCCACGCAGGTGAGCAGTCCCCTTCTCCGCAGGTATGCCAGGTGTGTTCCACGCTCTCTATTTGTAAAATAGACACTTTGGTCGACTTCTTTAGTTTTTCTTTCTCTTTTTTAAATTCCGAATTGCTCCCTAGTTGTCTGTGGCGGCCAAATTTAGCAGATTTTTCACGCCTCCCTCCACGCCATCAGTTTCTCACCTATAAAGTCAAATCAGCCTTGTGTAAAGCGACAGCTCATTTCGAAATTAAACTAAAGTGTGGCTATTATAGCTATTTTATAGATCTAAATTTTCCCGAGTTGTATCTCCTTAAAATTGGGCACCCGTGGATCCTTTCTTTTTGCATAATGAGCACTGACCCAGCAGGTGCCTTTTTAAAAGTTCAGAAGCTTCTCTGGATCTCCGCCACCGCCGCCATCGCCTTTCTGCCGCTAGAGGCGCTGTCGGTCTACCTACGAATGACTTGCTTTGGCCTCCAACTCTCAATTTCTGTGATTCTATGTAACAGGCGTTTATTTTTCAACGACAGGCCTCAGTCGCGAACTGTACCACTTTATGGTACATTTTATTTTGCAATTGCCATTGCTGCCCTCCGCCCCCACCACACGTACAGTAATGTGGCTAAAACCCAGCTCTCATTAAAATCCACAGGGCAGTGAAGACTCATTTGGGAATTAATGATTAAGTAAGACTTGCACAAAGTAATGAAGGAGCAGTAAGAAGGCCAAGAAAGAATACCGCTGGCCATCAAAGAAGTCGATGAGCTGCAAATGGAAATAGTGGTAGTCCAAAGTGTTTTGAAAGACTTTTCTACAAATTGGTCCTTTTGAAAGTGTTTTCAGAGAGACCTTTTCAAAACCTGGAACTGAATCTCAGAGTGTGCCTGAGGGATCTCCAACCGGGCACAAGCTCTCCGTGTAAACAGAAGTCCACTGACCCTGGACGGTATTATCTGTTAGAGCCAATGTTTACTAAATCAAGCTAATAATGGGAAATTATTTCATAGAGGGGGACTTTATTAATTTACGACTGCAGCTTTGGTGGAGAGAGCTTTCCCTTAGGATAAATATGAGTCGAAATAGAAAACCAGTTAGGCCTAAACGTTTTGAGTGGGTCACAGTTTGTGACATCCCGGGATTCACTTGGATTCTCAGTATCAGCTCCTAGTCAGTGCACCAGATTGTATCACTGAGATTATTTCAGAATCCAAGCATTTCATGAGAGATTCTTCATGTTGGCCAGAGACAAGGGAGGAGGCTACTTGTTGAAGGCAGAGCACATTCCTGGGTTTGTCTCTCTGTGTGTTACCCTGAGTCCAGAACATTCGCCTGCCTGGTGCCCTTCAGTGGCATCTCAGTCCTAACAGGTCCAAAACAGAACACTGGATTCCAGACCCTCCATTCCTGAACCCGTTCCTCCCCCAGAATTCACACCTCAGTAACAACGTCCTCTGCCTCCTCAAGATGCCTCATAACACCTGGAAAGCCAACCCTGGGAGGCTCCCCTTTCCCCCTGTAAGGCACTAACCTCCAAAATGTGTTCTATCTACCCACCTGCCCCCATTTCTCCCATCTTGGCCACGTTTTTTTCCTTTTCCTCTCTTCTGCAGAAGCCTCTTACCCCTGTTGTCGTATCCTCTTAACTGGTCTGCTGGCTTTCTCTCTTGCCCTGCCCAGCGCATTCTTGCCAGCACCACAGCCAGCGTCATCATTGTCCATCATGAGTTGACTCCTGCCGGTTTCTTGTTTAAAACTCCCCGGTGGCTTTCTGTGGTTCTTAGGGTGATCCAAACCTCTGGATAACCCAGTCTCTGTTCTCCTCTATGATCTGCTTTCTGACCATTCTCCCCCTTGCTCATTCTCCTCCAGCCACACTGGCTTCTCTTCTTTCCAACTTTCCAGAGTAATATTGCCACAATTTAAAAAACAAAGTCCCATGTTTGCACTTGAACACTTTGCACGTACTGTTCACAGTTGAGCTGCAGTGTCCTATAATTCTATTTCATCCCTCTTACAACTTGTTGTTTTTCCTACAGTTAATAATTGCTTTCTGTTTTTGTTTTTGTTCCTGTTTGGCTTTGTTTCCTGTGTCCCAATCTTTACCTCTGCACTTTCTGGGAGAATTGTTAAACTCTTTTCAGTGTGATCAGACACACAGGGAATTACCCATTATCTGTTTTCCTTGGCGGTCTCTCTCCTGGAGCCCTTTATCCACCTGCTCCAATATAAAACGGGGACTTTCAGGCATGCCATACGGCTGCCCTCTCTGGACTGCCCTTTCTCCGAGGTGCTAGGAATGCCTCTGTGTCCTTTCTGAGTTGCATCACCTGTTTTCTGAGCATCATAATTTTCTTTTTCTTAGTTTATTCCTTAATTTTGTGGAGCACATCTTCTAGTAACTACCTGAGGTGTGAAGTGTGTGGGAGATAAAATTTTTCATAACTTGTTTGGAATGACTTCGAATGGAAATAATAGAAAACCTGACTACAGCAATTTTCATTCCTTTTTTTCTTTGCCTTTACGTGAGAAGCAGTTGTGAAGTAAGCAGTGTGGAAGCTGGTGTAGTGAGTCAGGATCTGATAATAGCAGGGACCCAGGATCTTACTTTTGTTTGTATCTGCCATACTTACATGTTGACTTTTGCCTTTATGCTTACTGACTCCTGGTGTCATGATGGCTGCTGTGGCCCTTGGCATTATATCTGTATTCCAGGCAGTAATAGGGCAGAAGAGGCAAAAATCAGAGTCAGTGAAATCTATTTTATCGGGAGAATAAGAACATTTCCAGAAACCTTCGTAGCAGATTTTTCTCTTGGCCTTACTGTGGCACAGGGCCACTGCTACCCACATGGGAAGATAGGAAAGGAAATAGCTGTACACATTGTTGTTTCAAACAAAACAGGGTTCTGCGAGTAAGAAAGAAGGTTGGGATGTGTGTCTGCTATACTTTGCATGCAAATATGTCTATGTGTTGCACCCTTGACAGCTGGTTTGTTTAGGTATAAAATTCCAAGGTGGAAGTCGCATTTCCTCAGTATTTTATGACATCTCTTCATGGTCTCTAGGCCCATTGCTGCTTGAGAAGCGGGTGGCACTCTGCCAATCCTTGGAATTAGCCTGTTTGTTTCTTCTGGAAGCTTTTCTCCTCTTTCGATCCCTGGTATTTCCACATTTCCTGATGGTGTGCTTTAGCTAAGTGCTTGTCAGTGCTGTGCTGGGCACTCTGCGGCCCTTCCTGTGAAAGCTCACGCTGTAAGGTGCCGGGATAATTCCATGTATTATTTCTTCAGTTACTTCTTCCTCACTGTCCTTATCCTGCTTTTTCTGACACTGCTATCAGCTGGATGTCCCAGATCCCTGACAGCATCCTCTAATTTTCTTACGTCTTTTTCATCTTTGCATTTTTGTTCTACTTTCTGGGAGAGTTTCTTTAATTTCCTTTCCCAACCCTGCTATTCAGGTTATTTGCTTCTGCTACCAGATATTTAATTTCCAAGAGATATTCTTGTTCTGTGAATGTTTCTTTTTTTAGTGTTCTATTCATTTTCCTGGGTGCAAGAATTCTCTAAACTCTTGGAGTCGTTCATTTTTATTTTTTAGGCATTCTTTTGCTGACTTCATTCTCACTAGTAGCTCTGAGTTTCCTCCCCCCGCCCCCCCCCCCCGCCGTGACTTTTCCAAACGTCTGAATTTCGGCTCTCTGTTTATATTTAAGGAGACACCGAGGAGCTGATCGAAAGTTGTCTGTGCTTCAGAAGCACACATTTGGCACAGGGACCTTCATGCATCGCTGACCTTCTGTGTTTTCTTAGCCTGGTCTGGTTCCCCAAAGAAGAACCCTGAAGCCTCCTGCTGAGGATTTAAGCTGGATGCAGGACCTGTGAGCTGACGGGATCAGAGTTCAGGTGGATGTCTCACCCTTGAGTGTGCTTTGTGGTTGTTCTTTAATCCTTCCGTTTCCTGGTGGGCACCTTGCTCCCACCCTCCCTCGAGCTATGACTGGGGTCCCTGAGTACAGATCTTCCCTGCCTCAGAGTCTCCAGAAAGTACATCTCCTAGTCTGTGGGACACGGGGTCAGTCGGCCAGCTCTGCTGGCTTGGCAAGGGACCTGGGGCTCTGCTTCTACTTGGACGGCCCCTAAGCCCAGCCTGTGCTGGCCCCAGAGATGCCCCCAGTCTGCCATTCCCAAGCCTTTCTGGGATGCTGCTCAGCCATCTCACCCTGCTGATGGCCCCCCACCGGGAGACGGGGTTCCTGCTTGCTCTCCTCTGCTGAGTGGACAACCTCTTCCGTCTTCCAAAGCTCGGTCGCTCTCTCTTCTCTCCAACTCTTTGAGTGTTTTACGGTGATTATTAGGATTCCTTACGGTAGGATCTCAGGAGGGCGTGCAGACGACCCTGAGGGTCCGCCGTGTCCGTGAGCGATCAGCCCTGCTGTTGTGACCGTGCTCCCCAGACGGACGCGGTTCCTTCTCTCACTTCTCATTCTGCTCTTTCTGTTCCTGCCTGTGGAAACAAACATCACATCCATTTTTAAATGCTTCAAAGCTTTCTTTTAAAAATCTATAAATACAGTTAACATAGACCTAATTGGATAGATGTTACAGCTGCGGAAAGTAAAGGCTCTTTTAAGGAATGCAACTACATCACCTAAAGAAGCTGAGCGTTTTTCTTCCTGGCATAGATGATGCTGTAATGAACTCATTACAGTTGCCAAAAAATTTTGTTTTGTATCAGAATGTGTTCCAGAGGCCTTTTAAGCTAAATTGTTCCTACAGTATGATTTACCAAGACCGGTGAGAGAAACATTTTCCGATGTTTCTTCTGTACCAAATGGCTGGCCCTGGGGCCCTGTGACCCCCGGAGCTGTACTAACCAGCTCCGTAATCTGTTCAGTTTTCTAATTATCAGCTCTCTGCCATGGAGAAAGTGAAGCAGATATAATCTAGACACAATGTTTTAGGAAACAGTCTCCGTAGCTGTTTCTCTCTGTGTGTTTAGTATTTTATTAAACTTAACGTTCTTATCCCAGCACTTGTTACTTAAAAAGGCGTGTACTGATTGCTTCCCTGCCGGGAGCTGTCTACAGACCTTGGCGGCACGGTCTCACAGTCCTGGCGGAGGAGTCCCGCAGCCTGTCCTGTTAGTGCCCTCGCCGTGCAAAGGAGGGACGTCGGCTTCGGCGGGTGAGCCTCTGCTAAGAGGCAGGTGCAGGCGCTCCCCAGCCTGTGTCATGACGCAGATGGGGTCTTAACAGGCCGTGGTAGACATTTTGTAATCTTGTACTCTATCTTTGGGATACTTATCATGTCTATAGCAATGAGATTGTAATTTCATTGGGTTTTAAATAGAATGGCAAGGTGGTTGTGATAAACTTTGTCATTTGAACTGTGTGCACTGAATCTCACGCTTTGTGACAGGCTGCCGTTTCCATCCTCACACTTCCTCCAGCTCATTCTTCATTCGGCTTCCTTGTGCTTTGTTTAATGCCCAGAATACCTTGCCTCCAATTGCTAGATGGGATGGAGAAGCCAAATAATTCAGCATCATATTGATATTTTTTTATCCTTTAAGCTTTCATGTCATCCCAAGGCTACATTATGAGCTCAGCTTCCAGGCAACTGCTTAAAAATTCAGGCCATCTCCTCGGACTCACCCTGGACCTTCCGGCCGTTCACCTGCTTTTGGGAGCTGGGGCCGCTGGGGCAGTCTCAATGGGCCACTCTGGGGACTGCTGAGGGACCCTGCCACGCCATCCCTCCGTGGGCCGTGCTGAGTGCCGCCCTGCAGCTTGACCAAAAGATTCCTCGTTTTGTGTTTTGCTGTATTTGTAATTAAAGCCAGGATAGGATTTAAGCATTTCTCATGAGGTCTATGCTCACATGTATCTGAATGTCATCTGAGAACCTGGTTTGGCTCTTTTGCTTTTGTCTTTTAAATCCTGGGTTTTGGCAGTGATCTTGGGCGCCCGCACTGGAATCAGAGTCTGTGTTAACTCTCAGAGTGCAGCTGCGCCCACGATGCGTTCCTGAAGTGAGGCATGCCAAGGAACTTCTGAACTAAAATCATTTTTCCAGCCAATTTCAGTATAATTTGAGATATTATCATGGAAAAGATGATTGAAAAACAATTTTGGTCCCCATCTCCCATTGTCTCATAAAATGTGAAATATTTTAGAAGTTGAAAAAACGACACTAACTGTTATACACATGTTCTTGCCAACCAGATTTTACTAAATATACGCTTCAGAAGTACTAAAACTTAAGCCGTGAAATGTTAAAGATCTATTTATCAGAATCCCTGTCTCCCTCCCCATTTGATTCCTCCTCCTGCAGAAGCAACCACTGCTCCTAAGTTGGAGGGTTCATGTGCATATGCAGAGCCCTAATCAATACTTGATATTGTTCTTGTATTTAAATATTATGTAAATGTACCCTACTATATACAACAACAGCCTTTGCCACTTGTTTTTTTTAAATCGATATGTTTTTAAAGACTTATTCATGTTGATATATGCACTTGCTTTGTTCCTTTTTTTTTTTTTTTTGAAGATTAGCCCTGAACTAACATCTGCTGCCAATCCTTCTCTTTTTGCTGAGGAAGACTGACCCTGAGCTAACATCCATGTCCATCTTCCTCTACTTTATATGTGGGACACCTACCCCAGCATGGCTTGTCAAGCCATGTCATGTCCTCTCCCCAGGATCCAAACCAGTGAACCCAGGCCGCTGAAGTGGAACATGCGAACTTAACTGCTGCACCACTGGGGCGGCCCCGCTTCATTCCTTTTAACTGAATGACTAAGCCATAAAGTGTGCACTCCTCTGGTGATAAACATCTGTTTTCCCCAACTTTGTGGTGTTGCTGTGGTGGAGGATACTTGCACCTCTCTGTGTACACACCGGCGTGAGCTCTGGGGAGTCTGTTATAAATGAGTGGTTGAGTTGTAGCCCATTTTCTCCTTTAATGTATTTTGCTCTGTTGCTTTCTAAGTTGCTTGTACCAATTTAGATGCCTGCTGGTTCTGGTTACCCACGTTTTTTCTAACGTGACATTTTCAGCCTAAGTGGCGCCAAGCTGAACTGAAATATTTCATTGTCCCCACTGTCATTTTCCTATTACTGGAGACTCGCAGACTCTGTGTTTATATTGTTCTTTGTGTTTCTTCTTTGAGTTACTTATTCTCATCATTTGCCCATTTTTCTTTTTAAATTTGGTTCAAGATATCCTACTCTCTTTCCTAAGCTCCAAAAGAGATTTTTTATCATTTCTTCTAAATTTTAACTTTTCGCTGCTCACGTTTAGTATAACTGGAATTTATTGTTTATTGCATGGGGTCAGCATCTATTTTCCCCCACATAGGTGAGATGACCAGTCATCCTAGTGACATTTGTTGAGTCCTTCCCCCACTGATAATACCAAGTATAGACAGGTGTGCTTCTGGGTTCCTAGTTCTGTTGGACTATTGACTTATGCCCTGCCCAGTATCAGTGGTTTCAGTGTTCTGTAATTTAACCTAAGCCTTAAGGGTTTAGATGCGTTGTTGTGTCGAGGACAGGCACCGAGGTCAGCTTGCCAGGCTTTGCATATCAGCTCTGCCAGCTGGTTCCTGACATGGGGCCTTGGGGAGGTGATTAACCAGGCTGTGTTGTGGGGACTTCCCCGGTGTGAGCACTGAGAATCCCATGTCCCAGGACCCCATCAGTGCTGGGCACACAGTAAAGATCGGTCCCCCTAAACCTCAGACAAATGATGTCATCTTTCCCCCAGTGTCTCCCTCTAGGAAATGGCAATGATACTGGTATCTGCCCCACAGGGCTGCCGGGAGGATTAGTGAGGTCATACAGGGAAAGGGCCGCGACCAGCACCTGGCCTGGGCTAAGTGCTGAAAAAAGTTCATTTCCCTTCCTCCTCTCCCTTCCTCCTCTTTAAAATTGTCTTCACTATTCTTGAACTGATAGAATTTCGTATGAACTTTAGAATCTTCTTGCTGAGTTCTCCATAATACCCTATGGGAACTTATAATTTGGGGGAAAACTACATCCTCATAACATCAAAGCTTCATGTCAGGGCTCGCCCCGTGGCTGAGTGGTTAAGTTCACGTGCTGCACTTCAGCAGCCCAGGGTTTGCCACTTCAGATCCTGGGCGTGGACCTACACACTGCTCATCAGGCTGTGCTGTGGCAGCATCCCATATAGAAGAACTAGAATGACCTACAACTAGCATATACAACTATGTACTGGGGCTTTGGGAGGAAAAGAAAGACAAACATTGTCAACGGATGTTAGCTCAGGGCCAATCTTCCTCACCAAAAAACTTTTAAAAAAGCTTCATGTCATGAATATGGTCATTTCTTTATTTATATGTTTCCTTTAATGTTACTCAATGAGTTTTAAATAATTTCCTCTCTAAAATTCTTGCACATCTTTGTAAGATACATTTCGAGGTATCCTAAGTACCTGATAGATTTGTTGTTATTCTGAGTGGGTCACGATCTATTTTAGATTTTAACTTTTAAAAATAGAAAATTTTAGGTTTATGCGGAGGGAGACAGACTGGAATAATGAACACGCGTGTCTATTACTCAGCTTCTACAAGTTCCAGCTCCCAGCCATTCTTGTTTTATCTGTGGAATTGTATCTTTTTTAAAAGTTCTAGTTGGTGTTATCTTTTCAGTAATAAATGAGTGCTATTGATTTCTGTATTTTGATTTTGACTGCAGCAACCTTGCTCCATTTTTGTTAGTTCTAACAGTTTGAGGATTGGCTTCATAGAGCTTCTAAGAGAACAATCACCTGAAAATGACAGTGAATCTTGTTTTTCCCTTTACAGTTCTTATGCGTTCTACTTCTTCTATTTTTCTTCGTTTGTTGGCTAGCACCTCCACTACAATGATGAGCAAAAGTGGTGATTCCAAGTGTCCTTGGGGCTTCTTTTAACTTTAAGGAGAATAACTTTTGCTTTCACCACTGATCAAGAAGTTTACGGCAACATTTTGTTTGATGCGTTTTATCATTTTACCATTTCCCTGTACTGCAAGTTTGGTAAAATGTTTGCTGGTTAATTTTTCGCACTTTTCCTCCCCATCTGTAGGTGTGAGCACTTGTTCATTTGGTGCTGATTCCCTACCCGCCCGGGTTCCTAGTGTAATGCGCTTATGTTAGTGGATTTCATGTCGTTAAGCCATCCTGAATAGTTAAGGTAAATCCTCCATGACTTGGATGCTTTGTTAAAATACAATGTTGGATCCCATTTACTAAGATTTCGTTTCAGATTTTAGCCCAATTATAGGGCCATGTTCATAACAACGTTGGTCTCTAATTTTCCGTTCTCCAACTGTCTTTGTTTAGTTTTCATTTCAAAGCTATACTGTTAGCCTCATAAAGTGAGTTAGGGAGGTTCCTTCTTGGTCTGTTCCTAGGACAGCTTATGGATAAGAGGTGATTGTTTTCCCAACAGTGGTTGGAACTTGTCTAACTATCATTGGAGTGTGGTGCTCTTTCATCAGAAACCTGACACTTGATTCACTCTCCTCCATGGTTACAGTGCTATTCATATTTTCTCTTTCTTTATGAAAGAATTTTGTTGCATTTTTCTTTTGTAGATCTCTTTTATCTTTGTTTTCTATGTCATTAAGTGTGTCCCTTTTTTCTGCTTTCCTAGAGCTTATACTATTGTTCTGTTTCCAGTTCTCCTTTCTTCTTTTGAAAGGTTATCTCTGTCATTTTCAATCATCCTTCTCTTCTGTTATATCCACACAGGGGGACATTTTCCCTCCAATTCCTGCTGTCACTGGTGCACACATTTTGTTTTCAGTTTTGTGTTATCCATTCCAAAATAGTCTATAAACTGTATATGATTTTATGATATAAAATTATTTAGACACGTTTTGGTTTGGTTTGGTTTTGTTTTTCAGACTGGCACCTGGGCTAACAACTGTTGCCAATCTTTTTTTTTTTTTCTGCTTTATCTCCCCAACCCCGCCCCCCTGTACACAGTTGTAGATCTTAGTTGCAGGTCGTTCTAGTTGTGGGATGTGGGACGCCGCCTCAACGTGGCCTGACGAGCGGTGCCATGTCCGCAACCAGGATCCGAACCCTGGGCCGCCGCAGCAGAGCGCGTGAACTTAACCTCTCAGCCACGGAGCCGGCCCCTAGACACGTTTTGATTGGTGTATATGTATGTGTTTCACTTTCCAAATACTTGGAATAAGGTCAATTATCTTTGTTATTGATCTCTGGTTTTGGTGCACTGCTGTCAAAGAAAGTGATCTGTGTCCTATTGACTCTCGTATGTTTGAAGTTTTCTTTATGAGCTAATGCATGGTTAATTTTTGTAGAAATTACATGTGTGTTTGAAAATAATGTATATGCACTAAGTATTGAGTCTAGAGTTCTACATATGTCAATTAGATTAAGCTTGTTACCTGATGTCAAATCTTCTATCATGATGAATATTTTTCATTCAATATTTCTGTTTCTAAGAGAGGCTTTAAAAATCTAATGTAATCATGGATTTTCCATTTCTCCTTGTAATCTGTCTGCTTTTTCATTATACATTTTGAGGCTGGCTTGTTGACTCCATTCAACTATATACAGCTTCAGATTTGCCTAAGACAAATATTGCTGTGTCGCTTTTATTTGATTAGTACTTCTCTGGTCTATCTTTTCCTATATCTTTACTTCCAAATTTTCCATGGTGTTATATTTCACATGTGTCTGTTATAAACAAAATAGGCCTGGAGTTTTTAATCTTTATAATTACTGCCTTTTAACTAACTAGTTTTATCCATTCACATTTATTGTGACCTTTAATATTTTTGAATTCTTCTTCCATTTTATTCTCTATTTACCATTGCTCTTTTTAAATAACTTTTCTTTTTTCTATCTCCTATTATATTACTGAAGGACTACTTATGCCTACTTCTCTCCGGCTGTATTAGCTTAGAGGTTAACTATTCTGTCTCCACATTTTCAGTAGCACTGTTAAAGTTTTAACATTTGCACTTCAGGTAACAGATCTAAAGGTAATCAATAATTCTGGCCTCCCCCCAAACCATTCTACAGGCTGAGCATGCTGGAGTGCCTTTATTGCTCCTGCCATTTATCATTATTGTTGGCTACCATTCTAGTTCTACCATTTTGAAACGTATCTCATCAAAAACCACACTGGACTGGTGGTGCTCTCTGTTTTTGTTTCTCATGGTCCAGTCCTGTTTTGATTTATCCCGTGTAGCAAGCTCCTCTTCTCCACCATGGCTTCTGGGAAACCTCTTCTGCCTTCTGGATTCAGTTTGCCTCTCACCTAAGTAGTGTTGCATTGAGGTCTATGAGTAGCAAATTCTGTGTATTTGTCTGCTGGGAGAATGTTTGTTCGCTCTTTCTCGTGAGTGTATACAGAACTCCAGGGGACGGTTATGTTCCTTTGGCGGATATGACCTGCGGGATCCCGGGCTCTGCTGTGACTGCTGAGAAGACTTTAGTTTAAGGATGGTTCTTTCACACTAAACCTGCTTTATTCGCTGATTGCTTTTAAGGTTGTTCTTTGTTTTTTTGTGGTTGTGTAGTTTTATTGTTATTTGATGTGGATGAATTTTTAATTTATGTATATCTGGCTTTGTGGGGCTTCTTAAATACAACCAATTATGGAAAGTTCTTAGCCATTATCTCTTCAATTGCTGTCTTGTGCTTATTTTCTCTCAGCCTCCTTTGGACTTTTATTATACAAAATTGGACCTTATCATTTAGTCATCCTGTTTTTAACGTCTCTTTGTCTCTTTATCACGTTGCTCTATATTCCAGGTGATGTGTCCAAGTCTAAATGCCATTTCACAGTTCTTTCTTGAGCTGTGACTAAATTGCTGTTTAAACTCTGTATAGACTTACTTTGCATTTTTGAATACCTTTAATTTTTCATTTATAGAATTTTTATTTTTTCTTTTTCAATTTTGCTAGATATTTTAAAAATAACATCTTTTCATGATCTTCCTTTATGGTTTCTATGTATTCTTCTTGGTCTTTAAAACTTTGGACATACATGATGGGAAGAGAAAATCTATGATAATACAGAAACAATGACCAACCCATCACTAGTGAAAGCTTCTAGTGACGAGACTGTGGACTCCAAGCACCATTTCTCATTAACTGCAACCAGGGCTCCTTGGAGAAATGGATGACTCTAGGTCTGGGACAAGCAATGTAGCAGGTGAGCCTGAAAATCTTGTCGTATCCAAAGATAGGAAGCCATCAACCATAACTCGAGTCTTGTGAAAAGGTCTTAGGATCTAACCTGACTAGGCTCCCATTAGTCAAAGATGGAGCAATGTGAGCATCAAAAGTAATAACAGTGACTTGAAAGACACCAAAATATTTGTACAGTCATGCATCACTTAACGACGGGATACGTTCTGAGAAATCCATCCTTAGCCAGTGTTGCCCTTGTGTGAACATCACTGAGTGTACTTACACTAACTTAGGTGGGATAGCCTCCTTCACACCTAGGCTCTACGGTACGAATCTTTTGGGACCACTGATGTATATGTGGTCTGTCATTGATCCAAACGTCATTATGCCAGGTGTGACTGTATTCAGGAATTGACTAGCATGGATTCAAAAAGGCAAACAGAAAACATCCCTTTGGTGGCTCAGGATGCCAGAGAACCAACATCGTCTGTGGAAAATGGGTTAATGAAAAGAGAGATTCAAGCATTTATCCTGACTTCTGTAAGAACCCTACCTTAGGGTATTCAAACAGTTGACGAGAGAAAGTCTCCTTATAGAAATGGGCCAGGTAATGAATGAAGAAGGATCCAATTCTTTCTACTCCTCTGTTTTTTAATACTCAGCCTTTCCATAATAAGATGGATTTTAAAA